>NC_079189.1:28261083-28561083 GCF_029499605.1 Hyla sarda
CTCGGAAATTTGCCGTCTCGTAGCCGACAATGCATTTCTGAGCAGAATACGCAGACATGTCTATTCTTTCTGCGGACACCAGAATTTGAATTTCTGTGCCAGATATTTCCGGTGCGGAAATTCTGCTGTGCGCACAGTGCGCCAGAATCCCATTGAAATTGATGGGACTCTGCTGCGGCAGAATTTCTGTGCGGAATATTTCTGCAGAATTTCCGTGGGGAAATCCTGCTGTGTGAACATAACCTAAGAATTATTAAAAAGGTGGAGGATGCAAAGAAGGGGCGAGACCAAAGGGCCGGACAGAGGGGCGGCAAAATGAGGTTTCGTCCAGGGTGGCATAAATCCTTGCACCAACCCTGGTGGCGGCACCAACCCTGGTGCCATTTCAACCCCCCCCCCCTCTGATCCCCCCTGTGCCATTTCAATCAGCCTAGTCCCTGCCGTAGTGGTCGGTGTGCAAAACCAAATCAAATTTGTGGGAGGCCGAGAGTATGGTTTTAGTTTTTTTTTTATTAAATGAAGTTCTGGCGTTTTTTTTCCCCACATTTTCAGAAGAAACCCTTGAGTCACATGATGAAAGAATCACATGACTTGTAATGAGAAAAGCTGGGGGGGGGGAAACACCAAGGGGGGAAAATGTCTGTAATAATAATAATAATCATACACATTGGGGGAGATGTATGAAAACCTGTGCAGAGGAAGTTGACCAGTTGCCCATAGCAACCAATCAGATTGCTTCTTTCACTTTTCAGAGGACTTTTTAAAAATGAAAGAAGCAATCTGATTGGTTGCTATGGGCAACCACTTTTCCTCTTCACAGATTTTGATAAATCTCCCCCAGTGTTTTTGGCAAAAATTCCACAAAGATGGCATCTTGGAAGAAAAGAAATGAGGGGGGGGGGGGGGGGCAGTTTTTGTGGCGTCTTTTCAAAACTTGTGACTGTTCCTAGGCTTAGGCTGGGATTAAACACAGTTTATATGCCGCATTTTTCTAATCACACATTGCATTATCTTTGGTGCCCCCCCCCCCCATGTCAGGGCATGCTGGGAGTTGTAGTTTTGTAACAGGACAGCCACGAGGAATAACTGATGCAGTATGTCAATCTAGGGTCATGGTGTCTGATCTTGAACTGGCAGCAGGAGCCACGACCACTTTAAATCAATGGCTGCCGGGACGTCTGACGAGTGACATCCTACGCTGCAGACCCCAACGTCAGGGACGTCACTCGTCAGGCACCAAGGCTGTTGGGGCCACAAAATGATATTACAAATACTAAGCGTCTGGTTAGGAGAAACAAATATAACGCACCCATAGGGTGTAGCGCCATTTTAATAATAAATGCAGAAAAAAAATCCCTTAGATAACAGTCATACAGAATATATTAAAAAGCTTTTTTAGGTTTCAGCCAATCAGAGAGCAGCACTGCTCAAATAGAACTCCCAGGAGGTAACAGCGTGTCACACATGTGATGTCATAACCATTGTCCACCAGAGAGCAGCACTGAGCAGATATAACACTGCTCCTGCTCATTCTCCATCAGTGAGGGGCCGGTGCTGGACACTGTAGGGACGCGGGAATGTGAAGTCAAAAACATGACTGTGACTGGTAAGTATCACATTGTTGTGTCCAAAAGGTTTTAGTGCAGTTCCATGTGCATTTCTATAATAAACATGTAAATAATCTCTCTTTTGTTTTCCTATCTTAGATGCATTATTTCCAGCATGTGGAGTAGCATTTCCGGACTTAAAGCAAGAAGTTGGATGATGGCCTAGATTTCCGGACCTACAGCAAGACGTTGGATGAAGGCCTAGATTTCCGGACCTACAGCAAGAAGTTGGATGAAGGCACAGCCCCTCGAATCACGAACATACACAGACACATTGGCCCAAATTCTAGAGGTAACCTCCTTTAGTATGCCCAGAGGAAGGGCAATACAGTAGCCATGGATTCCCTACAGGTTTCCTCCCCTCTGGAGGTTTTTCCTGTCCTGAGTTAGTTACTGTACGCTCTTTGTGAGTGATGGAGGTTACAAAAAATCCCTACACAAACACTTTTATAAATAATAAATAAAGTTTCCCTTTCTTAAACTGTTCTTTGACGTGTTCGACTCATTAATTTCATGTCTGTGTGTGAAAAATAGTGTTAGCAAAATGTGGATGACATGAGTTTTTTTTTAAGTGTGAAAAGCTGCTCTCCTGCCCGATCTGCACAAGGCGGTGAGGAGAGAGGCAGCTGATGCTGGTTGGTACAGTTGCTGAGGCAACCGTAGGACACCCAGCAAGTTCCGTGCACAAGCCTTTTTGTGATGAACGGGAGGAGTTGGCTGATGCACTAGTACACTATACACCAGGGCTTCACAATCCCCCCCCCCCCAAAAAAAAAAAAAAAAAAGTTTTTTACAAAGATTTCTCATTGGTAGCACACGCTATCCTAAAATTTTCAATTCCCAGACCCAGGCCCCACCTCTGCGGCATCAGTAACCCATATATTGCCTGACGGACACAGCCTGGAGTTGGCTGATGCACCAGTACACACCAGGGCTTCCCAATCCCCCCTCCAAAAAGAACACAATGAGAAATTTTTGTCCAAGATTTCTCATTGGTAGCACCTGCTATCCAAAAATGTGAAATTTCCAGTACCAGGCCCCACCCCTGCGGCATCAGTAACCCATATATTGCCTGAATGACACAGCCTGGAGTTGGCTGATGCAAGAGTACACACCAGGGATTCACAATCCCCACCAAAAAACAACACATTTAGAAATTTATGACCAAGATTTCTCATTGGTAGCACCTGCTATCCCCAAAAAATTGAAATTCACAGACCCAGGCCCCACCACAGCGGCATCAGTAACCCATATATTGCATGAAGGATGCAGCCTGGAGTTGGCTGATGCACCAGTACACACAGGGCTTCACAAGCCGCCCCAAAATCAACAAAATTGTATACATTTAAAAAAAAAAATGTATACCTTTGTGTAAGAACAAGCGCATATCCAACATTTCAGAAGACTCTATAATGCAGGACGGTGGACCACCCAAAGACTTTCTTCTCAAAAATAATAAACCACACAAAATGATTAAGAAGAGTTAATCCCTCTCCGGATTTTTTTTATTTTTATTTTTATTAAAAAATCACACGCAACAAGCGTTCCTTTGTGTAACGATTAGCATACTGCAAATTTCAATTTTATTACTGATAAAATGATCAGTAAATTTAACAATAACACTACCCAAGAGTGTTTAATTACCCCATACATTGCACCAGGAACAGTCAGGAGTAGGCCTCAGCAGTACCCAAGAGGCTTTAATAACCCCTTACCTTGCCCCATCAATTG
Organism: Hyla sarda; assembly: GCF_029499605.1. Classification (NCBI taxonomy): domain Eukaryota; kingdom Metazoa; phylum Chordata; class Amphibia; order Anura; family Hylidae; genus Hyla; species Hyla sarda. The sequence continues at coordinate 28,264,422 of NC_079189.1, forward strand.
CGAGATCGAGCAATAACAGGTGTGTTATTGCCTCAGATGTCCTGGGCCGCACTAGCGCTACACTGAACGGATTAGCGTGTCTCTATCTTTCAAGGACAGGTGCGTGTTACACGCTGAAACCAGTTCGTGATAGGGATCTGGGATTGCAATTATTTACCCTTAAAACGAGGAATTACCAGTAAGTGAGGGTCATAAGCTCGCATTGATTAAGTCCCTGCCCTTTGTACACACCGCCCGTCGCTACAACCGATTGGATTGGTTAGTGAGGTCCTCGGATCGGCCCAGGGGGGGTAGGAGAAGGCCCTGGCAGAGCGCTGAGAATTTAACGATCATTGTTGAAATTTGCATTAAGCATGAATTTAGCTACTGCTAAACATCCAAAAATGTAAGGCCTAAGGCCAGAGGCACCAGGGAGGAAAGTAGTTTGTGAAAGACACAGAATGAGTCTGGAGCAGTCATTCGCAGTACCTAAGAGGGTTTCGTTACCCCTTACATTTAAAGATCAATGTTTACATTTGCACTAAGCATTTGTATTTAGCTACTGCTAAACTTCTAAAAATTATAGGCCCAAGGCCTGAGGCACCAGTGAGGCAAGTAGTTTGTGAAAGACACAGAATGAGTCTATAGCAGTCATTTGAAGTACCAAAGAGGGTTTCATAACCCCTTACATTTAAAGATCAATGTTTACATTTGCATTAAGCATGTATTTAGCTACTGCTAAACTTAAAAAAATTACAGGCCCAAGGCCAGAAGCATCAGTTTCCCCCATATTAGGAGCATAGTTGTCCCCCAGATTAGGCAGCATAGAAGTCCCACAGATTAGGCAGCATAGATGTCCCCCAGATTAGGCAGCATAGATGTCCCCCAGATTAGGCAGCATAGAAATCCCCCAGATTAGGAGCATAATTGTCCCCTAGATGAGGAGCATAATTGTCGCCCAGATTAGGCAGCATAGATGTCCCCCAGATTAGGAGCGTAGTTGTCCCCCAGTCATCGCGGGCACGTCAGAGCCAATCAAAGGGCCGTATGTGGCAAGCGGGCCGTACAATGCCCAGGTCTGCCCCAGAGGGTTTCATAACTAGTGTTGAGCGGCATAGGCCATATTTAAATTCGCAATATTTCGCGAATATATGGACGAATATTCGTCATATATTCGCTAAATTCGCATATTCGTAATATTCACGTTTTATTTTCGCATATGCGAAAATTCACGTATGCGAAAATTAGCATATGCGAAAATTAGCATATAAAAAAATTCCATTAATTACCATTAACATATGCAAATTTTCGCGATATTCACGAATAAAATTCGTATTGCGAATATTCGCGAGCAATAATATTCATAACCAACCATAATAGAGAAAATTTTGTTGTAGGAGCATGGTCAATCTACTCAGACCCATCTGTCATGGGTCTGCACTAAACACCATCTATCATGGATCCGCACTAAACACCCGCTCTGATGGCACACTACTGGCCGGGCAGGACAGCTTTTCCAGAGCAAACTCTGCTAGTTGTGGCCATAAATCAAGTTTGGCTGCCCAAAAGTCCAGCGGATCTTCAATGGTTGTTGGCATGGCCATGTCAAGGTATGCCACCACCTGCTGGTTCAGGTCCTGCTCCATGTTTACCTGCTGCTGATGAGTTGCTTCACTATGCGGGTAAAGAAAGCTACTCATCAGCGACTGTAGACTCAGGCTGCTGATTGAGCTGGCACTGCTCCTCCCACCCCTCCCCTCCCCTCCCCAGCAGCCGTGGCAATGGAAGGTGAGCGCAGAGGGCCCCCCGAGTCAGACCTGCGAGTGGATGGACCACGTGGCCGATAGGAATCAGCCAACTGACTACGTAGAATCTCTCTGTAGTAGGTCAGTTTGTCCTCCCTCTCAGTGGGTGTAAAAAAGGCCCCCATTTTGGGACGGTAGCGAGGGTCTAATAAGGTGGAGATCCAGAAGTCATCCCGCTGACGAATTTTGACAATTCGGGAATCACTACTCAAGCAACTGAGCATGCATCGTGCCATTTGCGCCAGTGACTCGGAGGGACTACCTGCCTCCATCTCCACTGCATACTGCCACGGCGTGTCTGGGTCCTCTGTCTCAACTTGGTACTAAATGGTACAATACTTGGATGTACGTATGCGGTATGCACTGATGAGGGCAGTAATATGCCTAACTATTAGCAGAAAAAACTCTGTATTTTTGTAATACACCAGCCGGAGGATACTATTGTTTGGACTTTGACAGTATGGAGCTCCTTGACAGCTTAACAGGTACTAAATGGTACAATACTTGGATGTACGCATGCCGTATACACTGATGAGGGCAGTAATATGCCTATTAGCAGAAAAAACTCTGTATTTTTGTAATACACCAGCCAGTGGATACTATTGTTTGGACTTTGACGGTATGGAGCACCTTGACAGCTTAACAGGTACTAAATGGTACAATACTTGTCTGTACGTATGCGGTATGCACTGATGAGGGCAGTAATCTGCCTATTAGCAGAAAAAACTCTGTATTTTTGTAAAACACCAGCCGGTGGATACTATTGTTTGGACTTTGAAGGTTTGGAACACCTTGACAGCTACTAAATAGTAAAATACTTGAATGTACCTATGCGGTATGCACTGATGAGGGCAGTAATATGCCTATTAGCAGAAAAAACTCTGTATTTTTGTAAAACACCAGCCGGTGGATACTATTGTTTGGACTTTGACGGTATGGAGCACCTTGACAGCTACTAAATGGTACAATACTTGCATGTACCTATGCGGTATGCACTGATGAGGTCAGTTATATATGCGTAACTATACGCAGAAATAACTGTTTAAAACAAAAAAAAACAGCCGGTGAATAGTATTGTTTGGACTTGCACAGTATGTAGCCCCCTGACAGATTAACAGGTATAAAATGGTGCAAATGCACTACAGTCCACTGAACGATCACGTATTTCTGAACAGCAGCAGGACCCAACAGTGCAGCACCACAAAAAAAAAATCCAGGGATTAAACCCTAAATTGAAAAATGAGGAGATAAGATGCTTCAGAAAGTTCAGGCAGCTTGGAGATCTGTATGAGGCAGCTGACAGCTATCTGCCCCTCTCTGCTGCAATGCTCAATAACGTGAATAGGAGGTTTAGCAATCAATGATCCTTCTCAGAGTAACAGCTCAGCACTCTGCACTCCTGCCTTTCCCTAATGCTGATGTGACTAGCAGTTGCAGTGTAACGCTGTGGTATGAGCTATTCACACACACACAGTCCCGTTCTCTCTCTCTGACTGCATAGATGAAATGAAGAGAGGCAAGATGACCGCTGATTATATAGGGGCTGTGACATCACAGGGGTCAGTGAACACTGATAGGCTGCATCTCACATGTGGTTCTGGGTCAGCCCGCCTACCTTCATTCCCGATGCTGTTTCCCGCCCTCCCATAATCCCCTGCCCCATGTACTCAAATGTGGATCCGCCATCTTAGGTCCCCAATAGCCTGGAACACTGTAAAATGGAGTTTAATGAAGCGATTCACGCAATAGAATCGCGGCGATATCTGTATTCATTGCGAATAAAATTTTTCATGAAATTCGTAACGAATTCGGGTTCGTCAACTTCGATTCGCTCATCTCTAATCTTATCCTCTATACTTTGGATAGGGAATAAGTAGAGATGAGCGAATTGAAGCTGACAAATTGTTTTTTAGGGGCATGTCGCATTTAGGAAGCCCCTATGGTTCCATAACAGCAAAAAAAAAAAAAAAATACATGGCATAATATTTTCGAAAGTCCACCCCTTATGGCACATAACAAGGGGTACAGTGAGCCTTAAAATCCCACAGGTGTTAAAGTCGGATGTGTAAAAGTCGGATGTGTATGGAAATACCCCATGTGTGGACAAAAAGTGCTCTATGAGCGCACTACAATGCTCAGAAGAGAAAGAGACACATTTGGCTTTTTGAAAGCAAATTTTGCTGAAATTGTTTTTGGGGGGCATGTCACATTTAGGAGGCCCCTATGGTGCCAGAACAGCAAAAAAAAAAAGAAAAACACATGGCACACTATTTGGGAAACAACACCCCTCAAGGAACGTAACAAGGCATATAGTGAGCCTTTAAACCCCACAGGTGTTTGACAAATTTCTGCTAAAGTTGGACGTGAAAATGAAAAATTTGATTTTTTTCACTAAAATGCTGGTGTTACCCCAAATTTGTCATTTCCACACTGTGAAAAATACCCCATATGTGGCCCTAAACTTTTGCCTTGAAATACGACAGGGCTCCAAAGTAAAAGAGTGCCATGCACATTTGAGGCCTAAATTAGAGATTTGAATATGGACGGACCCAGATGCACGAATTACACTTGCCTCCAATACCAAAATTACCCTACGCCAGTGATTCCGAAACAGGGAGCCTCCAGCTGTTGCAAACCTCCCAGCATATCTGGACAGTCAATGGCTGTTCGGTAATACTGGGACTTGTTTTGCAACAGCTGGAGGCTCCGTTTTGGAAAAAGTGCCATACCAGACATTTTGTCTTGTGTTGAGTGTTGCTTTGGAAGAGAGGCACTTGAAAGAGAGTTGTAAAACAGGAGTTTGAAAGTAGGAGTTTGAGATCACTGTGAGTGTTACTTTGTGAAATCCCCATAACTTGAAAAATGCAGTCCGGTGTACATCTTGCGCGATGTATGCAATCCTTGAACAGCAGTTTGAGGGTGAATATTGTTGTGCGAGATGTGTGCGAGTTGTTCATTTGGAAGCCCAAATCCTGGATCTAGAGGAGCAGCTGGCAACACTGAGACGAATTGACAACTTGGAGAGGAGTCTCCTGCTCACTGAGCAAGTACTCTCTGGAGTAGTGGTGGGGGAGGATAGTGGGATGAAGGTGCAGGACAGTCAGGCAGCTAGCTGGGTTACAGTTAGAAAATGGGGTAGAGGGAAAAGTGGCAGGGAGGCTAGTCCTGGGTGGGGCTGGAGAAGACCCAGCAGTCATGGTACATATTGGCACCAATGATAAAGTGAGAGGTAGGTGGAGTGTGCTTAAAAATGATTTCAGGGACTTAGGCCAGAAGCTTAAGGCAAGGACCTCCAAGGTAATACTTTCTGAAATATTACTTGAACCACGAGCCGCACCAGAGAGGCAGCAAGAGATTAGGGAGGTAAACAAGTGGCTCAGAAGCTGGTGTAGGAAGGAGGGGTTTGGGTCAAAGAGAACTGGGCCGACTTCGCTGTCGGATACCGGCTCTATGGTAGGGACGGGGTGCACCTCAATGGGGAGGGTGCAGGGGTGGAGGAGTGTTTTAACTAGGGACTGTGGGGGAGGGAACCTACAATATAGAGGGGGAAGATAGTGTAGATAGAGAGGGGGAACTTATCAATGTACCTGGGGGTGGGGTGGAGGGAGGGGTTAGAATAGTTAATAGGGATAGGCTTCATAGGGAAAAAAAAAAACACCATTGAATTGCATGATGACTAATGCCAGCAGTCTGACCAATAAAACTGATGAACTGGACTTGATAATGTCTGAGGAGAATTATGACATAGTGGGTATAACAGAGACTTGGTTAGACAATAGCTGTGACTGGGCGGTCAGAATACAGGGTCATAGTCTATTCAGGAAGGATCGGACAAAATGGAAAGGGGGAGGAGTTTGTCTTTATGCAAAGTCCAGTCTAAAGGTCGCATTGCGGGAAGATATATGGGAGGGAAACGATAATATGGAGTCATTATGGGTAGAACTATATGGAGATAAAAATAAAAAAAAAATGGATAGGGGTTTGCTATAAGCCACCAAACATAATGGAAGAGGTAGAAGATCAATTATTGAGGCAAATAATTTTGATTTTTAAAATGATTTTTTTTCACTAAAATGCTGGTGTTACCCCAAATTTTATATTTTCACAAGGGGTTATAGGAGAAAAAGCCTCCCAACATTTTTAAACCCATTTCTTCTGAGTGTGGAAATACCCCATATGTGGATGTTAAGTGCTCTGCTGGTGAACTAGAATGCTCAGAAGAGACGGAGCACCATTAGGCTTTTGGAGAGAGAAGCCTTTGCGTTTACAAAGCCCCCATGTTACTAGAACAATGGACCCCCCACATGTAATCCTATTTTGGATACTACACCCCTCACGTGATGTAATAAGGGGTACAGTGAGCATTTACACTCCACTGGTGTTTGACAGATTTTTTGAACAGTGGTCCATGAAAATGAAAAATTTTATTTTCATTTGCACAGCCCACTGTTCCAAAGATCTGTCAAACGCCAGTGGGGTGTAAATGCTCACTGTACCCCTTATTACATTCCATGAGGGGTGTAGTTTCCAAAGCGGGGTCACATGTGGAGGGGTCCACTGTTCTGACTCCAAGGGGGCTTTGTAAACGCACATGGCCTTCAATTCCAGACACATTCTCTCTCCAAAAGCCCAATGGCGCTCCTTCTCTTCTGAGCCCTGTAGTTCCCCAGCAGAGCACTTTACATCCACATATGGGGTATTTCCATATGGTGTTAAAAATTTTGGGGGGCTTTTTTTCTGTTACCCCTTGTGAAAATGAAAAATTTGGTATAACATCTATTTTTCATTTTCACGTCCAACTTTAACGAAAATTCTTCAAACACCTGTGGGGTCTTAAGGCTCACAATAACCCTTGTTAAGTTCCTTGAGGGGTGTAGTTTTCAAAATGGGGTCACATGTGGGTGTTTTTTTTTTTGCATTTATGTCAGAAACGCTGTAACGATCAGCCACCCCTGTGCAAATCACCTCAAATGTACATGACGCTCTCACTCCTGAGCCTTGTTGTGCGCCCGCAGAGCATTTTATGTCCACATATGGGGTATGTCCATACTCGTCCTCCTTTTCCTTTTGTGAAAATGAAAAGTATGGAACAACACCAGCATGTTACTGCAAAAAAATACATTTTTTTACAATAACATGCTGGTGTAGACCCCAACTTTACCTTTTCATAAAGGGTAAAAGGGAAAAAAAGCCCCCAAAATTTGTTAGCCAATTTCTCCCGAGTACGGAAATACCCCATATGTGGCCCTAAACAGTTGCCTTGAAATACGACAGGGCTCCGAAGTGAGAGAGCGCCATACGCATTTAAGGGATTTGCAGAGGGATGGACCCGGATGAATGAATTACACTTGCCTCCGATACCAAAATTACCTGTGGTGTCCCGGTACAGGACCTGTCCCTGTCTATAGTCCCCTCAGCCAGAGTCCCTTCATTCCCACAGGGCTCTCCTGCAGGGCTTACCCCTGGTCACCTCATATAAATTGTGTATTATTAAATGTATATACATAGGTATTATAAGTGTATAGGACCTTAGCAGATCATGTGATTATAATTATGGTTGTACTATTGATCAAGAACCTTCCAGGGTCATGTGGTGTACCCAGAGTTCACTGGGTTCAAGACTTACAGGTTTGCTGACCAATCAGCTTTGTCCAGACCCTTATTATATAAAGGGCTGTAGCCACTAAATTCTCTCTCTTAGTTTCGGCTCTTGTTCCTGCCGGACTATAAAGCAAGCACAATCCGCAAATCAGCATCAATTCATTCAATTCAACTAGATCAAAGCCTGAAAGAACCAGCAGCCTCTAAACAGTGAGTTACAAAGCTCAATCTATCAAATTCTGTGTGACTACTACCAGCTAAAATATTATAATTAGTAGCACTGTGGCCTGCATCAAAGCTCATTGCTTCAAAGTCCCAGCAAAACCTGTGAGGAACCTGCATTCCGGTTACCTCTTAAGAGACTGTTATGTATAGAGACTGTTGCATAAAATTCTCAAGTAAAGTTCTTCAGTTTATTCATAAAGTCTGCTGTGGACATTGCGTTACTTTCCCTGCTGTTTCTGGGACGGTTTGCGGTAGGACCATTAACACTAAGGAAACCGCACCCTGGCGTCACGACAACTAAGGGTTAATACCACCAGACCTTGCACTTACATCACCGCAACACCCCAGACACCACAACTCTCTCCTTGTGCACCACATACCCTACAGCAGTGTTTCCCAAACAGTGTGCCTCCAGCTGTTGCAAAACTCCCAGCATGCCAAGACAGTCAATGGCTTTCTGGCAACACAGGGATTGTTGTTTTGCAACAGCTGGAGGCTCGGTTTTAGAAATCGTGCTGTACCAGACGTTTCTCATTCTTATCGGGGGGAGGGGGGGGTAAATGTGTAGGGGTGTAGTGTATATGCAGTGTTTTACCCTTTATTTTGTGCAGGTGTAGTGTAGTGTAGCGTTTTTAGGGTACATTCACATGCAGTGGCGTACCAAGTGGGGGGCGGGGGGCGGCCCGCCCCGGTGCTACTCTCAAGCGGGGTGCCAGGGGCGGACTGACCCGCCGCCGCAACTACTGAGGATCTGAGACACTCGTCCCAGATCCCCAGCAGACAGCCCTATATTCTCCTGTATTCGCGATACATGCACATACAGGAGAAGGTAGTACTGGGCGGTATACTGGTACATACCGAAAACCGGTTTTTATTTCTTTGACGATAAGAATTTTTTAGATACCGCCGTATCGGTAGGACTGGAGGCTGCTGCGGGCGGGCTGCCAGGCGCTATGCAGTGCGAGTCCCGCAAACATACCTCCCAACCATCCCGGAACGGCCCCCATGTGTACCGCATTTAACTGTAAATGCCTCTTATGAGGCATTTACAGTTAAATGTGCCGCCCGGTACAGAGTATGACAGGGTGAGGTGCCATTGGCTCCTCACCCTGTCAATCACTCTTGTGTCCCTGGCTACAGTAAGCCAGCAGACACAAGAGGCTGGAGCGTTCCTCTGCACTCCGGCGTGCGTGTGACGTCATCAGACGCCGGAACGCAGAGGAAGGGAAGAGACAAGAAGAGGCCGTGCAGGGGAGCAGACCGAGGAAGAAGACCTAAACAGGGTAATTATGTATGCGGTGGTAGCGGTGGCACGGGGGGCTAGGGGGGAGTGGGGGTTGGGTGGAGGAGGATTGAACTTGGTGGTTGTTGGTCAGGGCAGAAAAAAACATGTAGAAAAGGGTTTTTCCGATGGCGTGCCTTCAGCTGTTGCAAAACTACAATTCCCAGCATGCCTGGATAGCCTTTGGCTGTCTGGGCATGCCTTGAGTTGTAGTTTTGCAACAGCTGGAGGCACCCTGTCTGGAAAACACTTTTCTACATTTTTTCTTCTGGTGCGCGTGTGTGTGTGTGTGTGTGTGTGGGGGGGGGGGGGGGGGGGGGTGACGACTGTGCCCTAAATCTAATGGGGGGACCTGTGCCCTATATCTAATGGGGGGACCTGGGCCCTATATCTAATGGGGGGACCTGTGCCCTATATCTAATGGGGGGACCTGGGCCCTATATCTAATGGGGGGGACCTGTGCCCTATATCCTATTGGGGGACCTGGGCCATATATCTAATGGGGGGACCTGTGCCCTATATCTAATGGGGGGACCTGGGCCATATATCCAATGGGGGGACCGGGCCCTATATCTAATGTGGGAACCTGGGCCCTATATCTAATGGGGGGACCTGGGCCCTATATCTAATGGGGGGACCTGTGCCCTATATCTAATGGGGGGACCTAATGGGCCCTATGTCTACTGGGCCCTATATCTAATGGTAGTCTATTTTTATCTTTAACCTGCACATTTGATTTCATTGAGCTAGTAGATTTGTATGTAGGCATCTGCACCAATTGAAGAGACTGATTGAAGAGAAGGAATGATTTATAAAGGCCCACTTAACAATATCTTGATGGAATGTTTCAAAAGTTGGTGGAGATCATTGGTGAAGATTCAACTAATACTGATCCATAATAAGAAAAAAGGGAAGTAGCACTCACCAGTTGCAGTCACACAGATGTTTTATTTAACGTATTTTTCGCCATATAAGACGCACTTTTTCTTCCCCAAAACTGGGGGAAAAAAGTCGGTGCGTCTTATACGGCGAATACACCCCTATCGCGGCGGTCCCTGCGGCCATCAACGGCCGGGACCCGCGGTGATGCCCTGTATTAACCCTTCAGACGCGGCGATCAAAGCTGACCGCCGCGTCTGAAGGGAAAGTGACACTAACCCGACTGTTCAGTTGGGCTGTTCGGGACCAAACAGCCCGACTGAATAGCCGGGTTAGTGCTTACAGGACACCGGGAGGGACCTTACCTACCTCCTCGGTGTCTTCTCCGTTCAGGGATCCCCTGTATGGCCGGCGCTCTCCTTCCTCGTCATCACATTGTCGCGTAATTGCGTCGGCGTGCGTAACGACGTGATGATGGCGACAGAGAGGGAGGATACCCGGCCGGCAGCAGAGACGTTCCGGAGCGACGGGGACACGGCGACAGCGATGGAGCAACATCCAGGGCAGCGGTGACGGGTCCGGAGCGGCAGGGACACGTGAGTATTACCTCCTATGCATTGGTCTTCAATCTGCGGACCTCCAGATGTTGCAAAACTACAACTTACAGCATGCCCGGACAGCCAACGGCTGTCCGGGCATGCTGGAAGTTGTAGTTTTGCAACATCTGGAGTTCTGCAGGTTGAAGACCACTATTGGGTTCAAAATCTTGAATTTTTTAGATTTTGCACCTAAAAATTGGGTGCGTCTTATACGCCGGTGCATCCTATAGGGGCGAAAAATACGGTATATAGCAGTATTATATACAGCAGGCTCTGTACTAGAGGAGCACACCTGGCCTACAGCCGTTTCATGTTCTGAGTGACATGAAACAACTGTATGCCAGATGCACTCCACTAGTACAGAGCCTGCTGTAAATGATTCTTCTATATGAACTGCTGTAAATGATACCGCTATAATATATGTGTGACTTCAACCGGTGAATGCTATTTTTTTTATTATTATGGATTGGACCTTGCTGATATTTAATTGAAGATAAAAACACCCAAGAAATATCACACAGTACTACAACCCCCAACAGTGAAAAGTATCCAAGTGATATCCCAAGGCAGTGCCGGACCACTTCTATATCTTTACATGTACAACTGCTATCTGTAAAATGGTGCAATTAGGTAAAAATACCCGCATCATATACTGCATCTTCTGACTGTCTCAGAAAGGGAAACCTATTTGAAGATCTTACACAACCATAACATTTTATTAAAATGGAAAAAAAATAGCTTTTTTAGGAATTTTTTGGGCCCATTTTGGCCATAATCACACTTAACAATTTCTATAAAATTGTAAGGGTGCGTGCGTTCACTTCACACTGCGGAATCTCCACTCGCTGAATTCAGCGAGCGGAGATTCCATCTGGCTGCCGCCGCCGAAAGTACTTTGGCGCTAGGGCTGTGGGGCACTGAGCCGTCACCATTGATGGCTATGCAGCGCTCGCAGAATCCGCTCAAAAAATGGACATGTTCTTTCTTTGCGCGGAACAATTTCAGTGGCTGAAATTTTGCAGTGTGAACGGGTCTCGCGGAGACTCATTCACACTAATGTTAAGTTCTCACTGCGGAATTCCCGCAGAATTCCGCGGGCGGAATTCCGCGGCAATTCCGTAGTGTGAACGTACCCTAATACAGAGATTATCTGGCACAATGCACTGTGTATGTAAAGAATCACTATATGGGAGTGCGTCATACTTAGAGTGATCTATCACTGTGTTACTAATTTATGGCTCTTGGCCATTTGACAGGTTGGTCAAACTAAATATTTATTTCGTTTTAATATATATATATTTTTTCTTTGCTTTCTAGTGATTTTTTTGGGGGAAAAATTGTTATCGATCTGATGTCATTGAAGATGACAATACTAATACATCTCTTTGTACTCCTGATCCGAACATTTTAAAGGCCGGATTTGATTGTCAGAAAGCTACGCAGGTTAAGAAATGATGTGACATTATCCGATACTATGAGAGAAGCTTTCATATTGAACTCTAATTTTACTTCTTTAAAGGGGAACTCCGCTGGTAGACATCTTATCCGATCGTGGGGGTCCCGTCACTGGGGCCCCCGCAATCTCCTCCAGCACCCGGCGTTCTAAACAAATGCTGTGTTACAGTACCAGTGGTCATGACATCACGACCACGCCCCTTGTGACAACATGCCCCCTCCATTCATGTCTGTTAGATGGGGTGTGATGGCTGACACGCCTCCTCCCATAGACACGAATGGAGGGGGCGTGATGTGACATCATAAGGGGGCGTGCCTGTGATGTTACGATCATGGCTGCCCGCTCCATGCATTCTGAACATAATGTTCAGAACGCTGGGGCATGGGAGTACCCCTTTAAGATAAGCAGAAAAGGATCCAGCGTAGGATGAAGTCAAACAGGAACTTTATTGAAGATCACATGGATAGCACAGAAAACACCAACGCGTTTCGGGTCAAGCTGGACCCTTAGTCATGACATGTCAAATACACAATAAGAATGAGATTAAATAGTAAAAAGAATGATCACGTGTCTATGACATCACAAAATTAAAAGTTGGTACAAAAACCTGGAAAAAACTACCCAGAGACAGATAGAAGCAGAACTGGATACAAATAAAGGAATCTGGTCATACTGGAAAGGTAGTGTCAATAATACAAAAAATGATTGTACTAAATGCATAAATAGCCAAATGCATGAATAGCATAAATAACAAAAATACAAAAAATATAAACAATATATAATAAACAGCCTACAAACGATACGCTTTAAGATAAGCTTCTACTCTCAACAGGTCACTGTTGTCAATAAATGGGTTAAGCTTTTTCCACACACTGAGGTATTGGCTTTTTGTTGATGAGGTTCTCAATCTCCATGGAATAGGCATCTTGTTGGAAAGTAAAGATAATGTGGTTTCTTGAATATTCCAGGTCTGATACTCAATAAATACCTTCATGGTGATGCCAACTTAACATCTATATGAGTTAAAGGGGTACTCCGCCCCTAGACAACTTATCCTCTATCCAAAGGATAGGGGATAAGATGTCAGATCGCGGGGGTCCCTCCACTGGGGATCCCCGGGATCTCGGCTGCAGGACCCACATGTTGCAGCTTCCGGAAACGCTGGAGGCTTTGGCTCCTGACCACGGTGACGTGAGATTGTGACGTCACGACTCCGCCCCCGTGTGATGTCACACCCTGCCCCTCAATGCAAGTCTATGGGAGGGGGCGTGACAGCCGTCACGCCCCCTCCCATAGACTTGCATTGAGGGGGCGGGGTGGGACGTCACACGGGAGCAGAGCTGTGACATCACGATCTCACGTCACCATGGTCGGGAGGCGTTAGGATGAGAGCCTCCAGCTCTGCTGGAAGCCGCAACAGGTGGGTCCTGCAGACGAGATCCCGGGGGATCCCCTTTGATCTGACATCTTATCCTTTGGATAGGGGATAAGATGTCTATGGGCAGAGTACCCCTTTAAGAGTTAGGTAAGGGTTTACTGAGTAAGGATCATAGGGGACCACTCTGGTACCTCAATGGTCATACTATTCATACATGGAACCAAAATACAGTATGCATAATAAAAAAAATGTTCTCACCCAATCCTGGTGCTCATTTTCTTTCAATGTCCCCAGGCATGGAGAGTAAGGTTCAATGTTGACCAGGGATCTCTGAACAGAAGAAACAAAAGGAACTTACACAGTCACTCCTACAAAACACAATTCCCAAAACACAGAGCAGAATGGTCTGGCACCGCCAATAGAAATCACAGAGAAAAAAAATTCCAAAGTCCAAAATAGTGTATTTTTGGTCACTTTTATATCATAAAAAAATGAATAAAGAGCGATCAAAAAGTCAGATCAATGCAAAAATGGTACCGATAAAAACTTTAGAACACGGCGCAAAAAATTAGCAATCATACCGGCCCGTACGCAGAAAAAAAAAAAAAAGTTATAGGGGTCAGAAGATGACAATTTTATACGTATAAATTTTCCTACATGTAGTTATGATTTTTTTCAGAAGTGCGACAAAATCAAACCTATATAAGTAGGGGATCATTTTAACCGTATGGACCTACAGAATAAAGATAAGGTTTCATTTTTACCAAAAAATTACTGTGTAGAAACGGAAGCCCCCAAAAGTTACAAAATGACATTTTTTCTTCAATTTTGTCGCACAATGAAAGTTTTTTCCGTTTCGCCGTGGATCTTTTGGTAAAATGACTAATGTCACTGCAAAGTAGAATTGGTGGCGCCATCATATGGAATTTTATGTGCAAAATTGAAAGAATTATGATTTTTAGAAGGTGATGAGGAAAAAATGAAAATGCAAAACGGAAAAACGCTGAGTCCTTATGAGCGAACTTACAGTAAATTCGATTCGTCACGAACTTCTAGGCTCGGCAGTTGATGACTTATCCTGCATAAATTAGTTCAGCTTTCAGGTGCTCCGGTGGGCTGGAAAAGGTGGATTCAGTCCTAGAAAAGAGTCTCCTAGGACTGTATCCACCTTTTCCAGCCCACGGGAGCACCTGAAAGCTGAACTAATTTATGCAGACTAAAGTCATCAACTACCGAGCCGAGAAGTTCATGACGAATTGAATTTACTGTAAGTTCGCTCATCTCTAATAGGGGGCAATAACTTACTCAAGCAGAGACAGAAGGTGCTGAATACATTTTCCTTCAATAAACAAGTGACCATTTACAAGCTGTGTGGCTGGGTTTACTTAAATTGTCTTTTTCTGTTACATTACTTTGTATGTGTGACACAATTATATCTAACAATCATTCATAAATTAAAGAATTCTGGAAATACTTTCTAACAACATTGCATCTGTATTCTCTTGTCACCTAGAAACCATTAATCAACCGTCAAGCTGCTGTTGATTAAAGAGGACCTGTGTGCAACCCTCCAAAATTGAGATTCTATTGTCATTAACCCCTTAAGGACCAAGCCCATTTTCACCTTAAAGGGGTACTCTGCCCCTAGACATCTTATCCCCTATCCAAAGGATAGGGGATAAGATGTAAGATCGCCGGGGTCCCGCTGCTGGCGACCCCCGGGATCGCCGCTGCGGCACCACGCTATCATTACTGCACAGAGCGAGTTCGCTCTGTGCGTAATGACGGGCGATACAGGGGCCGGAGCATCGTTACATCACGGCTCCGTCCCTCATGATGTCACAGTACGCCCCCTCAGTACAAGTCTATGGGAGGGGATGTGGCGGTTGTCACGCCCCCTGTCATAGACTTGCATTAAGGGGGCGGATCGGGATGTCACGAAGGGCGGAGCCATGACGTCACGCTGCTCCATCCCCTGTATTGCCCGTCATTACGCACAAGGCGAATTCGCTCTGTGCAGTAATGATAGCATTTGTTGCAAATGTTGCATTTTTCTAACATTGAAGCTCTCTGCTTGTAAGGAAAATAGACATACCAAATAAATTACATATTGATTCCCATATACAATATGTCTACTTTATGTTTTTATTAAGTTTTTACTTTTGGAAGACATCAGAGGGCATCAAAGTTCAGCAGCAATTTTCCCATTTTTCACAACATTTTCAAAATCAGAATTTTTCAGGGATCAGTTCAGTTTTGAAGTGGATTTGAGGGGGGATTTGATATTAGAAATACCCCATAAATTACCCCATTATAAAAACTTCACCCCTAAACGTATACAAAATGACATTCAGAAAGTTTGTTAACCCATTAGGTGTTTCCCAGGAATAGCAGCAAAGTGAAGGAGAAAATACAAAATCTCCAGTTATTTTTACACTAACATTGTCACGATGCCGGCTGGCAGGAGGTGGATCCTCTGTGCCAGAGAGGGATTGGCGTGGACCGTGCTAGTGGACCGGTTCTAAGTCACTACTGGTTTTCACCAGAGCCCGCCGCAAAGCGGGATGGTCTTGCTGCGGCGGTAGTGACCAGGTCGTATCCACTAGCAACGGCTCAACCTCTCTGACTGCTGAAGATAGGCGCGGTACAAGGGAGTAGACAGAAGCAAGGTCGGACGTAGCAGAAGGTCGGGGCAGGCAGCAAGGATCGTAGTCAGGGGCAACGGCAGGAGGTCTGGAACACAGGCTAGGAACACACAAGGAAACGCTTTCACTGGCACAATGGCAACAAGATCCGGCGAGGGAGTGCAGGGGAAGTGAGGTATACATAGGGAGTGCACAGGTGAACACACTAATTAGAACCACTTGCGCCAATCAGCGGCGCAGTGGCCCTTTAAATCGCAGAGACCCGGCGCGCGCGCGCCCTAGGGAGCGGGGCCGCGCGCGCCGGGACAGGACCGACGGAGAGCGAGTCAGGTACGGGAGCCGGGGTGCGCATCGCGAGCGGGCGCCACCCGCATCGCGAATCGCATCCCGGCTGGAGGCGGTATCGCAGCGCACCGGGTCAGTGGATCTGACCGGAGCGCTGCAGTAGCGAGAGTGTAGCGAGCGCTCCGGGGAGGAGCGGGGACCCGGAGCGCTCGGCGTAACAGTACCCCCCCCCCTTGGGTCTCCCCCTCTTCTTAGAGCCTGAGAACCTGAGGAGCAGACTTTTGTCTAGGATATTGTCCTCAGGTTCCCAGGATCTCTCTTCAGGACCACAACCCTCCCAATCGACCAAAAAAAAAGTTTTCCCTCTGACCTTCTTGGAGGCCAGTATCTCCTTTACGGAGAAGATGTCCGAGGAGCCGGAAACAGGAGTGGGAGAAACAAGTTTGGGAGAGAAACGGTTGATGATGAGTGGTTTAAGAAGAGAAACGTGAAAGGCATTAGGAATACGAAGAGAAGGAGGAAGAAGAAGTTTGTAAGAGACAGGATTAATCTGGCACAAAATTTTGAAAGGACCAAGATAGCGTGGTCCCAATTTGTAGCTAGGGACACGGAAGCGGACATATTTAGCGGAGAGCCATACCTTGTCTCCAGGAGAAAAAATGGGGGGAGCTCTTCTTTTCTTATCAGCAAACTTCTTCATGCGTGATGAAGCCTGTAAGAGAGAATTTTGGGTCTCTTTCCATATGGTGGAAACATCACGAGATATTTCATCCACAGCGGGCAAACCAGAGGGCAAGGGAGTAGGGAGGGGGGGAAGAGGGTGACGGCCGTACACCACGAAAAATGGGGATTTGGAGGAAGATTCAGAGACTCTGAAGTTATACGAGAATTCGGCCCATGGTAGAAGATCTGCCCAGTCATCCTGGCGGGAGGAAACAAAATGCCGTAAATAATCACCCAGGACCTGGTTAATTCTTTCTACTTGCCCATTGGATTGAGGATGATAGGCAGAAGAAAAGTTTAATTTAATCTTGAGTTGTTTACAGAGAGCCCTCCAGAATTTTGACACGAATTGGACGCCTCTGTCCGAGACGATCTGCGTGGGCAACCTGTGAAGACGAAAAATGTGTACAAAAAATTGTTTTGCCAACTGAGGCGCTGAAGGAAGACCAGGAAGAGGGATGAAATGTGCCATCTTGGAGAATCGATCAACGACCACCCAAACAACAGTGTTGCCACAGGATGGGGGTAAGTCTGTAATAAAGTCCATACCAATCAGAGACCAAGGCTGTTCGGGGACAGGCAGAGGATGAAGAAGACCAGCGGGCTTCTGGCGAGGAGTCTTATCCCGGGCACAGACAGTGCAGGCTCGCACAAAATCCAAAACATCCGTCTCCAGAGTCGGCCACCAATAGAAACGAGAGATGAGTTGCACGGATTTCTTGATGCCCGCATGACCTGCGAGATGGGAGGAGTGACCCCATTTGAGGATTCCGAGGCGTTGGCGTGGAGAGACGAAGGTCTTCCCTGGAGGAGTTTGCCTGATGGAGGCTGGAGAAGTGGAGATCAGGCAGTCAGGAGGAATGATGTGTTGCGGAGAGAGCTCTACTTCCGAGGCATCCGAGGAACGAGAGAGAGCATCGGCCCTAATGTTCTTATCGGCAGGCCGAAAGTGAATTTCAAAATTAAATCGGGCAAAGAACAGAGACCACCTGGCCTGGCGAGGATTCAGCCGTTGGGCAGACTGGAGATAGGAGAGGTTCTTGTGATCGGTGTAAATAATAACTGGAAATCTTGATCCCTCCAGCAGATGCCTCCATTCCTCAAGTGCTAATTTAATGGCTAGTAGCTCTCGATCCCCGATGGAGTAGTTCCTCTCCGCCGGAGAAAAGGTCCTAGAAAAAAAACCACAAGTAACAGCATGCCCGGAAGAATTTTTTTGTAGAAGGACCGCTCCAGCTCCTACTGAGGAGGCATCAACCTCCAATAGGAAGGGTTTAGATGGGTCAGGTCTGGAGAGCACGGGAGCCGAAGAAAAGGCAGACTTGAGCTGTTTAAAGGCGTCTTCCGCTTGAGGAGGCCATGACTTAGGATTGGCATTCTTTTTGGTTAAAGCCACGATAGGAGCCACAATGGTAGAAAAATGTGGAATAAATTGTCTGTAATAATTGGCGAACCCCAAAAAACGTTGGATAGCACGGAGTCCGGAGGGGCGTGGCCAATCTAAGACGGCAGAGAGTTTGTCTGGATCCATTTGTAGTCCCTGGCCAGAGACCAAGTATCCTAGGAAAGGAAGAGATTGACATTCAAACAGACATTTCTCCATTTTGGCATAAAGTTGATTGTCACAAAGTCTCTGAAGAACCATGCGGACATGCTGGCGGTGTTCTTCTAGGTTGGCAGAAAAAATCAGGATATCGTCCAGATACACAACAACACAGGAATATAAGAGGTCACGAAAAATTTCATTAACAAAGTCTTGGAAGACGGCAGGGGCGTTGCACAGGCCAAAGGGCATGACCAGATACTCAAAGTGTCCATCTCTAGTGTTAAATGCCGTTTTCCATTCATCCCCCTCTCTGATGCGGATGAGATTATAAGCACCTCTTAAGTCCAGTTTGGTAAAGATGTGGGCACCTTGGAGGCGATCAAAGAGTTCAGAGATGAGAGGTAGGGGGTAGCGGTTCTTTACCGTGATTTTATTAAGACCGCGGTAGTCAATGCAAGGACGTAGGGAGCCATCTTTTTTGGACACAAAGAAAAATCCGGCTCCGGCAGGAGAGGAGGATTTGCGGATAAAGCCCTTTTTTAAATTTTCCTGGATGTACTCAGACATAGCAAGAGTCTCTGGGGCAGAGAGAGGATAAATTCTGCCCCGGGGTGGAGTAGTGCCCGGGAGGAGGTCAATAGGACAATCATAAGGCCTGTGAGGAGGAAGAGTCTCAGCTTGTTTTTTGCAAAAAACATCCGCAAAGTCCATATAGGCCTTAGGGAGACCGGTTACAGGAGGAACCACAGGGTCACGGCAAGGAGAACTGGGAACCGGTTTAAGGCAGTCCTTGAAACAAGAGGAACCCCAACTCTTGATCTCCCCAGTGGACCAATCCAGGGTTGGGGAATGGTGTTGAAGCCAGGGTAGTCCGAGGAGAATTTCGGAAGTGCAATTGGGGAGGACCAAAAACTCAATTTTCTCGTGATGAGGTCCGATGCACATTAGGAGGGGCTCCGTGCGGAAACGTATGGTACAGTCCAATCTTTCATTGTTAACACAATTGATGTAGAGGGGTCTGGCGAGACTGGTCACCGGGATGTTGAACCTGTTGATGAGAGAGGCCAAAATAAAATTTCCTGCAGATCCGGAATCCAAGAAGGCCATAGTAGAGAAGGAGAAGGTAGAGGCAGATATCCGCACAGGCACAGTAAGACGTGGAGAAGCAGAGTTGACATCAAGGACTGTCTCACCTTTGTGCGGAGTCAGCGTACGTCTTTCCAGGCGGGGAGGACGGATAGGACAATCCTTCAGGAAGTGTTCGGTACCGGCACAGTACAGGCAGAGATTCTCCATGCGGCGTCGTGTCCTCTCTTGAGGTGTCAGGCGAGACCGGTCGACCTGCATAGCCTCCACGGCGGGAGGCACAGGAACGGATTGCAGGGGACCAGAGGAGAGAGGAGCCGGGGAGAAAAAACGCCTCGTGCGAACAAAGTCCATATCCTGGCGGAGCTCCTGACGCCTTTCGGAAAAACGCATGTCAATGCGAGTGGCTAGATGAATGAGTTCATGTAGGTTAGCAGGGATTTCTCGTGCGGCCAGAACATCTTTAATGTTGCTGGATAGGCCTTTTTTAAAGGTCGCGCAGAGGGCCTCATTATTCCAGGATAGTTCAGAAGCAAGAGTACGGAATTGTACGGCGTACTCGCCAACGGAAGAATTACCCTGGACCAGGTTCAACAGGGCAGTCTCAGCAGAAGAGGCTCGGGCAGGTTCCTCAAAGACACTTCGAATTTCCGAGAAGAAGGAGTGTACAGAGGCAGTGACGGGGTCATTGCGGTCCCAGAGCGGTGTGGCCCATGACAGAGCTTTTCCAGACAGAAGGCTGACTACGAAAGCCACCTTAGACCTTTCAGTAGGAAACTGGTCCGACATCATCTCCAAGTGCAGGGAACATTGAGAAAGAAAGCCACGGCAAAATTTAGAGTCCCCATCAAATTTATCTGGCAAGGATAGTCGTAGGCCTGAAGCGGCCACTCACTGCGGAGGAGGTGCAGGAGCTGGCGGAGGAGATGATTGCTGAAGCTGTGGTAGTAGCTGCTGTAGCATCACGGTCAGTTGAGACAGCTGGTGGCCTTGTTGCTGGTGGCCTCTGTTGTGACTGCTGGGCGACCACCGTGGTGAGGTCGGCGACAACTGGCAGAGGGACTTCAGCGGGATCCATGGCCGGATCTACTGTCACGATGCCGGCTGGCAGGAGGTGGATCCTCTGTGCCAGAGAGGGATTGGCGTGGACCGTGCTAGTGGACCGGTTCTAAGTCACTACTGGTTTTCACCAGAGCCCGCCGCAAAGCGGGATGGTCTTGCTGCGGCGGTAGTGACCAGGTCGTATCCACTAGCAACGGCTCAACCTCTCTGACTGCTGAAGATAGGCGCGGTACAAGGGAGTAGACAGAAGCAAGGTCGGACGTAGCAGAAGGTCGGGGCAGGCAGCAAGGATCGTAGTCAGGGGCAACGGCAGGAGGTCTGGAACACAGGCTAGGAACACACAAGGAAACGCTTTCACTGGCACAATGGCAACAAGATCCGGCGAGGGAGTGCAGGGGAAGTGAGGTATACATAGGGAGTGCACAGGTGAACACACTAATTAGAACCACTTGCGCCAATCAGCGGCGCAGTGGCCCTTTAAATCGCAGAGACCCGGCGCGCGCGCGCCCTAGGGAGCGGGGCCGCGCGCGCCGGGACAGGACCGACGGAGAGCGAGTCAGGTACGGGAGCCGGGTGCGCATCGCGAGCGGGCGCCACCCGCATCGCGAATCGCATCCCGGCTGGAGGCGGTATCGCAGCGCACCGGGTCAGTGGATCTGACCGGAGCGCTGCAGTAGCGAGAGTGTAGCGAGCGCTCCGGGGAGGAGCGGGGACCCGGAGCGCTCGGCGTAACAAACATGTTCTTGTAGACCCAGTTTGTGAATTTTTACAAGGGGTAAAAGGAGAAAAAGCCCCCCCAAAACCCAATTTCTCTCGAGTAAGGAAATGCCTCATATGTGAACGTAAAGTGATCTGCAGGTGCACTATAGGGCTCAGAAGCGAAGGAGCAACAATGGGATTTTGGAGAGTGAATTTTGCTGAAATGTTTTTTGGGGGGCATGTCCCATTTAGGAAGCCTTTATAGTGCCAGAACAGCAAAAAGAAAAAGAAAAAAAAAGAAAAAAAAAAACATGGCATAATATTTTGGAAAGTACACACCTTATGGCCTATAACAAGGGGTACAGTGAGCCTTAACACACCACAGGTGTTTGATGACTTTTCCTTAAAGTCGGATGTGCAAATGAATTTTTTTTTTCAAAATTTTCCATTTTTACATGAGGTAATAGGAGAAAATGTTCCCAAAAATTTCTAACCCCATTTCCTCTGAGTATGGAAATACCCCATGTGTGGACAAAAAGTGCTCTGTGAGCGCACTACAATGCTCAGAAGAGAAAGAGACACATTTGGCTTTTTGTAAGCAAATTTTGCTGAAATTGTTTTTGGAGAGCATGTCACATTTAGGAAGCCCCTACGGTGCCAGAACAGCAAAAAAAGCCCGACATGGCACACTATTTGGGAAACAACACCCCTCAAGGAAAGTAACAAGGGGTATAGTGAGCCTTTACACCCCACAGGTGTTTGACAAATTTCTGCTAAAGTTGGACGTGAAAATACATTTTTTATTTTTTTTCACTATAATGCTGGTGTTACCACAAATTTTAAATTTTCAGAAGGGGTAATAGGAGAAAAAGCCTTTCAAATTTTTTAAATACCCCATATGTGGATGTAAAGTGCTCTGCGGGCGAACTACAATGCTCAGAAGAAAAGAAGAGCCATTGGGCTTTTAGAGAGAGAATTTGTTTGGAATGGAAGTTGGGGGCCATGTGCATTTACAAAGCCCCCATGGTGCCAGAACAATGGACCACCCCCCCCCCACATGTGACCCTATTTCGGAAACCACACCCCTCATGGAATGTAATAAGGGGTGCAGTGAGCATTTACACTCCACTGACGTTTGACATATCTTTGGAACAGTAGGCTGTGCAAATGAAAACTACATTTTTCATTTTCATGGACCACTGTCAGACACTTGTGGGGCGTACATGCTCACTGCACCCACTACATTCTGTGGGGGGCGTAGTTTCCAAAATGGGGTCACATGTTGGGGGGGTTCCACTGTTCTGGCACCATGGGGGGCTTTGCAAATGCACATGGCCTTCAATTCCAGACATATTCTCTCTCTCAAAAGCCCAATGTCGCTCCTTCTCTTCTGAGCATTGTAGTTCGCCCGCAGAACACTTTACATCCACATATGAGGCATTTCCATACTCAGAAGAAATGGGGTTACAAATTTTGGGGGCTTTTTTCCTATTTCCACTTGTGAAAATGAAAACTTTGGGATAACACCAGCATTTTTTTTTCACGTTCATATTTAACGAAAATTCTTCAAACACCTGTGGGGTGTTAAGGCTCACTATACCCCTTGTTACGTTCCTTGAGGGGTGTAGTTTCCAAAATGGGGTCACATGCAAGCGTTTTTTTTTGTTTTTGCATTTATGTCAGAACCGCTGTAACGATCAGCCACCCCTGTGCAAATCACCTCAAATGTACATGGTGCTCTCAATCCTGAGCCTTGTTGTTCGCCTGCACAGCATTTTACGTCCACATATGGGGTATGTCCATACTCCTCCTCCTTTTCCTTTTACCTTTTGTGAAAATGAAAAGTATGGAGCAACACCAGCATGTTAGTGTAAAAAAATAAATTTTTTTACAATAACATGCTGGTGTAGACCCCAACTTTACCTTTTCATAAAGGGTAAAAGGAAAAAAAGCCTCCCAAAATTTGTTAGGCAATTTCTCCTGAGTACGGAGATACCCCATATGTGTCCCTAAACTGTTGCCTTGAAATGTGCTTAAGGCCACCTTAAGCCCACCATGTGCTTAAGGATTTGCATAGGGACAGACCCGGATACAAGAATTTGACTTGCCTCCGATACCAAAATTACCCTACGGCAGTGCTTCCCTCCAGCGGTTGCAAAACTCCCAGCATGCCTGGACAGTCAATGGTTGTCCGGCAACAGTTATTGTTTTGTAACAGCTGGAGGCTAGATTTTAGAAACCGTGCCGTACCAGACGTTTCTCATTTTTATTGGGTGTGAGGGGGGTAAATGTGTAGGGGTGTAGTGTATATGTAGTGTTTTACCCTTTATTTTGTGCAGGTGTAGTGTAGTGTAGTGTCTTTAGGGTACATTCACACAGTCGGGTTCACAGCGAGTTTCCCGCTGGGAGTCTGAGCTGCAGTAAATCTAACTGTGTGAATGTACCCTCTACATTCACATGGGGGGGGGGGGCAAACCTCCAGCTGTTGCAAAACTACAACTCCCCGCATGCCCTTTGGCTGTCCGTGCATGCTGGGGGTTGCAGTTATTACAGCTGGAGGTACACTGGTAGCAAAACACTGAGTTAGGTAACAAGCTCTCAGTGTTTCACAACCAGTGTGCCTCCAGCATAACTGCAACTCCCAGCATGCATGGACAGCAGAAGGGCATGTTGGGACTTGTAGTTATGCAACAGCTGAAGGCATACTACTACAACTTCCAGCATGCCCTTTGGCTGTCCGCGCATGCTGGGGGTTGTAGTTATACAACAGCTGGAGGCACATTGGTTGCAAAACACTGAGAGTTTGTTACTTAACTCCGTGTTTCCCAACCTGTGTACCTCCAGTTGTTGAAAAACTACAACTCTCAGCATGCATGGTATGTCAGTGCATGCTGGGAGTTATAGTTTTGCAAGAGCTGGAGGCACACGGTTATGTAAATCCTGAGTTAGGAAGCAGACAATGTTTCCCAACCAGTGTGCCTCCAGTTGTTGCAAAACTTCAACTCCCAGCATGCCAAGACAGCCGAAGGGCATGTTGGGAGTTGTAGTTATGCAACAACTGGAGGAGAACAGTTTGGAGTCCAAACTGTAGCCCTACAGATGTTGCAAAACTATAACTCTAAGCATGCCCAGACTGCCCAGGCATGCTGGGAGTTGTAGTTCAGCAACATCTGTAGGGCTACAGCTTGGGCACCATTGTATAGTCGTCTCCAAACTGTGGCTGTCTGGGCATGCTGGGGGTTGTAGTTTGGCAACTCCTAGAAGGCAGTAGTTGTAGGTGTAGTTTGGCAACTCCTAGAAGGCAGCATTTTCCATTATTTTTTTATTTATTCATTTTTTTTTTTTACAAAATAAGTATTGAGCACCTATAACTTTTCCATTTTTCCGTATATAGGGCTATTTGAGGACTAATTTTTTTTTTCCACGATGACCTGTAGTTTTTTTAGTACCACTTTTGTGTATAAGTGACTTTAGTCACATACATTTTTATGGCAATGTGTTGTGAGCAAACCACAGCAATTCTGGACTTTTTTTTCTTCTTTTTTTGTATTACATTTACGCCATTCACCGTACAGGAACGTTAATATTATATTTTGCTAGTTTGGACATTTATGCATGCGGCGATACAAAATATGTAATTTTTTTTTTTTTACGTTTTTGGGGCTAAAATGGGAAGAAGGGGCGATTTACATTTTTATTGGAAGGGGGGGGGGGGGGGGGATTTATCACACTTTGTATGTCCCCATAGGCGACTATTTATAGCAAGCATTAGATGCCAGGGGTGATCCCGCAGATAACACCCGCATTGACGCAGATGCCGTGATCTGTATTGATCACGACATTTGAGGGGTTAATGACAGACATCAGTGTGATCGGTGATTTCTGCCATTACCGGTGGGCTCTGGCTACTGATAGCAGCCGGGAACTGCCGTGCAGGATGCGAGCACCGAACCGGTACATCATGTACAGGATGTATATATAAACGTCATGGTGCGTTAAGTCCAATCGCATCAGTATGTACATTTACATCCATTGTCCTTAAGGGGTTAAAATGCTTGCCTGGCAATGGCAGTCGCAGACAGTCTCTCTCTCTCTCAGTCTCCTATAGAATCCAACAGCAGCAAACTTCTATCTGAGCTGCTGCTTGCTGAGTCAGCCGGTCTGTAGGAGGCAACTTCTCAGTGTTGACAGTAAGGCTATGTTCACACAGAAAATGTACATGTGGATATTCTGTAGATAGTGGAGCGGTGTAAAAACATGTTGGCGCTAGGACCGCTCGGGAATTTGGCGTCTCATAGCCGGCAATGCATTTCTGAGCAGAATACGCAGACATGTCTATTCTTTCTGCGGACACCAGAATTTGAATTTCTGTGCCAGATATTTCCTGTGCGGAAATTCTGCTGTGCGCACAGTGAAATTGATGGGACTCTGCTTCAGCAGAATTTCTGTGCAGAATATTTCTGCAGAATTTCTGTGGGGAAATCCTGTTGTGTGAACATAACCTAAGAATTATTAAAAAGGTGGAGGATGCAAAGAAGGGGCGAGACCAAAGGGCCGGACAGAGGGGCAGCAAAATGAGGTTTCGTCCAGGATGGCAAAAATCCTTGCACCAACCCTGGTGGCGGCACCAACCCTGGTGCCATTTGAACCCCCCCCCCCCCCCCCTCTGATCCCCCCTGTGCCATTTCAATCAGCCTAGTCCCTGCCGTAGTGGTCGGTGTGCAAAACCAAATCAAATTTGTGGGAGGCCGAGAGTATGGGTTTTAGTTTTTTTGTATTAAATGAAGTTCTGGCATTTTTTTCCCCCACATTTTCAGAAGAAACCCTTGAGTCACATGATGAAAGAATCACATGACTTGTAAAGAGAAAAGCTGGGGGGGGGGGGGAACACCAAGGGGGGGAAAATGTCTCTAATAATAATAATAATCATACACATTGGGGAAATGTATGAAAACCTGTGCAGAGGAAGTTGACCAGTTGCCCATAGCAACCAATCAGATCGCTTCTTTCACTTTTCAGAGGACTTTTTAAAAATGAAAGTAGCAATCTGATTGGTTGCTATGGGCAACCACTTTTCCTCTTCACAGATTTTGATAAATCTCCCCCAGTGTTTTTGGCAAAAATTCCACAAAGATGGCATCTTGGAAGAAAAGAAATGAGGGGGGGGGGGGGGGGCAGTTTTTGTGGCGTCTTTTCAAAACTTGTGACTGTTCCTAGGCTTAGGCTGGGATTAAACACAGTTTATATGCCGCATTTTTCAAATCACACATTGCTTTATCTTTGGCGCCCCCCCCCCCCCCCCCCATGTCAGGGCATGCTGGGAGTTGTAGTTTTGTAACAGGTGGACAGCCACAAGGGATAACTGATGCAGTATGTCAATCTAGGGCCATGGTGTCTGATCTTGAACTGGCAGCAGGAGCCACGACCACTTTAAATCAATGGCTGCCGGGACGTCTGACGAGTGACATCCTACGCTGCAGACCCCAACGTCAGGGACGTCACTCGTCAGACACCAAGGCTGTTGGGGCCACATAATTATATTACAAATACTAAGCGTCTGGTTAGGAGAAACAAATATAATTCACCCATAGGGAGTAGCGCCATTTTAATAAAAATGCAAAAAAAAAAAATCCCCTAGATAACAGTCATACAGAATATATTAAAAAGCTTTTTTAGGTTTCAGCCAATCAGAGAGCAGCACTGCTCAAATAGAACTCCCAGGAGGTAACAGCGTGTCACACATGTGATGTCATAACCATTGTCCACCAGAGAGCAGCACTGAGCAGATATAACACTGCTCCTGCTCATTCTCCATCAGTGAGGGGCCGGTGCTGGACACTGTAGGGACGCGGGAATGTGAAGTCAAAAACATGACTGTGACTGGTAAGTATCACATTGTTGTGTCCAAAAGGTTTTAGTGCAGTTCCATGTGCATTTCTATAATAAACATGTAAATAATCTCTCTTTTGTTTTCCTATCTTAGATGCACTATTTCCAGCATGTGGAGTAGCATTTCCGGACTTAAAGCAAGAAGTTGGATGATGGCCTAGATTCCGGACCTACAGCAAGACGTTGGATGAAGGCCTAGATTTCCGGACCTACAGCAAGAAGTTGGATGAAGGCACAGCCCCTCGAATCACGAACATACACTGACACATTGGCCCAAATTCTAGAGGTAACCTCCTTTAGTATGCCCAGAGGAAGGGCAATACAGTAGCCATGGATTCCCTACAGGTTTCCTCCCCTCTGGAGGTTTTTCCTGTCCTGAGTTAGTTACTGTACGCTCTTTGTGAGTGATGGAGGTTACAAAAAATCCCTACACAAACACTTTTATAAATAATAAATAAAGTTTCCCTTTTTTAAACTGTTCTTTGACTTGTTCGATTTATTTTATGTCTGTGTGTGAAAAATAGTGCTAGCAAAATGTGGATGCCATGAGTTTTTTTTTTTTTTTTAAGTGTCAAAAGCTGCTCTCCTGCGCGATCTGCACAATGTGGTGAGGAGAGAGGCAGCTGATGCTGGTTGGTACAGTTGCTGAGGCAACCGTAAGACACCCAGCAAGTTCCGTGCACAAGCCTTTTTGTGATGAACGGGAACTTATACATTTGCAAAGGATCAACTTTTGGGTACGTGCACTTAAAGGAGTACTCCGCCCCTAGATATCTTATCCCCTATCTTAAGGATGAGGGATAAGATGTCTGATGGTGAAGGCCCTGCTGCTGGGACCCCAGCGATCTCCATGCAGCTCCCGGCATTCTAAACGGTATGTTTAGATCGCTGGCTTCCCCTGGCGGGATTCATGACATCACATAGACATGAATGGAGGGGGCGTGGCATGACATCATTACCCGCACCACGAGAACTCAGTGTTCTACATATATTGTTTAGAACGCTGGGTACTGCACGGAGATCACGGGGGTGAGAGCAGCAGGACCTCAATGATCAGAAATCTTATCTAGAGATGAGCGAACTTTTCAAAAATTCGATTCGGCCTATTTGCCGAATTTTCGGAAAAAGTTTGTTTCGATTCGAATTTGTTCGCGGCGAATCGATATTAAATAAGGCTATTTCTAGCCTACATACAGCCTCTATAGGGGTATAGAACACTTTGCTGTATCCTAAAACGCATATGGAGTGTGCTGGGGTAGTGAAATAATACTGTTATTCAGAATAACATGCAGATTACCGGCATCGCTCTTAGAATCATTGCCTCACAGCAGCACAATAACAGAGCCTGGTGGTGGCATCAGTGTCAGGAGACCATATAGTGACTGAAAGACATAGCGTGGAAGTGTTGGCAGAATGTGGAGACCATATAGTGGGTGAATGGCACTGTGTGGAGGTGTTGGCAGCATGCGGACACCATATAGTCGCAGAATGACACAGCATGGAGGTGTTGGCAGCATGAGGAGACCATATAGTGGCAGAATGACACAGCATGGAGGTGTTGGCAGCATGAGGACACCAAATAGTGGCTGAATTGCACAGCGTGGAGTAGTTGGCAGCATGAGGAGACCATATAGTGGCTGAATGGCACAGCGTGGAGGTGTTGGCAGCATGAGGACACCATATAGTGGCTGAATGTCACAGCGAGGAGGTGTTGGCAGCATGCGGACACCATATAGTGGGTGAATGGCACAGCGTGGAGGTGTTGGCAGCATGAGGACACCATATAGTGGCAGAATGACACAGCGTGGAGGTGTTGGCAGCATGAGGACACCATATAGTGGCTGAATGGCACAGCGTGGAGGTGTTGACAGCATGAGGACAACATATAGTGGCAGAATGACACAGTGTGGAGGTGTTGGCAGCATGAGGACACCATATAGTGGCAGAATGATACAGCGTGGAGGTGCTGGCAGCATGAGGACAACATATAGTGTCTGAATGACACAGCGTGGACATGTTGGCAGCAAGAAGATACTATTTAGTGGCTGATTGGCACAGCGTGGAGTTGGCTGATGCACTAGTACACTACACACCAGGGCTTCACAATCCCCCCCCCCCCCCCCCCAAAAAAAAAAAACCAACACAATATGAGAACTTTTTGACAAAGATTTCTCATAGGTAGCACCCGCTATCCAAAATTTTGATATTCACAGACCCAGGCCCCACCTCTGTGGCATCAGTAACCCATATATTGCCTGAAGGACACAGCCTGGAGTTGGCTGATGCACCAGTACCCACCAGGGCTTCACAATCCCCCCTCCAAAAAGAACACATTGAGAAATTTTTGTCCAAGATTTCTCATTGGTAGCACCTGCTCTACAAAAATTTGAAATTTCCAGAACCAGGCCCCACCCCTGCGGCATTAGTAACCCATATATCGCCTGAGTGACACAGCCTGGAGTTGGCTGATGCAAGAGTACACACCAGGGATTCACAATCCCCACCAAAAAACAACACATTTAGAAATTTATGACCAAGATTTCTAATTGGTAGCACCCGCTATCCCCAAAAAATTGAAATTCACAGACCCAGGCCCTACCACAGCGGCATCAGTAACCCATATATTGGCTCAAGGACACAGCCTGGAGTTGGCTGATGCACCAGTACACACCAGGGCTTCACAATCCCACCAAAAAACAAGACCTTGAGAAATGCTTCACAAAGATTTCTCCTAGGTTGCACCCGCTATCCCAAATTTTGAAATTCACAGACCCAGTCCCTACCTCTGCGGCATCATTAACCTTTATATTGCATGAAGGACACAGCCTGAAGTATGCTAATTCAAGAGTACACACCAAGGCTTCACAACTCCCCCCCAAGAACAACATAATGATAATTTTTTGACAAAGATTTTTAAATTTTTTTTGATAAAAACAATCTCAAATGAACGAGTTGATGAGGCCCCAAAATTAAGGACGGTGGACCACCAAAAATCATAATTTTCACCAAAAAGGATAAAGAAGCAGAATGAATCCCTTTTTTTAGTAAAATTTTACGTAATAAATCACACGCAACAAGTGTTCCGTTGTGTAATGGTTATCCTTCTGGAAATTTCAAATTTATTACCCTGTTTTGCCAAATGTAGGACATCCTCGGAAGATAAAACTTACCATACCATACCAGGACAAGCTTGCTTGCAATAGCATCTTGCACGTTACCCTTTATTCTGAAACGTGCATCCCTGCAAAAAAGTTTCCAGAGAACATTTGATGCCCGTCAGAAGATTGGTGTGACAGATGCCCGTCTGAAGCTAGGCATGAAGGATGCCTGCGAGAAAATGGTCGCCAAAGATGCACATTTCAGAATAAAGGGTAAAGTGCAAGATGCCCGAGAGATGTTGAATTCTAAAAAGCAGCAGGTGGGTTTTGCAGTAAAACCGCCAAAATTGATGGACACTCGGGAAAATATCAGCCTGAAGAGGAGCGCACCGGCCATCACTATGAGCTCCGCCATGGCTCAATGGTCCCCATCCATAAACATTACTAAGACCATCCAGATTTCACAGCAGAAAACCATTACCCCAGGTCTTAGTAACAGCGTTAAGGGAATGCAAATAAATGTTGTCAACCATCAACTGAATGGCACAGCGTGGAGGTGTTGGCAGCATGAGGACACCATATAGTGGCTGAATGGCACAGAGTGGAGTTGGCTGATGCACGAGTACACTACACACCAGGGCTTCACAGTCCCCCCCAAAAAACAACACAAAATGAGAAATGTTTGACAAAGATTTCTCATAGGTAGCACCCGCTATCCAAAAATTTAAAATTCCCAGACCCAGGCCCCACCTCTGCGGCATCAGAAACCCATATATTGCCTGAAAGACACAGCCTGGAGTTGGCTGATGCACCAGTACACACAGGGCTTCACAATACACCCCAAAATCAACAAAATTGTATAAATTAAAAAAAAAATGTATACCTTTGTGTAAGAACAAGCGCATATCCAACATTTCAGAAGACTCTATAATGCAGGACGGTTGACCACCCAAAGACTTTCTTCTCAAAAATAATAAACCACACGATGTTTGAAATTATTTAAAAAAAATTATTACAAATGTGTGTAAGCGCATCTGTCTCCAAAAGATCAGATCACCAAAGGATTTTTTTCGCCAAAAATGATTAAGCAGAGTTAATCCCTCTTTGGATTTTTTTAATTTTTATTTTCATTAAAAAATCACACGCAACAAGTGTTCCGTTGTGTAACGGTTAGCATTCTGCAAATTTCAATTTTATTACTGATAAAATTATCAGTAAATGTAACAATAACACTACCCAAGAGTGTTTAATTACCCCATACATTGCACCAGGAACAGTCAGGAGTAGGCCTCAGCAGTACCCAAGAGGCTTTAATAACCCCTTAACTTGCCCCATCAATTGCGAGATCGAGCAATAACAGGTGTGTTATGGCCTCAGATGTCCTTGGCCGCACTAGCGCTACACTGAACGGAGTAGCGTGTTTCTATCTTTCAAGGACAGGTGCGTGTTACACGCTGAAACCAGTTCGTGATAGGGATCTGGGATTGCAATTATTTACCCTTAAAACGAGGAATTACCAGTAAGTACACTTTGTACACACCGCCTGTCGCTACAACCGATTGGATTGGTTAGTGAGGTCCTCGGATCGGCCCAGGGGGGGTAGTAGAAGGCCCTGGCAGAGCGCCGAGAATTTAACGATCATTGTTGAAATTTGCATTAAGCATGTATTGAGCTACTGCTAAACATCCAAAAATGTAAGGCCCAAGGCCAGAAGCACCAGGGAGGCAAGTAGTTTGTGAAAGACACAGAATGAGTCTGGAGCAGTCATTCGCAGTACCCAAGAGGGTTTTGTTACCCCTTACATTTAAAGATCAATGTTTACATTTGCATTAAGCATGTATTTAGCTACTGCTAAACATCCAAAAATTTAAGGCCTAAGGCCAGAGGCACCAGGGAGGCAAGATGTTTGTGAAAGACACAGAATGAGTCTGTAGCAGTCATTTGCAGTATCCAAGAGGGTTTAATAACCCCTTACATTTAAAGATTAATGTTTACATTTGCATTAAGCATGTAGTTAGCTACTGCTAAACATCAAAAAATTACAGGCCCAAGGCCAGAAGCATCAGTTTCCCCCATATTAGGAGCATAGTTGTCCCCCAGATTAGGAGCATAGATGTCCCCCAGATTAGGCAGCATAGATGTCCCTCAGATTAGGAGCATAGATGTCCCCAAGATTAGGCAGCATAGATGTCCCCCAGATTTGGAGCATAATTGTCCCCCAGATTAGGCAGCATAGATGTCCCCCAGATTAGGAGCATAATTGTCCCCTAGATTAGGAGCATAATTGTCCCCCAGATTAGGCAGCATATATGTCCCCCAGATTAGGCAGCATAGATGTCCCCCAGGTTAGGAGCATAATTGTCCCCCAGATTAGGAGCGTAGTTGTCCCCCAGATTAGAAGCATAGTTGTCCCCCAGATTAGGAGCATAGTTGTCCCCCAGATTAGGCAGCATAGTTGTCCCCCAGTCAGCACGGGCCGGTTAGAGCCAATCAAAGGTCCGTATGTGGAAAGCGGGCCGTACAATGCCCAGGTCTGCCCCAGAGGGTTTCATAACCAACCATGATAGAGAAAATTTTGTTGTAGGAGCATGGTCAATCTACTCAGACCCATCTGTCATTGGTGGCTGGTAATCCTGGCTGATCCATCCCTGATTCATCTTGACAAACGTCAGTCTCTCCACATTTTTAGTGGACAGACGAGTTCGCCTTGAGGTGACTATGGCCCCAGCAGCACTAAACACCCACTCTGATGGCACACTACTTGCCGGGCAGGACAGCTTTTCCAGAGCAAACTCTGCTAGTTGTGGCCATAAATCAAGTTTGGCTGCCCAGAAGTCCAGCTGATCTTCAAAGGTTGTTGGCATGGCCATGTCAAGGTATGCCACCACCTGCTGGTTCAGGTTCTGCTCCATGTCTACCTGCTGCTGATGAGTTGCTTCACTATTCGGGTGAAGAAAGCTACTCATCAGCGACTGTAGACTCAGGCTGCTGATTGCGCTGGTTCTGCTTCTCCCACCAATCCCCTCCCCAGCAGCCATGGCAGTGGAAGGTGAGCGCAGAGGGCCCCCCGAGTCAGACCTGCGGGTGGATGGACCACGTGGCCGATAGGAATCAGCCAACTGACTACGTAGAATCTCTCTGTAGTAGGTCAGTTTGTCCTCCCTCTCGGTGGGTGTAAAAAAAGGCCCCCATTTTGGGACAGTAGCGAGGGTCTAATAAGGTGGAGATCCAGAAGCTGACGAATTTTGACAATTCGGGGGTCACTACTCAAGCAACTGAGCATGCATCGTGCCATTTGCGCCAGTGACTCGGAGGGACTACCTGCCTCCATCTCCACTGAATACTGCCACGGTGTGTCTGGGTCCTCTGTATCAACTTCCTCATAACCCTCCAGCTCCTCTGGCTGCTCCTGCTCCCCCTCTCCTGTCCGAAGACTAGAAACACCGGCCATCTCATCCAACCTAAACTGTGCTCCGCTCTGCCCCTCATCATCCTCCTCCTCCAGTTCAGCCCCCACAGGGCTCATGTAGCCTTGAGATGTAGGCACAACGTCTCCATTGTCGTGACCAGCCATGGTTTCAATCATTTGTTGTAGGAAATGTAGGAGTGGAATTACGTCGTTCATGGCATAATCCAGGCGACTCACAAATAATGTGGCTTCCTCAAAGGGCCTCAGCAAACGGCAGGTGTCACGTATGAGCTGCTACTGGTTCACATTGAAGTTACACAGGGGAGTACTCCTATCTGCTTGGATCATCAAGAAATCGGTGATGGCTTTTCTTTGTTCGTATAGTCTGTCCAACATATGGAGGGTGGAATTCCAACGTGTGGCAACGTCCCAAATAAGACTATGTTGTGGGATACCGTTCTGATGCTGCAGCTCAAGGAAGGTGTGCTTGGCGGTGTACGAGTGGCTGAAGTGCATGCACAGTTTCCTTGCCATTTTCAGGATGTTTTGCAAATGGGGTGAAGATTTGAGGAAGTGCTTGACAACCAGATTCAACACGTGTGCCATGCAGGGCGCATGTTTCACACTTCATTGTCGCAGTGCGGACACGATGTTCTTCCAGTTGTCTGTCACCATGGTTCCCATTTCCAGATTTCGTGGAGTAAGCCATACTCGGATTTCTTTACGAATTAACTTTAGTAGTTCCTCCCCTGTGTGACTCCGTTCGTCAAGGCAAACCATGTGAAGAACAGCTTTACACCGCCGTGCCCTACACACATGGTACGATGAATGGCCACCGAGATTTGGACGTGCAGTGGAGGCCGAGGAGGCGGCGTCGCACACTGTAACAGGACCAACTGGCTGGGAGCGAGAGCGTGGAGGAGGAAATGGTGTCCCTGCCCGTAGTTACAGCTCCACACGTCGGCGCTGCCGTGCACTTTTGAACACACCGACAGGCTCAAGGACTGGCCCACCTTCTCTTGTACAAACTTATGCAGGGCTTGTACTGCCTTCTTCGCAAAGAAATGACGGCTTGGGACTCTCCACCTCGGCTCGGCACAAGCCATCAATTCTCTGAAAGGTGGAGAGTCCACCACTTGAAAAGGGAGGGACTGCAACACCAGCAACTTGGACAGGAGCACATTCAACTTCTGCGCCGTTGGATGAGTGGGCGCATACTGTTGTCTCTTGGACATGGCTTCGCCGATGGATTGTTGGCGGAATGGCTGAATAAAAGCGGGAGAAGCAGGAGCGACAGAAGGAGGGTTTGACACACAGCTCCCTTCGGCTGAGGTGGTGGAGCCTTGGCTGGATGAAGGAGGGAGCGGATGGCCACTGAGGGATGCAGCAGGCTGAACCACTACATCGGAGCCACGGTTCTTCCAGGCCGCTTTATGGTGGCGAAGCATGTGTTGATGCAGGGCCGTGGTGCCGACATTGGGACCCTGGCCACGCTTCACCTTCTGCCGACAGATCTTGCATGTGGCTACGTGAACCTCCTCCGGATGCCTTATGAAAAACTTCCACACCGCCGAGTAGCTGATTTTCCCACTCACAGTCCGCACAAATTGACTGCTACTGGCGCCGTCTCCAGGAACCCCTGTTCCACTACCTCCTGGAAAGGTAGGCTGCTGCGAAGCAGGTGGTCTCCCCCGGGCACGTTTAGCTCATGAATTTCCACTACTGCTACCACGCTGACTGCCAACTGTGCTACCGCCTTGCTGCCTCAAGGGCAACCTGCAACTCTCTTCTCCTGATGATGATGAAGCCCCTTCTGCACCCGGCTCCCAATTGCTATCGGCTTCATCATCAACAGTTGTGTGCACGTCACTGATGTCCTCCTTAGGTTCCCCAACAGTGTCTGCTTCAGGACCCTGAACACTTGCAACACCGCCTCCCACGTCACTCTCCGCATCACTAATTGGCCGCCTAGCGGAGCAAGCGGTGCATGTTTCCTCCCCTTCTTGGCTGTCCAGTAGCTGCTGACTGTCCTCTATTGGATTGTCCTCAGTAAATAATGGAGCTGAACCCACAGCATAAGATACTTCTTTAGGAGAGGGAACAGAATAGGACAAAGGATATGGGAGGACACGGACTGCTCCCGGGCCATGCCAACTGAGGGTTCTGTCTGAGGAACCCACCGACTGTTGACTGGGGGTGTCAGATGTCACTTGTGATGATGTTGATGAGCGTGTTAAACAATCGACGATGGCAGATGGGTTGCTGGTGGAGACACGACCGCTGGCTGATAACAGGAGCTCAGGCCTCTCGGTGCGACTCCTGCTGCCACTCGCCCCAAGTCTGCTGCCAACTCTGCCTGAAGTATTTAGGCCTCTGCCACTCCTCTGTGCATGTCCTGGCACTTCTCTGCCTGACATACTTAGTGCATTTATCAGGGCATTACAATACGCTACACTACTCTTTAAACAGTATTAGTCTAGAACAGCAGCAGGTGATTACTTACAGCTGTCCTTGAAAAGTATGTAGGCCCTTGACAGATTAACAGGTACTAGATGGTACAATACTTGGATGTACGTATGCGATATGCACTGATGAGGGCAGTAATATGCCTAACTATTAGCAGAAAAAACTCTGTATTTTTGTAAAACACCAGCCGGTGGATACTATTGTTTGGACTTTGACGGTATGGAGCACCTTGACAGCTACTAAATGGTACAATACTTGGATGTACGTATGCGATATGCACTGATGAGGGCAGTAATATGCCTAACTATTAGCAGAAAAAACTTTGTATTTTTGTAAAACACCAGCCGGTGGATACTATTGTTTGGACTTTGACGGTATGGAGCACCTTGACAGCTACTAAATGGTACAATACTTGGATGTACGTATGCGATATGCACTGATGAGGGCAGTAATATGCCTAACTATTAGCAGAAAAAACTTTGTATTTTTGTAAAACACCAGCCGGTGGATACTATTGTTTGGACTTTGACGGTTTGGAGCACCTTGACAGATTAACAGGTACTAAATGGTACAATACTTGGATGTACCTATCCGGTATGCACTGATGAGGGCCTATTAGCAGAAAAAACTCTGTATTTTTGTAATACACCAGCCAGTGGATACTATTGTTTGGAATTTGATAGAATGGAGCACCTTGACAGCTTAACAGGTACTAGATGGTACCATACTTGGATGTACCTAAGTGGTATGCACTGATGAGGGCAGTAATATGCCTAACTATTATCAGAAAAAACTCTGTATTTTTGTAAAACACCAGCCGGTGGATACTATTGTTTGGACTTTGATGGAAGAAGCACCTTGAATGCTTAACAGGTACTAAATGGTACAATACTTGGATGTACCTATGCGGTATGCACTGATGAGGGCAGTAATATATGCGTAACTATACGCAGAAATAACTGTTTAAAAAAAAAAAAACAGCCGGTGAATAGTATTGTATGGACTTGCACAGTATGTAGCCCCTTGACAGATTAACAGGTACAAAATGGTGCAAATGCACTACAGTCCACTGAACGATCATGTATTTCTGAACAGCAGCAGGACACAACAGTGCAGCAGCACAAAAAAAAAATCCAGGGATTAAACCCTAAATTGCACTCTGTCACACAATTCTGAGCAGCAGAAGTTTTGTGGAGCAAATAAAAATAAACCCAATTGGGCTGAACAATGAGGAGATAAGATGCTTCATAAAGTTCAGGCAGCTTGGAGATCTGTATGAGGCAGCTGACAGCTATCTGCCCCTCTCTGCTGCAATGCTCAATAACGTGAATAGGAGGTTTAGCAATCAATGATCCTACTCAGTGTAACAGCAAAGCACTCTGCACTCCTGCCTTTCCCTAATGCTGATGTGACTAGCAGTTGCAGTGTAACGCTGTGGTATGAGCTATTCACACACACACAGTCCCGTCCTCTCCATCTGAGTGCATAGATGAAATGAAGAGAGGCAAGATGGCCGCCGATTATATAGGGCTGTGACATCACAGGGGTCAGTGAACACTGATAGGCTGCATCTCACATGTGATTCAGGGTCAGCCCGCCTACCTTCATTCCCGCCGCTGTTTCCCGCCCTCCCATAATCCCCTGCCCCATGTACTCACATGTGGATCCGCCATTGTCACGATTCGGCTGGCAGGAGGTGGATCCTCTGTGCCAGAGAGGGATTGGCGTGGACCGTGCTAGTGGACCGGTTCTAAGTTACTACTGGTTTTCACCAGAGCCCGCCGCAAAGCGGGATGGTCTTGCAGCGGCGGTAGTAACCAGGTCGTATCCACTAGCAACGGCTCAACCTCTCTGACTGCTGAAGATAGGCGCGGTACAAGGGAGTAGACAAGAGCAAGGTCGGACGTAGCAGAAGGTCGGGGCAGGCAGCAAGGATCGTAGTCAGGGGCAACGGCAGGAGGTCTGGAACACAGGCTAGGAACACACAAGGGAACGCTTTCACTGGCACGATGGCAACAAGATCCGGCGAGGGAGTGCAGGGGAAGTGAGGTATACATAGGGAGTGCACAGGTGAACACACTAATTAGACCAACTGCGCCAATCAGCGGCGCAGTGGCCCTTTAAATCGCAGAGACCCGGCGCGCGCGCGCCCTAGGGAGCGGGGCCGCGCGCGCCGGGACAGGACCGACGGAGAGCGAGTCAGGTACGGGAGCCGGGGTGCGCATCGCGAGCGGGCGCCACCCGCATCGCGAATCGCATCCCGGCTGGAGGCGGCATCGCAGCGCACCCGGTCAGTGGATCTGACCGGGGCGCTGCAGTAGCGAGGATGTGGCGAGCGATCCGGGGAGGAGCGGGGACCCGGAGCGCTCGGCGTAACAGTACCCCCCCCCCTTGGGTCTCCCCCTCTTCTTGGGGCCTGAGAACCTGAGGACCAGACTTTTGTCTAGGATGTTGTCCTCAGGTTCCCAGGATCTCTCTTCAGGACCACAGCCCTCCCAATCGACTAAAAAAAATTTTTTCCCTCTGACCGTCTTGGAGGCCAGTATCTCCTTAACTGAGAAGATGTCAGAAGAACCGGAAACAGGAGTGGGAGAAACAATTTTGGGAGAGAAACGGTTGATGATGAGTGGTTTAAGGAGAGAGACATGAAAGGCATTGGGAATACGAAGAGAAGGAGGAAGAAGAAGTTTGTAAGAGACAGGATTAATTTGGCACAAGACTTTGAAAGGACCAAGATAGCGTGGTCCCAGTTTGTAACTGGGGACACGAAAGCGGACATATTTAGCGGAGAGCCATACCTTGTCTCCGGGAGAAAAAATGGGGGGAGCTCTTCTTTTCTTATCGGCAAACTTTTTCATGCGAGATGAAGCCTGTAAAAGAGAATTTTGGGTCTCTTTCCATATGGTGGAAAGATCACGAGTCACTTCATCTACAGCGGGCAAACCAGAGGACAAGGGAATAGGGAGGGGGGGAAGAGGGTGACGGCCGTACACCACGAAAAATGGGGATTTAGCAGAAGATTCAGAGACTCTAAAGTTGTACGAGAATTCGGCCCAAGGTAGAAGATCTGCCCAGTCATCCTGGCGGGAGGAAACAAAATGCCGTAAATAGTCACCCAGGACCTGGTTAATTCTTTCTACTTGCCCATTGGATTGAGGATGATAAGCAGAAGAGAAGTTTAATTTAATCTTGAGTTGTTTACAGAGAGCCCTCCAGAATTTTGACACGAATTGGACACCTCTATCCGAGACAATCTGCGTGGGCAAACCGTGAAGACGAAAAATGTGTACAAAAAATTGTTTTGCCAACTGAGGCGCTGAAGGAAGACCAGGAAGAGGAATAAAATGTGCCATCTTGGAAAATCGATCAACGACCACCCAAACAACAGTGTTGCCACGGGATGGGGGTAGGTCTGTAATAAAGTCCATACCAATCAGAGACCAAGGCTGTTCGGGGACAGGCAGAGGGTGAAGGAGACCAGCAGGCTTCTGACGAGGAGTCTTATCCCGGGCACAGACAGTACAGGCCCGCACAAAATCAACAACATCTGTTTCCAGAGTCGGCCACCAATAGAAACGAGAGATGAGTTGCAAGGACTTTTTGATGCCCGCATGGCCTGCGAGGTGGGAGGAGTGACCCCATTTGAGAATCCCGAGACGCTGGCGTGGAGAAACAAAGGTCTTCCCTGGAGGAGTTTGCCTGATGGAGGCTGGAGAAGAGGAGATCAGACAGTCAGGAGGAATGATGTGTTGCGGAGAGACCTCTACTTCCGAGGCATCCGAGGAACGAGAGAGAGCATCGGCCCTAATGTTCTTGTCGGCAGGGCGAAAATGAATTTCAAAGTTAAAACGGGCAAAGAACAACGACCACCTGGCCTGGCGAGGATTCAGCCGTTGGGCAGACTGGAGATAGGAGAGATTCTTGTGATCGGTGAAAATGATAACTGGAAATTTTGATCCCTCCAGCAGATGCCTCCATTCCTCAAGTGCCAATTTAATGGCCAGTAGTTCTCGATCCCCGATGGAGTAGTTCCTCTCCGCCGGAGAGAAGGTCCTAGAAAAAAACCCACAAGTAACAGCATGCCCGGAAGAATTTTTTTGTAGAAGGACCGCTCCAGCTCCCACTGAGGAGGCATCAACCTCCAATAGGAAGGGTTTAGATGGGTCAGGTCTGGAGAGCACGGGAGCAGAAGAAAAGGCAGACTTGAGCCGTTTAAATGCGTCTTCCGCTTGAGGAGACCAGGACTTAGGATTGGCATTCTTCTTGGTTAAAGCCACGATAGGAGCCACAATAGTGGAAAAATGTGGAATAAATTGTCTGTAATAATTGGCGAAACCCAAAAAACGTTGGATAGTACGGAGTCCGGAGGGGCGTGGCCAATCTAAGACGGCAGAGAGTTTATCTGGATCCATTTGTAGTCCCTGGCCAGAGACCAAGTATCCTAGGAAAGGAAGAGATTGACATTCAAACAGACATTTCTCCATTTTGGCATAAAGTTGATTGTCTCGAAGTCTCTGAAGAACCATGCGGACATGCTGGCGATGTTCTTCTGAGTTGGCAGAAAAAATCAGAATATCGTCCAGATACACAACAACACAGGAATATAAGAGATCACGAAAAATTTCATTAACAAAGTCTTGGAAGACGGCAGGGGCGTTGCACAGGCCAAAGGGCATGACCAGATACTCAAAGTGTCCATCTCTGGTGTTAAATGCAGTTTTCCATTCGTCCCCCTCCCTGATGCGGATGAGATTATATGCACCTCTTAAGTCCAGTTTGGTAAAGATGTGGGCACCTTGAAGGCGATCAAAGAGTTCAGAGATAAGAGGTAGGGGGTAGCGGTTCTTTACCGTGATTTTATTAAGTCCGCGGTAATCAATGCAAGGACGTAGGGAGCCATCTTTTTTGGACACAAAGAAAAATCCAGCTCCAGCAGGACCTTCTCTATACATAAGAGGCCCCACTATCTAGACCCCCCCAACACATAGCAGGACTCTCAGCCCCCCCCTGCCCCCCTTCTCTATACATAACAGGCACCCCCTATCCAGACCCCACCTCATACATAGCAGGACTCTTGTCACGGGTTGGCTGGCAGGAGGTGGATCCTCTGTGCCAGAGAGGGATTGGCGTGGACCGTGCTAGTGGACCGGTTCTAAGTTACTACTGGTTTTCACCAGAGCCCGCCGCAAAGCGGGATGGTCTTGCAGCGGCGGTAGTAACCAGGTCGTATCCACTAGCAACGGCTCAACCTCTCTGACTGCTGAAGATAGGCGCGGTACAAGGGAGTAGACAAGAGCAAGGTCGGACGTAGCAGAAGGTCGGGGCAGGCTGCAAGTATCGTAGTCAGGGGCAACGGCAGGAGGTCTGGAACACAGGCTAGGAACACACAAGGGAACGCTTTCACTGGCACGATGGCAACAAGATCCGGCAAGGGAGTGCAGGGGAAGTGAGGTATACATAGGGAGTGCACAGGTGAACACACTAATTAGACCAACTGCGGCAATCAGCGGCGCAGTGGCCCTTTAAATCGCAGAGACCCGGCGCGCGCGCGCCCTAGGGAGCGGGGCCGCGCGCGCCGGGACAGGACCGACGGAGAGCGAGTCAGGTACGGGAGCCGGGGTGCGCATCGCGAGCGGGCGCCACCCGCATCGCGAATCGCATCCCGGCTGGAGGCGGCATCGCAGCGCACCCGGTCAGTGGATCTGACCGGGGCGCTGCAGTAGCGAGGATGTGGCGAGCGCTCTGGGGAGGAGCGGGGACCCGGAGCGCTCGGCGTAACAGCCATCTTAGGTCCCCAATAGCCTGGAACGCTGTAAAATGGAGTTTAATGAAGCGATTCACGCGATAGAATCGCGGCGATATTCGTATTCGTTGCGAATCAAATTTTTCATTAAATTCGTAACGAATTTGGCTTCCGTCAACTTCGATTCGCTTATCTCTAATCTTATCCCCTATACTTTGGATAGGGAATAAGTAGAGATGAGCGAATCGAAGCTGACAAACAGTTTTTTGGGGGCATGTCGCATTTAGGAAGCCCCTATGGTTCCATAACAGCAAAAAACAAAAACAAAACACATGGCATAATATTTTGGAAAGTACACCCATTATGGCACATAACAAGGGGTACAGTGAGCCTTAAAATCCCACAGGTGTTTGATGACTTTTAGTTAAAGTCGGATGTGTAAAAGTCGGATGTGTATGGAAATACCCCATGTGTGGACAAAAAGTGCTCTATGAGCGCACTACAATGCTCAGAAGAGAAAGAGCCACATTTGGCTTTTTGAAAGCAAATTTTGCTGAAATTGTTTTTGGGGGCATGTCACATTTAGGAAGCCCCTATGGTGCCAGAAAAGTAAAAAAAAAAACACATGGCACACTATTTGGGAAACAACACCCCTCAAGGAACGTAACAAGGCATATAGTGAGCCTTTAAACCCCACAGGTGTTTGACAAATTTCTGCTAAAGTTGGACGGGAAAATGAAAAATGTGATTTTTTTCACTAAAATGCTGGTGTTACCCCAAATTTGTCATTTCCACACTGTGAAAAATACCCCATATGTGGCCCTAAACTTTTGCCTTGAAATACGACAGGGCTCCAAAGTAAGAGAGTGTCATGAACATTTGAGGCCTAAATTAGAGATTTGAATACGGACGGACCCAGATGCAAGAATTACACTTGCCTCCAATACCAAAATTACCCTACGCCAGTGATTCCCAAACAGGGTGCCTCCAGCTGTTGCAAACCTCCCAGCATATCTGGACAGTCAATGGCTGTTCGGTAATACTGGGACTTGTTTTGCAACAGCTGGAGGCTCCGTTTTGGAAAAAGTGCCATATCAGACATTTTGTCTTGTGTTGAGTGTTGCTTTGGAAGAGAGGCAGTTGAAAGAGAGTTGTAAAACAGGAGTTTGAAAGCAGGAGTTTGAGATCACTGTGAGTGTTACTTTGTGAAATCCCCATAACTTGAAAAATGCAGTCCGGTGTACATCTTGCGCGATGTATGCAATCCTTGAACAGCAGTTTGAGGGTGAATATTGTTGTGCGAGATGTGTGCGAGTTGTTCATTTGGAAGCTCAGATCCTGGATCTAGAGGAGCAGCTGGCAACACTGAGATGAATTGACAACTTGGAGAGGAGTCTCCTGCTCACTGAGCAAGTACTCTCTGGAGTAGTGGTGGGGGAGGATAGTGGGATGAAGGTGCAGGACAGTCAGGCAGCTAGCTGGGTTACAGTTAGAAAATGGGGTAGAGGGAAAAGTGTCAGGGAGGCTAGTCCTGATCTGGCACACCACGACAAGTTTGTCCGGTTGGCGGATGAGGAGGATGCCATTTCAGAGCTAGCAGTACTGCAGCAGGACTCTGCCTCTGACCGCCAGGTAGAGTTTCTGCTGCAGTAAGGAGGGAAGGAGGAGTGCAGGGCAGGCCAACAGGTACCGGTAGTGGGGGACTCTATTTTTAGGGGGACAGACAGGGCGATCGCCGGGATCGCTGAACAGTGTGTTGTCTACCTGGCGCTCGAGTTTGGCACATCGCGGATCGGATTGACAGGTTGCTGGGTGGAGCTGGAGAAGACCCAGCAGTCATGGTACATATTGGCACCAATGATAAAGTGAGAGGTAGGTGGAGTGTGCTTAAAAATGATTTCAGGGACTTAGGCCAAAAGCTTAAGTCAAGGACCTCCAAGGTAATACTTTCTGAAATATTACCTGAACCACGAGCCACACCAGAGAGGCAGCGAGAGATTAGGGAGGTAAACAAGTGGCTCAGAAGCTGGTGTAGGAAGGAGGGGTTTGGGTCATAGAGAACTGGGCCGACTTCGCTGTCGGATACCGGCTCTATGGTAGGGACGGGGTGCACCTCAATGGGGAGGGTGCAGGAGTGGAGGAGTGTTTAAACTATGGACTGTGGGGGAGGGAACCTACAATATAGAGGGGGAAGATAGTGTAGATAGAGAGGGGGAACTTATCAATGTACCTGGGGGTGGGGTGGAGGGAGGGGTTTGAATAGTTAATAGGGATAGGCTTCATACCATTGAATTGCATGTTGACTAATGCCAGCAGTCTGACCAATAAAACTGATGAACTGGACTTGATAATGTCTGAGGAGAATTATGACATAGTGGGTATAACAGAGACTTGGTTAGACGATAGCTGTGACTGGGCGGTCAGCATACAGGGTCATAGTCTATTCAGGAAGGATCGGACAAAATGGAAAGGGGGAGGAGTTTGTCTTTATGCAAAGTCCAGTCTAAAGGCCGCATTGCGGGAAGATATATGGGAGGGAAACGATAATATGGAGTCATTATGGGTAGAACTATATGGAGATAAAAATAAAAAAAAATTGGATAGGGGTTTGCTATAAGCCACCAAACATAATGGAAGAGGTAGAAGATCAATTATTGAGGCAAATAATTTTGATTTTTAAAATGATTTTTTTTTACTAAAATGCTGGTGTTACCCCAAATTTTACATTTTCACAAGGGGTTATAGGAGAAAAAGCCTCCCAACATTTTTAAACCCATTTCTTCTGAGTGTGGAAATACCCCATATGTGGATGTTAAGTGCTCTGCTGGTGAACTAGAATGCTCAGAAGAGACGGAGCACCATTAGGCTTTTGGAGAGAGAAGCCTTTGCGTTTACAAAGCCCCCATGTTACTAGAACAATGGACCCCTCACATGTGATCCTATTTTGGATACTACACCCCTTATGGAATGTAATAAGGGGTACAGTGAGCATTT
This sequence comes from Hyla sarda, assembly GCF_029499605.1. Classification (NCBI taxonomy): domain Eukaryota; kingdom Metazoa; phylum Chordata; class Amphibia; order Anura; family Hylidae; genus Hyla; species Hyla sarda. Next base: position 28,309,271 of record NC_079189.1, read on the forward strand.
ACACTCCACTGGTGTTTGACAGATTTTTTGAACAGTGGTCCATGAAAATGAAAAATTTTATTTTCATTTGCACAGCCCACTGTTCCAAAGATCTGTCAAACGCCAGTGGGGTGTAAATGCTCACTGTACCCCTTATTACATTCCGTGAGGGGTGTAGTTTCCAAAACGGGGTCACATGTGGAGGGGTCCACTGTTCTGACTCCAAGGGGGCTTTGTAAACACACATGGCCTTCAAATTCTCTCTCCAAAAGCCCAATGGCGCTCCTTCTCTTCTGAGCCCTGTAGTTCCCCAGCAGAGCACTTTACATCCACATATGGGGTATTTCCATATGGTGTTACAAATTTTGGGGGGCTTTTTCCTGTTACCCCTTGTGAAAATGAAAAATTTGGGATAACACCCCTAATTTTTCATTTTCACGTCCAACTTTAACGAAAATTCTTCAAACACCTTTGGGGTCTTAAGGCTCACAATAACCCTCGTTACGTTCCTTTTTTTTTGCGTTTATGTCAGAAACGCTGTAACGATCAGCAACCCCTGTGCTAATCACCTCAAAAGTACATGACGCTCTCACTCCTGAGCCTTGTTGTGCGCCCGCAGAGCATTTTATGTCCACATATGGGGTATGTCCATACTCCTCCTCCTTATCCTTTTGTGAAAATGAAAAGTATGGAGCAACACCAGCATGTTACTGCAAAAAAATACATTTTTTTTACAATAACATGCTGGTGTAGACCGCATCTTTACCTTTTCATAAAGGGGAAAAGGGGAAAAAAAGCCCCCAAAATTTGTTAGGCAATATCTCCCGAGTACGGAAATACCCCATATGCGGCCCTAAACAGTTGCTTTGAAATACAACAAGGCTCCGAAGTGAGAGAGCGCCATACGCATTTAAGGGATTTGCAGAGGGACGGACCCGGATGAATGAATTACACTTGCCTCCGATACCAAAATTACCTGTGGTGTCCCGGTACAGGACCTGGTCCTGTCCCTGTCTAAAGTCCCCTCAGCCAGAGTCCCTTCATTCCCACAGGGCTCTCCTGCAGGGCTTACCCCTGGTCACCTCATATAAATTGTGTATTATTAAATGTATATACTTAGGTATTATAAGTGTATAGGACCTTAGCAGGTCATGTGATTATAATTATGGTTGTACTATTGATCAAGAACCTTCCAGAGTCATGTGGTGTACCCAGAGTTCACTGGGTTCAGGACTTACAGGTTTGCTGACCAATCAGCTTAGTCCAGACCCTTATTATATAAAGGGCTGTAGCCACTAAATTCTCTCTCTTAGTTCCTGCTCTTGTTCCTGCCGGACTAAAAAACAAGCACAATCCGCAAATCAGCATCAATTCATTCAATTCAACTAGATCAAAGCCTGAAAGAACCAGCAGCCTCTAAACAGTGAGTTACAAAGCTCAATCTATCAAATCCTGTGTGACTACTACCAGCTAAAATATTATAATTAGTAGCACAGTGGCCTGCATCTAAGCTCATTGCTTCAAAGTCCCAGCAAAACCTGTGAGGAACCTGCATTCCGGTTACCTCTTAAGAGACTGTTATGTATAGAGACTGTTGCATAAAATTCTCAAGTAAAGTTCTTCAGTTTATTCATAAAGTCTGCTGTGGACATTGCGTTACTTTCCCTGCCGTTTCTGGGACGGTTGGCGGTAGGACCATTGACACTAAGGAAACTGCACCCTGGCGTCATGACATCTAAGGGTTAATACCACCAGACCTTGCACTTACATCACCGCAACACCCCAGACACCACAACTCTCCTGGTGCATCACATACCCTACAGCAGTGTTTCCCAAACAGGGTGCCTCCAGCTGTTGCAAAACTCCCAGCATGCCTGGACAGTCAATGGCTTTCCGGCAACACAGGGAGTTGTTGTTTTGCATCAGCTGGAGGCTCGGTTTTAGAAACCGTGCTGTACCAGACGTTTCTCATTCTTATCGGGGGGGGGGGGGAAATGTGTAGGGGTGTAGTGTATATGCAGTGTTTTACCCTTTATTTTGTGCAGGTGTAGTGTAGTGTTTTTAGGGTACATTCACATGTGTACCGCATTTAACTGTAAATGCCTCTATGCCTCTTATGAGACATTTACAGTTAAATGTGCCGCCTAGTACAGAGTATGACAGGGTGAGGTGCCATTGGCTCCTCACCCTGTCAATCACTCTTGTGTCCCTGGCTACAGTAAGCCAGCAGACACAAGAGGCTGGAGCGTTCCTCTGCACTCTGGCACGCGTGTGACGTCATCAGATGCCGGAACGCAGAGGAAGGGAAGAGACAAGGAAGAAGACCTAAACAAGGTAATTATGTATGTGGTGGTAGCGGTGCCACGGGGGGCTAGAGGGGAGTGGGGGTTGGGTGGAGGATTGAACTTGGTGGTTGTTGGTCAGGGCAGAAAAAGCAATGTAGAAAAGGGTTTTTCAGATGGTGTGCCTCCAGCTGTTGCAAAACTACAATTCCCAGCATGCCTGGATAGCCTTTGGCTGTCTAGGCATGCTTGGAGTTGTAGTTTTGCAACAGCTGGAGGCACCCTGTCTGGAAAACACTTTTCTACATTTTTTTTTCTGGTGTGTGTGTGTGTGTGTGTGTGTGTGTGTGGGGGGGGGGGGGGGGGGTTGACGACTGTGCCCTAAATCTAATGGGGGGACCCGGGCCTTATATCTAATGGGGGGACCCGGGCCCTATATCTAATGGGGGGACCTGGGCCCTATATCTAATCGGGGGGGAGCCTGGGCCATATATCTAATGGGGAGACCTGGGCCCTATATCTAATGGGGGGGACCTGTGCCCTATATATAATGGGGGGACCTGTGCCCTATATCTAATGGGGGGGACCTGGGCCATATATCTAATGGGGAGACCTGGGCCCTATATCTAATGGGGGGGGACCTGTGCCCTATATCTAATGGGGGGACCTGTGCCCTATATCTAATGGGGTGGACCTGGGCCCTATATCTAATGGGGGGACCTGGGCCCTATATCTAATTGGGGGGACCTGTACCCTATATCTAATGGGGGGGACCTGGGCCCTATATCTAATGGGGGGACCTGGGCCCTATATCTAATGGGGGGACCTGGGCCATATATCTAATGGGGGGACCTGGGCCCTATATCTAATGGGGGGACCTGGGCCATATATCTAATGGGGGGACCTGGGCCCTATATCTAATGGGGGGACCTGTGCCCTATATCTAATGGGGAGACCTGGGCCCTATATCTAATGGGGGGACCTGTGCCCTATATCTAATGGGGGGACCTGGGCCATATATCTAATGGGGGGACCTGGGCCCTATATCTAATGGGGGGACCTGGGCCCTATATCTAATGGGGGGACCCGGGCCATATATCTAATGGGGAGACCTGGGCCCTATATCTAATGGGGGGACCTGGGCCATATATCTAATTGGGGGACCTGGGCCCTATATCTAATGGGGGGACCTGTGCCCTATATCTAATGGGGGGACCTGGGCCCTATATCTAATGGGGGGACCTGTGCCCTATATCTAATGTGGGGACCTGGGCCATATATCTAATGGGGGACCTGGGCCCTATATCTAATGGAGGGACCTGTGCCCTATATCTAATGGGGGGACCTGGGCCCTATATCTAATGGGGGGACCTGTGCCCTATATCTAAAGGGGGCACCTGGGCCATATATCTAATGGGGGGACCTGGGCCATATATCTAATGGGGGGACCTGGGCCCCATATCTAATGGGGGGACCTGTGCCCTATATCTAATGAGGGGACCTGGGCCATATAACTAATGGGGGGACCTGGGCCCCATATCTAATGGGGGGACCTGGGCCCTATATCTAATGGGGGGGACCTGTGCCCTATATCTAATGGGGGGACCTGTGCCCCATATCTAATGGGGGGACCTGGGCCATATATCTAATGGGGGGACCTGGGCCCTATATCTAATGGGGGGACCTGGGCCCTATATCTAATGGGGGGACCTGGGCCCTATATCTAATGGGGGGACCTGGGCCCTATATCTAATGGGGGGACCTGGGCCCTATATCTAATGGTAGTCTATCTACTACATCCCTGCCCAGCTAATATGGGGACTAACTTCTATCTACATAGGTTATATAGGGGGGGTGTAGCCCCACATATAAATATGGGAAAGAGGGGGGGGTGTAGCTCTGCATATACTTATGGGAAAGAGGGGGGATAGCTCTGCATATACCTATGGGAAAGAGGGGGGGAGTGTAACTCTGCACATACCTATGGGAAAGAGGGGGGGGGGTAGCTCTGCATATACCTATGGGAAAGAGGGGGGTGTAACTCTGCAGATACCTATGGGAAAGAGGGGGGTGTAACTCTGCATATACCTATGGGAAAGAGGGGGGGGGTAGCTCTGCATATACCTGTGGGAAAGAGGGGGTGGGGGTGTAGCTCTGCATATACCTATGGGAAAGAGGGGTGGATGTAACTCTGCATATACCTATGGGAAAGAGGGGTGGGTGTAACTCTGCATATACCTATGGGAAAGAGGGGGGTGTAACTTTGCATATACCTATCGGAAAGAGGTGATATCAGCTGATATCTACCGCCATATGGTCCTGTATATAATCACTTATACAGATCCTTTATAGTATACTGGTCTGTGTATAGTGGTTTTATTCAGTACAGTATGGCGGTATTATCCAGTTATTATGTGGTGGTATATATTTACTCCTTGTGTACCAATATTATTGGTCATGGAAATTTACCTACGTTAAAGTGTTTCTTACATATATAAATTTTAATTTGTGTGTGGGATTTAGGTGGAATAGGAGCGTGGCAGAAGATTGACGAGCTGCAGAGCCTAGCAGGGGCCCTTGCCTTCTTTTTTGGTCTGGGGGCACCGAGTGTTGTCAGTCCGCCCCTGGGGGGGAGGGGAGGGAAGGGGTGTAATTAAGGGGGGGTGCGTGTGTGTGTGGGGGGGGGGTATGCCAAACAAAGGGTCCACCCCTTGTGCCAAATGCTCTAGGTACGCCCCTGTTCACATGGTCGGGTTTACAGCGAGTTTCCCGCTGGGAGTTTGAGCTGTAGCGGAAAATTTGTTGCATCTCAAACTTGCAGCGAGAAACTCACTGTAAACCCGACCGTGTGAATGTACCCTGTACATTCACATGAGGGGGTGGGGGAAAACCTCCAGCTGTTGCAAAACTACAACTTCCAGCCTGCCCTTTGGCTGTCCGTGCATGCTGGGGGTTGCAGTTATGCAACAGCTGGAGGCACACTGGTTGCAAAACACTGATTTAGGTAGCAAACTCTCAAGTGTTTTGCAACCAGTTTGCCTCCAGCTGTTGCATAACTGCAACCCCCAGCATGCACGGACAGCAGAAGGGCATGCTGGGACTTGTAGTGATGCAACAGCTAAAGGCATACTACTACTACAACTTCCAGCATGCCATTTGGCTGACCGTGCATGCTGGGGGTTGTAGTTATGCAACAGCTGGAGGCACACTGGTTGCAAAACACTGAGAATTTGTTACTTAACTCAGTGTTTGTCAACCTGTGCGCCTCCAGCTGTTGCAAAACTACAACTACAAGCATGCATGGTATGTCAGTGCATGCTGGGAGTTATAGTTTTGCAACAGCTGGAGGCACACGGTTTTGTAAACACTGAGTTAGGAAACAGACAATGTTTCCCAACCAGTGTGCCTCCAGTTGTTGCAAAACTACAGCTCCCAGAATGCCCAGACAGCCGAATGGCATGTTGGGAGTTGTAGTTATGCAACAACTGGAGGAGAACAGTTTGGAGACCACTAGTGGTGTCCAAACTGTAGCCCTACAGATGTTGCAAAACTATAACTCCAAGCATGCCCAGACTAACCAGGCATGCTGGGAGTTGTAGTTCGGCAACATCTGAAGGGCCTGATGTTACAGAACTACAACTCCCAGCATGCCTGGGCAGTCTGGGCATGCTTGGAGTAATAGTTTTGCAACATCTGTAGGGCTACAGCTTGGGCACCACTGTATAGTGGTCTCCAAACTGTGGCCCTCCAAATGTTGCAAAACTACAACTCCCAGGATGCCCAGACAGCCTTTGGCTGTCTGGGCATGCTCGGAGTTGTAGTTTGGCATTATTTTTGCACCATGACCGGTCGTACTTTTGTGTATAAGTGACTTTTTAGTCACATTAATCTTTATGGGAATGTGATGTGAGCAAAACACAGCAATTCTGGACTTTTTCTTTTTTTTTACATTTACTCCGTTCACCGTACAGGATCATTAACATTATATTTTGATAGTTTGGACATTTATGCACACGGCGATACCAAATATGTTAATTTATTTTTACGCTTTTTGGGGTAAAAATGGGAAGAAGGGGTGATTTACATTTTTATTGGGAGGGGGAGATTTTTCATTTTTTCTTTTTCTTTCACACTTTGTATGTCCCCATAGGGGACTATTTATAGCAAGCATTAGATGCCGAGGGTGATCACGCAGATAACGCCCGCATTGCTGCAGATGCTGTGATCTGTATTGATCACGACATCTGAGGGGTTAATGACAGACATCAGTGTGATCGTTGATTTCTGCCATTACCGGTGGGCTCTGGCTACTGATAGCAGCCGGGACCTGTCGTGCAGGATGCGAGCACCGAACCGGTACATCATGTACAGGATGTATATATAAGTCCTGGTGCGTTAAGTCCAATCGCATCAGTATGTACATTTACATCTGTTGTCCTTAAGGGGTTAAAAGGCTTGCCTGGCAATGGCAGTCGCAGACAGTCCCTCTCTCTCTCAGTCTCCTATAGGCTCCAACAGCAGCAATCTTCTATCTGAGCTGCTGCTTGCTGAGTCAGCCGGTCTGTAGGAGGCAACTTCTCAGTGTTGACTGTAAGGCTATGTTCACACAGAAAATTTACATGCGGATATTCTGTAGATAGTGGAGCGGTGTCAAATCATGCAGGCGCTAGGACCGCTCGGAAATTTGGCATCTCATAGCCAGCAATGCATTTCTGAGCAGAATACGCAGACATGTCTATTCTTTCTGCGGACACCAGAATTTGAATTTCTGTGCCAGATATTTCCTGTGTGGAATTTCTGCTGTGCGCACAGTGCGCCAGAATCCCATTGAAATTGATGGGACTCTGCTTCAGTAGAATTTCCATGTGGAATATTGCTGCCGAATTTCCGTGCGGAAATTCTGATGTGTGAACATAACCTAAGAATTATTAAAAAGGTGGAGGGTGCAAAGAAGGGGTGAGACCAAAGGGCGGGACAAAGAGGCGGCAAAATGAGATTTTGCCTACGGTGGCAAAAATCCTAGCACCAACCCTGGTGGCGGCGGCCCAAGCTGCTGAACAGGCAGGGTCCCAGTGCCATTGCAACCCGCTCCCCCCTTTTGATAACCCTGCGCCATTCCAATCCCCAGTCCCCCTCTGATCCCCCCTGAGCCATCTCAATCAGCCTAGTCCCTGCCGTAGTGGTCGGTGTGCAAAACCAAATCAAATTTGTGCGAGGCCGAGAGTATGGGTTATTGTGTTTTTTGTATTTAATGAAGTTCTAGCGTTTTTCTTCCCAGATTTTCTAAATTAATCCTTGAGTCACATGATGAAAGAATCCCATGGCTTGAAAAGAGAAAAGCCGGGGGGGGGGGGGGGGGGGTGTTGGGGGAACACCAAAGGGAGGGAAACATTTTTTATATTAATAGTAATAATAATAATAATATAATAATAATAATAATCATACACATTGGGGAAGATGTATGAAAACCTCTGCAGAGGAAGTTGACCAGTTGCCCATAGCAACCAATCAGATCGCTTCTTTCACTTTTCAGCAGCCTTTTTAAAAATTAAAGAAGCAATCTGATTGGTTGCTATGGGCAACCACTTCTCCTCTTCACAGGTTTTGATAAATCTCCCCCAGTGCTTTTGGCAAAAATTCCACAAAGATGGCATCTTGGAAGAAAAGAAATGAGGGGGGGGGGCAGTTTTTGTGGCGTCGTTTCAAGAATTGTGACTGTTACTAGGCTTAGGCTGGGATTAAACACAGTTTATATGCCGCATTTTTCTAATCACACATTGCTTTATCTTTGGCGCCCCCCCCCCCCCCATGTCAGGGCATGCTGGGAGTTGTAGTTTTGTAACAGGTGGACAGCCACAAGGGATAACTGATGCAGTATGTCAATCTAGGGCCATGGTGTCTGATCTTGAACTGGCAGCAGGAGCCACGACCACTTTAAATCAATGGCTGCCTGGACGTCTGATGAGTGACATCCTACGCTGCAGACCCCAACGTCAGGGACGTCACTCGTCAGACACCAAGGCTGTTGGGGCCACAAAATGATATTACAAATACTAAGCGTCTGGTTAGGAGAAACAAATATTTCACACCCATAGGGAGTAGCGCCATTTTAATAAAAAATGCAAAAAACAAATCCCTTAGATAACAGTCATACAGAATATATTAGAAAGCTTTTTTGATTTTCAGCCAATCAGAGAGCAGCACTGCTCAAATAGAACTCCCAGGAGGTAACAGCGTGTCACACATGTGATGTCATAACCATTGTCCACCAGAGAGCAGCACTGAGCAGATATAACACTGCTCCTGCTCATTCTCCATCAGTGAGGGGCCGGTGCTGGACACTGTAGGGACGCGGGAATGTGAAGTCAAAAACATGACTGTGACTGGTAAGTATCACATTGTTGTGTCCAAAAGGTTTTAGTGCAGTTCCATGTGCATTTCTATAATAAACATGTAAATAATCTCTCTTTTGTTTTCCTATCTTAGATGCATTATTTCCAGCATGTGGAGTAGCATTTCCGGACTTAAAGCAAGAAGTTGGATGATGGCCTAGATTCTGGACCTACAGCAAGAAGTTGGATGAAGGCCTAGATTTCCGGACCTACAGCAAGAAGTTGGATGAAGGCACAGCCCCTCGAATCACGAACATACACAGACACATTGGCCCAAATTCTAGAGGTAACCTCCTTTAGTATGCCCAGAGGAAGGGCAATACAGTAGCCATGGATTCCCTACAGGTTTCCTCCCCTCTGGAGGTTTTTCCTGTCCTGAGTTAGTTACTGTACGCTCTTTGTGAGTGATGGGAGGTTACATAAATCCCTACACAAACACTTTAATAAATAATAAATAAAGTTTCCCTTTTTTTTTAACTGTACTTTGACTTGTTCAACTCATTTATTTTATTTCTGTGTGTGAAAAATAGTGTTAGCAAAGTGTGGATGACATGAGATTTTTTTTCTTTGAGGGTATGTTCACACTACCGATTTTTAGCTAAATCTCCGCTCGCGGAATTCAGTGAGCAGAGATTCAGCCTGGCAGCCGGCGGCACTGTGCTGCCACCATTGATGGCTATGGAGTGTTCGCGGACTTCCGAGCAAAGAATGAACATGTTCTTTGTTTGCGCGGAACAATTTCAGCAGCGGAATTGTCCGCCGCTGAAATTCCGCAGTGTAAACGGGTCTCGCGGAAGACCCATTCACACAGATGCTAACGTTCACTGTGCGTAATTTCACTCACGGAATTCCGCAGTGGTGTGAACATACCCTTAAAGTGTCAAAAGTTGCTCTCCTGCGCGATCTGCACAATGTGATGCGGAGAGAGGCAGCTGATGCTGGTTGGTACAGTTGCTGAGGCAACCATAGGACACCCAGCAAGTTCCGTGCACAAGCCTTTTTGTGATGAACAGGAACTTATACAGTTGCAAAGGATCAACTTTTGGGTATGTGCACTGGCACTTAAAGGAGTACTCCGCCCCTAGATATCTTAACCCCTATCTTAAGGATGAGGGATAAGATGTCTGATGGTGAAGGCCCTGCTGCTGGGACCCCAGTGATCTCCATGCAGCTCCCGGCATTCTAAACGGTATGTTTAGATCGCTGGCTTCCCCTGGCGGGATTCATGACATCACATAGACATGAATGGAGGGGGCGTGGCATGACGTCATTACCCGCACCACGAGAACTCAGTGTTCTACATATATTGTTTAGAACGCTGGGTACTGCACGGAGATCACGGGGGTGAGAGCGGCAGGACCTCAATGATCAGAAATCTTATATCCTATACTTTGGATAGGGAATAAGTAGAGATGAGCGAATCAAAGCTGACGAACTGGTTTTTGGGGGGCATGTCGCATTTAGGAAGCCCCTATGGTGCCATACCAGCAAAAAAAAACACATAATATTTTCTAAAATGGCAAATATCAAGGGGTACAGTGAGCCTTAACACCCCACAGGTGTTTGATGACTTTTCTTTAAAGTCGGATGTGTAAATGAAATGACAAGAGGTAATAGGAAAAAATGGTCCCAAAAAATAGTTTTCAGGGGGCATGTCCCATTTAGGAATCCCCTATGGTGCCAGAACAGCAAAAAAAGCCCCTCATGGCACACTATTTGAGAAACAACACCCCTCAAGGAACGTAACAAGGGGTACATTGAGCCTTTACATCCCACAGGTGTTTGATGAATTTCCGTTAAAGTTGGACGTGAAAATGAATGTGGAAATACCCCATATGTGGATGTAAAGTGCTCTGCTGGCGCACTACAATGCTCAGAAGAGAAGGTGCATCATTGAGCTTTTGGAGAGAGAATTTTTTTGGAATGGAAGTCAGGGGCCAAGTGCGCTTACAAAGCCCCCATGTTACCAGAACAATTTACCCCCCACATGTGACCCTATTTTGAAAACTACACCCCTCTCGGAATGTAATAAGAGGTGCAGTTCGCATTTACACCCCACAGTGTTTGACAGATCTTTGGAACAGTGGGTTCTGCAAATGAAAAATTAAATTTTTCATTTTCATGGACCATTGTTCAAAAAATCTGTCAGACACTTGTGGGGCGTAAATGCGAACTGCACCCGTTACATTCCGTGGGGGGTATAGTTTCCAAAATGGGGTCACATGTGGGGGGTCCACTGTTCTGGCACTATGGGGGCTTTGCAAATGCACATGGCCTTCAATTCCAGACACATTGGGGTAGATTTCTCATTGCTTTTAGAGCATTTTTTTGTCTATATTTTGGCGCAGTTCAGGCGCAAGCAGCATATTTAGCGACTTTTATGCGTCTTTTGATATAGACAGTTTCACTCTTTTTGCCTACCCGTAGAACTTTTTATTTTTGACCATGCAGTGTTCACGTACTTATAATTTGCGACTTTTTTCAAACGTCGGTATTTTGTGTTCAAAGGTGCTTTTTTAGGCGCAAAGCTACAACACCTACCAGTAGGCGCGAGAATCACTTCTACCTTCCGCAATTCAACCTTTAACCTCTTGTGGACCACAGCGTCCCACTCCCCTTCTATGAAACCCGCTCAGGAGCTGAGCGCGGGTCATAGCTGGGTGGTCCTGGTGGCTATCTGCCACCAGGACCCATCTCTAATGCCAGACATCACCAATCACGGTGATGCCCGGCTTTAACCCCTTAGACACCGCAATCAAATTTGATTTGTAGCATCTAAAATGCAAGTAAAAATGTCCCGGCAGCTCTGCGAAAGTAAATAAAAACACCCAGTGGCGTCTCCAGCATTCATATTTAGGGGGGGCACATGGGGGGCCAGTGACAAAAGTGGGGGGGCAATTTTAAAACGTGTGCGTGTGTATATATATATATATATATATATATACACACACAATGATTTTTTTCCGTTTTTGCCATAGATTTTTGGGTAAATGACTGATGTCATTATAAAGTAGAATTGGTGGCGCAAAAAATAAGCCATCATATGGATTTTTAGGTGCAAAAAATTGAAAGGGTTATGATTTTTAAAAGGTGAGGGGGAAAAAACAAAAGTGGAAAAACGCTCGGTCCTTAAGGCGTTAAAACTTTTGGACACTGCCATCAACTTTGATAGCGGCATCTAAAGGGTTAATGTCGGACATCAGCCTGATTGGTGATGTCTGGCATTAGCTGAGGGTTCTAGCTAATGATTTATACAACACAGTGGGAGCAGGCACTGTGCGTACACATACGCCTTGTGTCCTTAGGGCTCATTTACACGGACGGATCCCCAGCATATTTTATGCTGCAGATCCCCCGACAATGGACCCTACAGTGCTGCCTCCATCTGTGCCTGCCCATAACGGCAATCCTCCACTACTATCAGACACGCTTTCATGTGTATACTCGCACACATGGCGGGTCCTCTCGGCCTAGCTCAGAGAGCGGGAGGAGTGGCCATGATGTGTGCGAGTATACACATAAAAGTGTGTCTGCTCATAGCGGAGGATTGCCGTTATGGGCAGGCACAGATGGAGGCAGCACTGTAGGGTCCATTGTCGGTGGATCTGCAGCATAAGGGTGCGTTCACACAGGGGTATTTGTCAGCGGATCCGCAGCTGCGGATCCGCTGACAAAGGCCCCTAAAGTGCTGCCCTCTTTGTGCCTGCTAATAGCGGAAATCCGCCGCTACCAGCAGACACACTGTGATGTGCGAGTCGCAGTGTATCCGCACATCCCGCACATCGCGGCCGCTCCCCCGGCTCCCTGAGCTACACAGAGAGAGGCCGCGATGTGTGTGAGTACACTGCAGGGTAACTCGCACATCGCAGTGTGTCTACTGGTAGCGGCGGATTGCCGCTATTAGCAGGCACAAAGAGGGCAGCACTTTAGGGGCCTTTGTCAGCGGATCCGCAGCTGTGCATCCGCATACACTGTGGATCCACCCCTGAATGAGCCCTTAGGGTACGTTCACACGTACAGGATCTGCTGTATATTTTCTGCAGCTGATTTTGCTACCTATTGAAGCTAATGGGTTGCAAAATCAGCTGCACAAAATATGCAGCAAAAATATGCAGCAGATCCTGTACATGTGAATGTACCCTTAAGGGGTTAATGATAAACTAGCAGTGTGTTCACATGTTGTCCTCCCAGAGGGGTCACTTTTCCCTCCTCCAGTGTCCACAGGTCTCCAACAGGTCACATTACCAGAACAATTTATGGAAAAATCGTGGCAAAAATTGCGCTGTTTTACCGCGATTTACGAAAAATCGCGGTAAAAGCGCACAATTTTTGCCACGATTTTTCCCAAAAATTGTTGTGATAATGTGGCCTGTTGGTGACCTGTGGACACTGGAGGAGGGAAAGTGACCCCTCTGGACGGCTACCATACACATGACCCAGCCCCAGGTTATACTCAGGGGGGAGAGAGGGAGGACACGGGACATCACTCACCTCACATGAAGTGGCCGCTCTGCTGTGTGACCTGTCACCTCTCGGCCCGTCCTCTCCTGTGCTGGGGGCGGAGCCATCAATGTATCGGGACATCCCTATTTATTTTAAATTGAGGGGGTCAAAGGGGGGGCACGGACTGATCTAGGGGGGGGGGCCATGGCCCCCTCTGCCCCCCCCCCCTAGCGACGCCACTGAAAACACCTAACCTGCCAAATTCAGGACCCGGGGATCTACTTCCCTCCCTCACAAGCATCTAGAAAAAGTGTACGTGGTATGTGGAGCTTTTCCCACCACAGCAGAGCTGCGCAAAATTCATCAACCTGCTGCATCTTCTTGATAAATAAGATGCACGCTAGTCAAACCCACCACCCAAATAAATGTGGGAAAATAGCTCTTCCGTAGACATTCTGTGATAAATCTGGGCCATTCTCTCTCCAAAAGTCTAATGTTGCTCCTTCTCTTCTGAGCCCCGTAGTTCGCCCGCAGAGCACTTTACATCGACATATGGGGTCTTTATGTACTCAGAAGAAATGGATTTACAAATTTTTAGGAGCATTTTCTCCTATTACCGTATTTTTCGCCCTATAGGACGCACCGGCGTATAAGACGCACCCAATTTATAGGTGCAAAATCTAAAAAAATAAAGATTTTGATCCCAATAGTGGTCTTCAACCTGCGGACCTCCAGATGTTGCAAAACTACAATTCCCAGCATGCCCGGACAGCCGTTGGCTGTCCGGGCATGCTGGGAGTTGTAGTTTTGCAACATCTGGAGGTCCGCAGATTGAAGACCACTGCATAGGAGGTAATACTCATGTGTCCCCGCCGCTCTGGACCCGTCACCGCTGCCCTGGATGTTGCTCCATCGCTGTCGCCGTGTCCCCGTCGCTCCGGAACGTCTCTGCTGCCGGCCGGGTATCCTCGCTCTCCGTCGCCGCCATCACGTCGTTACGCACGCCGACGCACGTACGCGACGACGAGTAAGGAGAGCGCCGGCCATACAGGGGAACCCTGAACGGAGAAGACACCGAGGAGGCAGGTAAGGTCCCTCCCGGTGTCCTGTAAGCACTAACCCGGCTATTCAGTCGGGCTGTTCGGGACTGATTTCACCGAGGCGGTCCCGACTGAACAGCTGGGTTAGTGTCACTTTCCCTTCAGACGCGGCGGTAAGCTTTGATCGCCGTGTCTGAAGGGTTAATACAGGGCATCACCGCGATCGGTGATGTCCTGTATTAGCCGCGGGTCCCGCCCGTTGATGGCCGCAGGGACCGCCGCGATAGGGGTGTATTCGCCGTATAAGACGCAGCAACTTTTCCCCCCCAGTTTTGGGGAAGAAAAAGTGCGTCTTATACGGCGAAAAATACGGTACCTCTTGTAAAAATGGTAAATTTTGCAAAATAAATGAAAAAAATAATTCACTTACACATCCGACTTTAACAAAAAGCCATCAAACATCTGTGGGGTGTAAAGGCTCACTGTACCCCTTGTTACAATCCTTAAGGGGTTTACTTTCCAAAATAGTATCCCATGTGTTTTTTTTTTTTCTGTTCTGGAACCATGCAGGCTTTCTAAATTTGAACAGTGGGCTGTTCAAATGAAAATGACATTTTTCATTTTCATGGACCACTGTTCAAAAAATCTCTCAGACACCAGTGAGGTGTAAATGCTCATTGCACCCCTTATTACATTACATTAGGGGTTTAGTTTCCAAAATGGGGTCAAAAGTGGGGGGTTACATTGTTCTGGCACCATGGGGGCTTTGTAAACGCACATGGCCTTCAATTCCAGACACATTCTCTCTCCAAAAGACCAATGGCGCTCCCTCTCTTCTGAGGGGTGTAGTTTTCAAAATGGGGTCACATGTGGGTGTTTTTTTTTTTTTTTTATTGCGTTCATGTCAGAACCGCTGTAACGATCAGCCACTCCTGTGCAAATCACCTCAAATGTACATGACACTTTCACTCCTGAGCCTTGTGTGCCCCCAGAGCATTTTACGTCCACATATGGGGTATTTCCGTACTCAGAAGAAATTGTGTTGCAGATTTTGGGGGTCTTTATTTCCTTTTACCTCTTGTGAAAATGAAAAGTATGGGGCAACACCAGCATGTTAGTGTAAAAAAATAATTTTTTTTTTAACAATAACATGCTGGAGTAGACTCCAACTTTAGTCCGAAGTGAGAGAGCACCATGCGGATTTGAGGCCTAAATTAGGGAATTGCATATGGATGGACCCAGATGCAAGAATTACACTTGCCTCCAATACCAAAATTACCCTACACCAGTGATTCCCAAACAGGGTGCCTCCAGCTGTTGCAAAACTCCCAGCATGTCTGGACAGTCAATGGCTGTTCGGCAATACGGGGAGTTGTTGTTTTGGAACAACTGGAGGCTCCGTTTTGGAAACACTGCCGTACCAGATGTTTTGTAGGTTACCTGGCCGCATAGGCATAGGTAACCCTGACTGCATGCGGCGGAAGGGGTTAAGAGGCATACAGGGGCAGGAATCCCTCCCACTCTGGTCCCTAGGGAGGGGTTTTTTGGTGATAGATACGCCCTCAGTCTATATCAGGTTTGCCTCCCCGGATGCTCTCCCTCTTGTTCTCCAGCATCTTGAGGTGAGAGCATCCCCCGGGATGGCTGACGAACAGTTTTGGTTGACTTTCCGGGAGCGGGTGTTGGCTGATGCCTCCCTTGTCCCCCGTATATTAGCTGAGCTCGGGGACGCTGCTGCTGTGCGTTCCCCGGCTCCTGGTATCCCCCTTCGGCCTGTATCTTCGGCTATCTCAATGCCGACTCCGGTTACAGGGCCGACAGCGTCTGTGTCCGCCTCGCGCGGACGCCGCACTGGCCGACAGACCCGCCCTCCCTCCCGACTTAGTCCGAGTCCCCCTCACCTGTCCAGCCGTCGGGGTAGGGACGTAGCGCGCACGACAGCGACTGCCCGGGCCTCTAACAGTAGTGGCGCTGCGGTGAGGTGTCGGGCGGTAGCTCCGCCCCTTCCGGCCGCCGGAGTTGCCACTTCCCGGCGCATTCTTAGTGAGGACGGCTGCAGTGCCGTATCTCTCCCCCGGGTAATGGGCACCCAGGCTTCCCACATGTCACAGGCGTCCTCGTCGGCGGATGAGGTGCCTGGTACGCCTCCCACGGTATTGGGCCAGATTAGCTTGCCAATGGCAGGGTGCAGCTCGGTAGGAGCTGCACATAGTGTCCCCATTTTGCCTTCTGGTTCCAGCTCAATGGACCAGGATATTTTACCTTTATTTGAGGAGGCAGCTGATGCTGTTGGGGGGGTGCAGGGCCCGTTATTACCTCCTACCCAGTCACAATTTTTAACTCCTGCACTGCCTTTGCCCTCAGCTCCCAGTTTAGGTCCGAACTCCATACCACCTCCCCCTCCCCCACCCCCACAATTGCCGGCTGTTGCACTACTGCCGGCACCTGTAGTCAGCCAACCACCGCGTGACCGTGTAGATTCTGGGTCTGTGAGACGGTCCCGGGGGCGTTATTCTAGATCATCCTCCCGGGGTTCTGGCCGCTCCCGCAGGAGCAGAACCGCTGTGTCCCACCATGGGTGCGGTAGACGTTGTCGCCGGGAGTCTAGGAGCAGGGCTCGGTCCCGCAGGTCCCGTTCCTCCCGCTGGCGTTCGCCCTCTTCCTCGGGGGAGAGTTCCTGGAGCTCCTTCAGCCCAGACAGGAGGTCACACAGGCGGTCGGGCCGGAGGCGCAAGCCCAGACCTGCTCGTCGGTCGTCACGTGAAGTGGATCAGCCCAGTGCTGTGGCTACCCCTGCGCCTGTGGAGCGTGTGGATCAGGTTCCTGTGCCGCAGAGCGACCCATCTTCAACTCCTCCGGTAGTTCCTGCGCGGACGGGTGAGTTCAACTTTGCTGGGGTTTGGGGTGATGCGGGTTCAGAATTGTTGCCTACCCTGAAAGCAGTTTTGGCCAGGTTGGAGGGTTCGCAGGCTGGTCCAGCGACCTCGGGCAGGAAGGTTTCCCCGGTAAGGGCGGGGGTGCATAAGGAGTCGTTTTTCTGTGGTGTCAGCCCCCTTGGGTCTCATGTTGAATTGTCTGTGAAGGAGAAGATTTGGGGGAACCAATATGTGGATATGTGGTCTTTAGTGTCGGTGGATCAGCACACCATAGATAAGGAACGCAGGCCTCAGCCTGAAAAAGCGTTTCCTGTCAGACCAAAGGTGGCTAAGACTATGGGGAATTGGGTGCAGGCTTTTTCTGTTTTGGGTTGTATTATGGGTGAGAAGCATCCTGAACGCTGTTCGGAGCTCTTCATTTATATGGACTCAGTTTATAATGCGTACAAGTCGCATGGGGGCACGGCCTGGTGGCGTTATGACGAGGAGTTTCGTCGCCGTTTGGCTTTAACCCCTGACGTTGGCTGGGGCGTGAAGGCAACCGATGTATGGTTGCGCTTGATGATGGCCCAGAAAGGGTCCCCCTTTCAGTCCGGGGCCGCTGGTCCAGCTGGGACCCCAGGGTCAGTGGCCGTGCGGCGACCCGGCGCCTGCTGGTTATTCAATGAGGGACATTGTAAGTTCCTCAATCTGTGCAAATACAGGCACGAGTGCTCCGCTTGCGGAGGTGGTCACGCCGCAGCGCGTTGTCCGCGGGCTTCAAAACACCAGGGGCGTCCCGCTGCCTCGGCTGAGGGGAAGGACGCCGGTGAGCGTGTCCGCGATGTCCCCGTGGTTAGAGCGGTACCCCAATAAGGAGTGTGCTCAGGTTTTGAGGGATGGTTTTACTGACAGGTTTTTTATTCCCTTTTGTTTTGTATTCAGCGGTTGAGGAATTTCCAGATAATTTGAAATCTGCTAGAGAACATCCGGAGGTGTTGAGGGATAAGATAGGAAAGGAAGTGGCTTTGGGGCGATTCATGGGCCCGTTTAGTTCACCCCCCCTATCTATGTTTAGGGTTTCCCCATTGGGGGTTGTGCCTAAGAAGGAGGCCGGAAAATTTCGGCTCATTCATCATCTGTCTTACCCTAAAGGCTCTTCTGTTAACGATGGGATTCCGAAGGAGGATTCCTCGGTTTCCTATGTGTCTTTTGACAGGGCAGTGGCCCTTGTGCGTGGCGCGGGGCCTTCGGCTTTGATGGCGAAGTCCGATATTGAATCGGCTTTTCGGCTGTTGCCAGTGCACCCGGAGTGCTTTCATTTGTTGGGGTGCCGTGTGGATGGCGAATTCTATTACGATGTGTGCTTGCCCATGGGTTGTTCGATTTCGTGCCACTACTTTGAGATGTTTAGCACATTCTTGGAGTGGGTGGTGCGTCTGGAGACGGGCTGCTCTTCAGTGATTCATTATCTGGATGATTTTTTGTTTGTTGCCCCTGCCGGTTCTTCCAGGTGTGGTTTTTTGTTGAATACTTTTCGATTTCTGATGCAGCGTTTTGGTGTGCCGTTATCAGTGGATAAGACTGAGGGGCCGACCACTGTTATGTCTTTTTTAGGCATTGAAATAGACTCTGTGGCTATGGAGTTTCGCTTGCCCTCTGCTAAGTTAGAAGTTATGTTGCAGTGGGTTGAATGTTTTTGTGAAGCAAAAAAGGTTACACTCCGACAGATGCAGGTGCTGTTGGGTCATCTGGTTTTTGCCTGTCGCGTGATGCCGATGGGTAGAGTTTTTTCTAGGCGATTGTCAATGTCTACAAAAGGGGTTGCCCTCCCTGGTCACCGCATCCGCATATCTCGTTGTCTGAGATCGGATCTTCTGGTGTGGCGGGAATTTCTTCGGTGTTACAACGGCCATACTTGTTGGCAGGCGGAGGAAGTGTGTAGCGGCGAACTGCAGCTATTTACTGATGCTGCGGGGTCCGCCGGTTTTGGAGCTTTCTTTGCTGGTGAGTGGTGTGCGGAGGCGTGGCCATCGGATTGGGAGGAGAAGGGCTGGTGTCGCAACTTGGCCCAGTTGGAATTGTTTCCCATCATAGTTGCTGTGGAACTGTGGGGCAGTCGTTTCCGTGATCAGAGGGTTTGTTTTTGGACAGACAATTCTAGTGTGGTACATTGCATTAATGGTCTATCTTCTTCCTCTCTGCCCATGTTGTCGCTTTTACGACATTTGGTTCTTCGTTGTTTGGAATACAATATTTGGTTCCGGGCACGACATGTCCAGGGTGTTGATAACGTCATTGCTGATGCTTTGTCTCGTTTTCAGTTCCAGGACTTCAGGAGATTGTGCCCGACGGCAGAGCTGGAGGGTCGATCATGCCCTCCTTTGGTTTGGGGCCTAGTGACCGGAGATTGATGCCACTGCTGGAGTCCTCGATGGCGGCCTCCACATGGACCGGGCACGGTAAGGCGTGGAATGAGTGGTGTTTGTTGGTGTCTGGTCGTAATGTGGCGGAGTGCCCGCGTTTGAGATTAGAGGTTACTGTGGACTACTTACTTTCCTTGCGCTCTGCTAACTTTTCTGCTCTAGTGGCTCGGCGCAGGCTGGCCGGGGTCAGTTTTTATTTTCGGCTGCTGGGGTGGGAAGACATTACCAAACGTTTTTTGATTCAACAGTCGTTAAAGGGTTGGCAGCGCACACAGGTTCGCAAGGACTTGCGTCGTCCGGTGTCGTACCCTTTACTTGTCTCGCTGCTGCAGGCGTCAGTCAGCTGCTGTGCTTCCAATTTTGAGGCTACGCTTTACTCCGCCGCTTTTTGTGTTGCTTTTTTCGGGGCTTTGCGGGTTGGGGAATTGGTTCCTTCCTCTAAACGGGGTCCTGGCGGTTTGCTTTTTGATGATGTGGTCTCCTCTAATGGGGTTTTGCAGCTACGTATCCGCCGTTCAAAAACCGATCAGGTGGGTCAAGGAGCCTGGATTCGTCTGCAATCGGTGGATGGCCCTGCCTGCCCTGTGCGGGCGGTCGCGGAGTATTTATTGGTTCGGGTGTCGGGTGTTCAATTTTTTACGCATTCTGATGGCTTGCCTTTATCCCGCTACCAATTCCAGACAATTTTTAAGCGATGTTTGCAGTGGGCTGGGGCCCCCCCTTCCAAATTTGGAACGCATTCCTTTCGGATTGGGGCGGCTACTGAGGCGTCGCGGGCTGGCTTGTCCGTGTCCGATATTCAGCGCATTGGGCGGTGGCGCTCTGCGTGTTATGCTGGTTATGTACGTCCAGAATTGCTGCTCTAATGTATTTTTCCTTTCAGATCCTTCGGTGCCTACGGTGGTGTTTCTGGGCCATTCTTATATCCACCGGGCGGCGCAGCGGGCAGCTTGCCGTCCGGGAGGGAGATCGCTGGGTTTTCATCAGGTCGATGCCCAATGGCGGGGTATTCCGGGTATGAAGTGGCCTCAAGTGCTGTCTGAAGCAGTGAATATTTCCGGTAGGATGCGGTCTGGTGTGGTGTTGGTGGTCCACGCGGGTGGCAATGATCTGTGTTTTACCAGGGTCCCTGAATTGATCACCATCATGAAGGCGGATGTGGAGAGGCTCGGGGTTTTTTTCTCTGAGATGGTGTTGGTATGGTCGGAGATTGTCCCAAGGGTCAAGTGGCAGGGTGCCAGGGATGCAGAGGCCATTGAACGGTCACGCCGTCTGGTTAACTCGCGTATGGCGAGGTTTGTCCGGTCCAAGGGTGGGGTGGTGGTCAGACACATGGAGCTAGAGGGGGATAACCGGAGGTTCATGATTAGCGATGGTGTCCACCTTAATGACATTGGGCTGGACATTTTCCTTTCTGGCCTGCAAGATGGAGTTGAACAGGCCCTGTTTGTGTTGAGTGGGGATCGGAGCTCCGTGTAGAAGTACACGGGCTCCTTCTGTGGCGTGAGATATAATGTGGTTGGGATTTTAGGTGCCGAAGGCATTGCATGCACGCTGTGGAGACAGCGGGGCATACTGCTTCGGATGAAGCAGTACTTCGGCAAGTTGCTGAGTTCACGGTTGCTGCTATGCAGTTTTATATTTATTACAGTTTTGGATATATATTTAATGTTAAATAAATGAGCTGTGACCACCACCCAGCCCACTTAAAAGGTTAATTATGTGTTGTGTCGTTATTTCAGAGTGGGAGAAGGTATGTTAAGAAACTCAGGTTACAGGTTTGTCCAGGCAGTCTGTAGGTTACCTGGCCGCATAGGCATAGGTAACCCTGACTGCATGCGGCGGAAGGGGTTAAGAGGCATACAGGGGCAGGAATCCCTCCCACTCTGGTCCCTAGGGAGGGGTTTTTTGGGGATAGATACGCCCTCAGTCTATATCAGGTTTGCCTCCCCGGATGCTCTCCCTCTTGTTCTCCAGCATCTTGAGGTCCCGCCCTCCCTCCCTGGTTTTTTCCTTCTTTGTGTTTCTGTGTGTTTTGGCCGTGCGTCTTGTTGTGGGACGTGCGGTTCTTTGTTACCCCCTTATTAAAAAAAAAATAAAAAATAAATAAATAAAAAAATAAAAAAAAAAAATAATTATAATAAAAAAAAAAAAATAATAATTTTATAAAAAAAAAAAAAAAAAAAGAATTATTCCTGTTTTTTAAAACTTTTCTATCTGGTTCTTTAAAGTCACAGCGGGCGTGAGATATAATGTGGTTGGGATTTTAGGTGCCGAAGGCATTGCATGCACGCTGTGGAGACAGCGGGGCATACTGCTTCGGATGAAGCAGTACTTCGGCAAGTTGCTGAGTTCACGGTTGCTGCTATGCAGTTTTATATTTATTACAGTTTTGTATATATATTTAATGTTAAATAAATGAGCTGTGACCACCACCCAGCCCACTTAAAAGGTTAATTATGTGTTGTGTCGTTATTTCAGAGTGGGAGAAGGTATGTTAAGAAACTCAGGTTACAGGTTTGTCCAGGCAGTCAGTCTTGTATTGAGTGTTGCTTTGGAAGAGAGGCAGTTGAAAGAGAGTTGTAAAACAGGAGTTTGATAAAAGGAGTTTGAGATCGCTGTGAGTGTTACTTTGTGAAATCCCCATAACTAAATGGCCTGCATGTTTAAAAATGCAGTCTGGTGTACATATTTTGCGATGTATGCAATTCTTGAACAGTAGTTTGAGGGTGCATATTGTTGTGTGAGATGTGTGCTAGTTGTTCATTTGGAAGCCCAGATCCTGGATCTAGAGGAGCAGCTGGCAACACTGAGACGAATTGACAACTTGGAGAGGAGTCTCCAGCTCACTGAGCAAGTACTCTCTGGAGTAGAGGTGGGGGAGGATAGTGGGACGGAGGTGCAGGACAGTCAGGCAGCTAGCTGGGTTAGAGTTAGAAAACTGGGTAGAGGGAAAAGTGTCAGGGAGGCTATTCCTGATCTGGCACACCACGACAAGTTTGCCCTGTTGGCGGATGAGGAGGATGCCATTTCAGAGCTAGCAGTACTGCAGCAAGATACTGCCTCTGACCGCCAGGGGGGTGTCTGCTCCAGTGAGGAGGGAAGGAGGAGTGCAGGGCAGGCCAGGTACTGGTAGTGGGGGACTCTATTATTAGGGGGACAGACAGGGCGATCAGTCACAAAGACCAGCAACGCAGAGCAGTGTGTTGTCTTCCTGGCGCTTGAGTTCGGCACATCGCGGATCGGGTTGACAGCTTAATGGGTGGGGCTTGAGAAGACCCAGCAGTCATGGTGCATATTGACACCAATGACAAAGTAAGAGGTAGGTGGAGTGTCCTTAAAAATTATTTCAGGGATTAGGCCACAATCTTAAGGCAAGGACCTCCAAGTTAAAATTTTCTGAAATATTACCTGTACCACAAGCCACACCAGAGAGGCAGCAGGAGCTCAGGGAGGTAAACAAGTGGTTCAGAAGCTGGTGTAGGAAGGATGGGTTTGGGTTTATGGCGAACTGGGCCAACTTTGCTGTCGGATACCGGCTCTACCTTAGGGATGCACCTCAATGGGGAGGGTGCAGCTGTGCTTGGGAAGAAGATGGCCAGAAGGGTGGAGGAGTGTTTAAACTAGGGACTGGGGGGGGGGGGGGGGACCTACAACATAGAGGGGGAAGATAGTGTAGATAGAGAGGGGGGACTTATTAAAGTACCTGGGGGTGGAGCTGAGGGAGGGGTTAGAATAGTTAAAAGGGATAGGCTTCATAGGAAGAAAAATCATACACCATTGTATTGCATGATGACTAATGCCAGAAGTCTGTCCAATAAAACAGAGGAAATGGAGTTGATAATGCCTGAGGAGAATTATGACATAGTGGGTATAACAGAGACTTGGTTGGATGATAGCTGTGACTGGGCGGTCAACATACAGGGTTATAGTCTATTCAGGAAGGATCGGACAAAACAGAAAGGGGGAGGAGTTTGTCTTTATGTAAAGTCCAGTCTGAAGACCACATTGCGGGTGAGTATACGGGAGGGAAACGATAATGTGGAGTCATTATGGGTAGAATTATAAGGAGATAAAAATAATTCTGCTAGGGGTTTATTATAAGCCATCAAACATAAGGGAAGAGGCAGAAGATCAATTACTGAGGCAAAAAAACAAGACAGCAAATCAGAATGAGGTGATAATAAGGGGGGACTTTAACTATCCTGATATAAACTGGGAGACTGAGACCTGTGAATCTTATAAAGGAAACAGTTTTCTAACTATAGCTAAAGACAATTATCTGTCCCAAATGGTGCAGGGCCCGACCAGAGGGGACACCCTACTAAACTTAATATTAACCAACGTACCTGACAGAGAAACTAATGTGCAGGTAGATGGACACCTAGGAAATAGTGATCATAGTATAATACATTATATCTTGTTCTTCAATAAGATAGCCTCGCGAGGGGCCACAAAAACAATGAACATTAGGAAGGCAAAGTTTGATCAACTCAGAGAAGCCCTTAACAATATAAAATGGGATAATGTCCTCAAAAACAAGAATACTGTCTCTAAATGGGAGACTTTTAAGAATATTTTAAATTCTCACTGTAAGATGTATATATCTTATGGGAATAAAAGGGTCAGAAATAAAAGAAAACCAATATGGATGAAAAAAAAATGTTAAGGGGGCAATAAATGACAAAAAAAAGCATTTAAACTACTTAAACAAAACAGCAGTGAAAAAGCATTAAAAAGCTATAGAGAAAAATGTATAATAAGTAAAAAAAACAGATAAAAGCCACAAAAATAGAGACAGAAAGACTCATTGCCAAAGAGAGTACAACTTACCCCAAAATGTTCTTTAACTATATAAATAGTAAAAAGGTCAAAAATGAAAGTGTTGGCCCTTTAAAAAATGATGAGGAAGAAATTATAGATGGGGATCAGGAAAAAGCTAATATATTAAACAAATTCTTCTCCACTGTATTCACCGAGGAAAATGAAATACCAGGTGAAATACAGCGAGATAAAGTAAACTCCCCAGTACAGGTCACCTGTCTAACCCAGGAAGAAGTACAGATCACTTTTCTAACCCAGGAAGAAGTACAGTGCTGTCTATAAAAAATCAAAACACACAAATCGCCAGGTCCAGATGGCATTCACCCCTGTGTTCTAAAGGAATTAAGTAATGTAATAGACAGACCCCTTTAATATTCAGGGACTCTATAGTGACAGTAACTGTTACCCAGGATTGGCACATGACAAATGTGGTGCCAATATTTAAAAAGGGGTCAAAAGGTGACCCCAGGAATTATAGACCTGTTAGTTAAACCTCAGTTGTATGTAAATTGTTTGAGGGTTTCCAAAGGGATGCTATAATGGAGTATTTTGATACAAATAAATGTATGACTCCATATCAGCATGGATTTATGAGGGATCGGTCCTGTCAAACTAACCTGATCAGCTTTTATGAGGAGGTGAGCTCCAGACTGGACCTGGGGGGAATCGCTGGATGTCATTTATCTGGATTTTTCCAAAGCATTTGATACAGTTCCACATAAAAAGGTTGGTGCATAAATGAGAAGGATTGGGCTGGGGGAGAAAGTGTGTACGTGGGTAAGTAACTGGCTCAGTGATAGGAAACAGAGGGTGGTTATTAATGGTACTTAATCTGATTTGTTGACTATTACTAGTGTGGTACCACAGGGGTCAATCTTTGGTCCTGTTCTATTTAATATATTCATTAATGACCTTGTAGAGGGATTGAATAGTAAAGTAGCAATCTTTGCAGATGATACTAAACTCTGTAAAATGGTAAACACAATAGAGGACAGTGCACTGTTACAACTGGATCTGGATAGGTTAGAGGTTTGAGCTGGGAAGTGGCAGACGAGGTTGAACACTGATAAATGTAAGGTAATGCACATGGGGAAGAAAAATCCGGGCTGGAATTATGTATTAAATGGGAGAACACTTGGGACGACTGATGTGGAAAAGGACTTAGGAGTCTTAGTTAATAGTAAATTTAGCTGTAGTGACCAGTGTCGGGCAGCTGCTGCCAAGGCAAATAAAATCATGGGGTGCATCAATAGGGGCATAGATGCCCACGACAAGGAAATAATTCTACCACTGTACAAATCACTAGTCAGACCACACATAGAACACTATGTACAGTACTGGGCATCAGTGTACAAGAAAGATATAGTGGAGCTGGAGAGGGATCAAAGATGGGCAACCAGAGTAATAAAGGGAATGGGAGGACAACAGTACCCAGAAAGATTATCAGAATTAGGGTTATTTAGTTTAGAAAAAAGAAGGCTTAGGGGCGACCTAATAACTATGTATAAATATATCAGGGGACAGTACAGAGATCTCTCCAATGATCTATTTATACCCAGGACTGTATCTATAACAAGGGGGCATCCTCTACGTCTAGAGGAAAGAAGGTTTCTACACCAGCACAGAGGGGGTTCTTTACTAGTGTTGCTCGCGAATATTCGCAATGCAAATTTTATTTGCGAATATCGCATATTCGCGAATTTGTGAATATTCGCGAATATAGCACTATATATTCGTAATTACGAATATTCGTTTTTTTTTTTTTTCACAGTACACATCACAGTGATCACCCCTCTCTGCTTCCAGCTTGTGTGGTGTAAAGAAGGCTCTAATACTACTGTGTGAGAGTGGCGTGCAAATTCGAAAATATCGCCTATGCCGCTCAACACTATTCTTTACTGTAAGAGCAGTGAGACTGTGGAATTCTGTGCCTGAGGAGATGGTCATGGGGGACTCTGTAAAAGAGTTCAAAAGGGGCCTGGATGCATTTTTGGAGAATAATAACATCGCTGGTTATGTATACTAGATTTATAGGGACAGAACATTGATCAGGGGATTTATTCTGACTGCCATATTTGGAGTCGGAAAGGATTTTTTTACCTCTAGTATGAGGGTGTTTTGCTTTTGACCAACTCAGTAGGGACTCATTATGGAAATAGGTTGAACTTGATGGACCATGGTCTTTTTTCACAGAGAGTTTTCCGCTGGGAGTTTGAGTTGCAGAGGAAAATTAGCTGTATCTGAAATTTGCAGCGAGAAACTCACTGTAAACCCCCACCCGTGTGAATGTGCCCTGTACATTCACATGGGGGAGGGGACAAAAACCTCCAGCTGTTGCAAAACTACAATTCCCAGCATGTACAGTCTATCAGCGCATGCTGGGAGTTGTAGTTTGAAACAGCTGGAGGCACACTGGTTGCAAAACACAGAGTTAGGTAACAAACTCTCAGTGTTTCACAATGAGTGTGCCTTCAGCTGTTGCAAAAACTACCACTCTCAGCATGCAGTGACAGCCAAAGGGCATGCTGGGACTTGTAGTTATGCAACAGATGGAGGCATACTACTACAACTTCCCGCATGCTCTTTGGCTGTCCATGCATGGTGGAAGTTGTAGTTATGCAACAGCTGGAGGCACACTTTTTCATAACTATATAACTACAACTCCCAGCATGCCCAGACAGCCAAAGGGCATGCTGGAAGTTGCAGTTGTGCATCCAGCTGTTTCAAAACTACAACTCCCAGCTTGCCCTTTGGCTGTGCATGCTGGGAGTTGTTGTTAAGCAACAGCAGGAGACAAACAGCTCTTACCTCCTACTGTTGGATCCCTCCGCCACAGACCGCTAGGGCCGCCACCTCAGGAGAGCACCGCCGCTGCTCGAGACCACCACCACACCAGACCCTGGGTGAACCTCCCCACACCCCCCAGCGCTGATCACACCCTCCCTCTACCGCTGATCACCGCTGATGCTGCCCAGCAGGACGGGTGATTGGTAGGCTACTCCGGTCGACTAATCATGCCGATCGTGAGGTGGCACCGGAGACACCTCACTCTTGCTGGGCAAGGGTGATTGGTGCTAACACAGACTGCACCAATTACCCTTTTTTTCCGGGTCACTGGTAACCCGATTGACCTGTCATCGCCGCAAATTGCAGGTCTGAATTGATCGGCGATTTGCGCGATCGCCTACATGGCCCCCCCCCCCCCCCAGGGGTTTGCACGGGGTGCCTGCTGAATGATTTCAGCAGGCATCCTGGTCCGGTCCCGGGACCAGAATTCCCCCAGGCATACAGGTACGCCTGTAGTCCTTAAGGATTTAAAGGAGATATATCATGAGGAAAAACATATCTAAAGGATATGGAATACATTCTGGATCACAGGGGGTCTAACCTTTGGGAACCTCCGCAATCTCCTGTACAGGGCCCTGGCTCTCTCTCCAGGTACGGTGCATCATGACCACCGCACAAAGCGGCAGCCGACATGCTGCCTCCATTTATATCTATGGGAGAGCCGTTTGGCATGTCGGGCGCTGCTTCATGAGCCAGGGCCCCCATGATCCAAAACTTATCCCCTATTCTTTGGATAGGGGATATGTTTTTTCTCATAAAATATCTCCTTTAAATAGCTTAAGGTACCCTGATCACACAATTTTTATAGTTTATTAATACGCCCTCCCGTTTCCAAGATATGTGGGTTTTTATAGTTTTTCTGACAATTTAGGGAATTAGTCAGATGGGTGTGAACTTAATTTTAATAATGGGAGTGAGTATCAGGTTATAGGCAGGATTAAAGAGTCAGGGGGTGTGTATACATGTACAGCATTCACACCCCCTGACTCTTTAATCCAACCCATCACTCCCATTATTAATGTTCACGCCTATCCGACTGATTCCCTAAATTTTCAGACAAACTATAAACCCTCATATCTCAGGAACAGAAGGATGTATCAATTGCAAAAAGATGTATAATTAGGTTGTCCTATTTATTTATTGATAATACAAGCTCTTTTTTTTGGGGTGGGCCATTGGTCCTCTTTAATTCTATTTTAAAGAGGACCTATGGAGCACCCACCAGGTATGCTTATATCAAGGCTTCTTTATTGCTCCATGGAACTTCGGGTATAACAAACAGGGGAGCAGATAGATGGAGGATGCGGGGATATGTAAGAAGGCGACGGTCCGTTGCGCACCTTATCACTTCTATGTAATGCCATGCAGGGACGTGCTTTTAATAACAACAGGTTACCATAGAGACACTTATCCCCTTAAGGACGCAGGACGTAAATGTACGTCCTGGTGCGGTGGTACTTAACGCACCAGGACGTACATTTACGTCCTGTGCATAACCGCGGGCATCGGAGCGATGCCCGTGTCATGCGCGGCTGCTCATCGTAAACAGGGACCCGCCGGCAATGGCCGACACCCGCGATCTCACAGGCGTCCGCCATTAACCCCTCAGGTGCCGGGATCAATACAGATCTCGGCAACTGCGGCAGTGCGCGATTTAAATGAACGATCAGATCGCCCGCAGCGCTGCTGCGGGGTTCCGATCATTCAGAACGCCGCACGGAGGTCCCCTCACCTTCCTGCTTCCGGCTCCCGGCGTCTTCTGCTCTGGTCTGTGATCGAGCAGACCAGAACAGAAGATAGCCGATAACACTGATCTGTTCTTTGTCCTATACATAGAACAGATCAGTATTAGCAATCATGGTATTGCTATGAATAGTCCCCTATGGGGACTATTCGAGTGTAAAAAAAAATCCCCTCCCCCAATAAAAAAGTAAAACGTCCGTTTTATCCTATTTTACCCCCAAAAAGCGTAAAAAATGAATTTTTTAGACATATTTGGTATCATCGCGTGCGTAAATGTCCGAAATATTAAAATAAAATGTTAATGATCCCGTACGGTGAACGGCGTGAACGTAAAAAAAAAAAAAAAAGTCCAAAATTGCTACTTTTTTAATACATTTTATTAAAAAAAATTTATAAAAAATGTATTAAAAGTTTTTTATATGCAAATGTGGAATCAAAAAAAAAGTACATATCATGGCGCAAAAAATGAGCCCTCACATCGCCGCTTATACGGAAAAATAAAAAAGTTATAGGTCATCAAAATAAAGGGATTATAAATGTACTAATTTGGTTAAAAAGTTTGTGATTTTTTTTAAGCACAACAATAATATAAAAGTATGTAAGAATGGGTATCATTTTAATTGTATTGACCCTCAGAATAAAGAACACACATCATTTTTACCGTAAATTGTACGGCGTGAAAACGAAACCTTCCAAAATTAGCAAAATTGCGTTTTTCTTTTTAATTTCCCCACAAAAATAGTGTTTTTTGGTTGCGCCATACATTTTATGATATAATGAGTTATGTCATTACAAAGGACAACTGGTCACGCAAAAAACAAGCCCTCATACTAGTCTGTGGATGAAAATATAAAAGAGTTATGATTTTTAGAAGGCGAGGAGGAAAAAATGAAAACGTAAAAATTAAATTTTCTGAGTCCTTAAGGCCAAAATGGGCTGAGTCCTTAAGGGGATTTATACACAATAGAGGGAGCGCTCGTGCATATAATGACAAACAGGTAACAACATATATTAAAAGCAACGTCTAAACCTATTGAATCACTATAACAGCTATGACTAGGGGATCCTTAAGGGAACACACTCGTTTCGATCTTTCAGTCCGAGCGGGCCAGAAGCTTCCCCTGGGAAGATCCATCTTGCTTCATTCCTTAATAGCTGTTGATGCTTGTCTATTTTCCTTGCTACAGACTCAACCCTCTCTAAGGCTGCAAACTCCATAGGTACTAAATCGTGTCGCCCTGATCCCTAAAAACGAAATGAGTGTGTTCCTTTAAGGATCACCTAGTCATAGCTGTTATGGTGATTCACTAGGTTGAGATGTTGCTTTTAATATATTTTACCTGTTTGTCTTTATATGCACGAGCACTCAATCTATTGTGTAAAAGCATCTCTATGGTAACCTGTTGTTGTCAAAAGCACGTCCCTGCGCGGCATTACGTAGAGGCCTGACGAAGCGATACAGCGTACCGTCGCCTTCTTACATACCCCCTCGTCCTCCATCTATCTGCTCCCCTGTTTGTTATACCCGAAGTTCCATGGAGCAATGAGTTGAAGCTGTATGCTTTAGTGTGTTAGCACCGTGGGACAACACTAAGCTTCTAGGGTCCACAGCTGCGAAGTACCGACCGCTCCTGTCTAGCCAGGGAGTCTCTGCAGCGGGGCCGGATTCATTGTCTTGCTGAGCCACTATTTTATTTTTAATTTTTTACATTTATTGATGATTTCTATATTTATATATGAACAAGATTAATTTGGTACAATGGGGAGAACAAAGGGTCTCAGGATTTATGACAAAGATGATTTGCAGACCATAGAGATAGTGTTAATCACTATAAGTTATGAGAATTGGTCTCTTATGAATATTTAGCCATTTTGTAAGCCAGCCCGTTTCCCTCCCACTGCTTAATGGGACAGAATATATACTGATTTGCAGACGTAATGCTTATTTTTGGCATAATTATGCTTTTCATGCTGTATAAAGCATTTTACTTGAGCTAAAGGCACAGTCAATGTGTGACCATACCTGCATTAATGTCATACAGGAAACACAGGGTAGAAAAAAAAGTAGCAATCTATGTGGAGAACAGTTTTAATCAACAATAATTCAGAAACTCTATGGAATAGAATGCAAAAGTATCAAGGGAACAATGATTAGATTTCGTGGGAGACATGGGCTTCTGGAAAACCTTATGATAAAACTCACCATCCAGGGGAGAGAGGATTTTCTAGATATAGTATGTACAAATGGGAATCAGGCATCTGAGCTTAAGGATGAAAAAAAATAGGTTCTAGAGACCACCAATGTTTCTGGTTTAGAATAAAAGACAGTAAACATGTCACATCTGATTAGGAGCAGCACAAACCTGAAGCTCGCCCCAGCCACTGCCCTACCTGTTTGGATGATCTGTAGTAAATGGAAGCTCCCAACTGGGCGATGGTCCCTACACTGGATTAAGTATACAAGGAAGTCAGACAGGACAGGTTAGTAACACATGGCAAGAAATGTACAGAAACAGAAGACAAGTGGTTAACACTGGGACAAGCCATTCAGGAGGCATAACCAGAAATTGGCTGTTTGCCAGCAGTCCTCACACAGTACTTCCTTTCCCTTATTATTCTGGTCAATGAAAAGAAAGTACTTGTTAACAAGCCTCTTCCTTTCTGTTATGTAATATGGCTTTGACACAGAAACATATTGGTTAGTGCTATAGGAAAGTGTACTGCTTAGATTGAATGGGTTTGAACTGTGTTGGGGGTTGATTTACAGTACACTAATATAGATGGCATGTGAAGAAGGATAGTGTTATTGAGGTACTGTGTTTGCACTTTGCTATGTCAGGTGAAAGAAAAGAAACAGTAGTAAAGAGTGATGGGGATCACTGCAAATGAGGGTGGTTACATGAGAAAAGCAGCCCTGGTCTAAGCAGCAATCTACTAATATTGATGATGAAAAGCTGCCAGACTAAAAGGATTAGGGAAGGGGGATAACATTCAGTTCATGTCCACCTCAGAGTTCCTAAAGTGCTCAAATTTGTGATGGCCACACCACTGACTGATTTTTTTTAGCCAGTCCTATATAACAGGCGATATTTCTGATGATGCCTATCTGGATTTCAACAATACCTTTGATACAGTTTGATACCATAATGATTGGAAAGAGTTTCCTTGAGAATGAGCAGAGTTGAGGAATTAAGAGCATTGGGACAGTTTGGCTGCCAGAACAGGCCACAAGCACTATGGTAGGGAAACAGCATCAATTGTTGGAGAGAGAGCTCCTCGCTGGTGTCCAGTCAGTAGAACATCAGTATGGCAGAGCCAACAAATCAAGCACCAGGCTAGAAACAGATAGGTGTATTGTGCCCAGGCATCAACCAGCCACCAATTGCATATGTTGACCCATCAAGCTTTATGTACATAAAAGTTGTTAAATAAAGTCAATAAAGTTAATATAGGCTGTAATAGGCTCTTACAACGCTCACTGAACTACGGCATTGTATCGCCTTTAAGGTGTAATAGGGCTTTTAGATTTTTCTTATACACTTAGAAAATCGTAATCAAAATTCCATACAGTATATTCATATGTCAGGTAAGAGGAGAATTGAAGTCTGCAACATGAAAGAGATGAATCCTCAAGAAGAACAAACAATTGAAAGAAACGTATTTCTAAAAGAACTTTTGGACGAAAAAAATCCCACAGAGCTGCAGAGTCAAGTCATCATTAACACCGGCTTCAAAGGCCGGAAATAGACAAGTAAAATATTAAACCTCTGAATCATCCGATTTAACTCGATTGATGTCAATGACAGGTTGAAAATAAAAAGGTCTAAATCTTTAGGAAAAGAACTTCATGTTATCAGGCGAAAGGGCCCTAATATAAGGTATAATTTCTTTCAAATACTATTATATCAATGGCTGCTTTACTACTTTACATCTCCTTAGGATGATTCTCTATATTTTGCTCTTCCATACCAGGACCAAGTGACATTGATACTCACCTCATCCCTTGATAGGTGGGTGTGAGTGGTCTGTGGGCCACTGGGAAGGTGTAACCAGGCAATGGAGATCAAAATACACAAACAGGCATACGGTGACTGCCATGGCTCAACTGTTTGTTTGGCCCTCTGTTTTCATCCTTTATTTGGTGATGTTTTTCTAGCAGGTTAGAACTTTGTGATCAATTTTTCTAACCTCTGAGAACATATAATTATCTACATATCATCTATGTAGATTACAGTGCTGTTATATCCAGTGACTCACAGGTTACGTCTTCTCTGATCGGATCGCTTTCCCTTTTCTTCTCTATCTGTCCCAGACCGCCATTGTGATTTCTTCCAGCCACAACATGTCTCGACAAAGACTTCATGCTCTACATTATTCTAGCATCCTCCTTCCCTTTTTAATGTCACACACAGAGTAAGGTGAGTAGATAAGTGGGTTGGTGTGGATTGGTAGGTCGGTTTGGAAGAGTAGGTAGGGTCCTCCCATGAGGTTGATAGATTGGTCCAAAATATCACAAAACCACGAAAATGTGACAAACAAAGTATAAAACTACAAATATCAGAGCAGACTAATGATAGAAAACCCAAGTGGACAAGCCACAAATACAGTCCCACAACAGGCAAATATGTAAGTACCAGTGATGATATAGGCCATATTTGAATTTGCAATATTTTGCGAATATATGGACGAATATTCGTCCTATATTCGCAAAATTTGCATATTTGATTCACGGTTATTTTCACATGCGCATATGCGGATAACTATCTACCTATCTATATTATCTATCTATCTATATTATCTATTTATCCATCTCCTAATATTCTTTAGTGACGATATTCACAAATATAAGGATATTTGCGAATATTTGCATATTTGCGAATATTCGCATATTCACGAAAATTTGCTCTCCGGTCTAATACAGTAAATAGTATAGGAGCCTTCTTTAGACCACAAGCTGGTAGCAGGGAGGGATGAGATCACTGTGATGTGTTCTGTGGGGAATAAAAATTACGAATATTCGCGCTCAACACTAGTAAGTAAAAAATGCTAACCCAATAACAAACTGCTGCCATATAAGTGCATCATCAAACAGTACCCTGAGCCATGTATAATCCTAAATTCTCTACTGTTGCCTAAAGGGGTACTCCTCTGGAAACCTTTTTTTTTTTAAATTTTTTTTAATCAACTGGTGCTGGGTTTGTAAAATACTTCTATTTAAACATGTTAATCCTTCTAGTACTTATCAGCTGCTGTATGCTCCAGAGGAAGTTCTTTTCTTTTTGAATTTCCTTTCTGTCTGACCACAGTGCTCTCTGCTGACACCTTTGTCCATGTCAGGAACTGTCCGGAGTGAGAGGAAAGCCCCATAGCAAACCTCTCCTGCTCTGAACAGTTCCTGACATGGACAGAGGTGTCAGCAGAGAGCACTGTGGTCAGGCAGAAAATAAATTCAAAAAGAAAAGAACTTCCTCTGTAGTACACAGCAGCAGATAAGTACTGGAAGGATTAAGATTTTTAAATAGAAGTAATTTACAAATCTGTTTCACTTGAATTAAAAAAAAAATGTTTTCTAGGGGAGTACCCCTTTAAGCATTTGTCGAGAAGAAGAAAATAACGGGCACAGGATAGGTTTTCTATGGGGAATTGCTCCTACTCTGGACAGTTCCTAAAACAGACAGAGGTGTCAGCAGAGAGCACTGTTGTCAGGCAGAAAGGAAATTCAAAAAGAAAAGAACTTCCTGTGGATCATAACAGCAGCTGAAAAGTACTGGAAGGATTAAGATTTTTTTTAATAGAAGTAATTTACAAATCTTTTTAACTTTCTGGCACCAGTTGATTTAAAAAATAAAAAGTTTTCCAGTGGAGTACCCCTTTAAGGAGGTACTCCGGTGGAAAAAAATGTTTTTTAAATCAATTGGTGTCAGAAAGTTAACAGATTTGTAAATAACAAATGAAAGACTTCGGCACTGCCTACTTCTGCACCTCTCTGTAACTGGATACAAGGTCACTATTGCGGTTGAGCTAGTGGTTAGTGGTGCTCTGGCTTGTGGAAGTGAAATATTGTAACAAACTTGAAAGAAGAAATGAAAAGCCGGCAACTCACCAATCTTCCAACTTCTGCAAATGTATTTGCACATACTCACAACAATCAGTACATCATGGGGGGACGCATAGATGTAATTGGGGGTACCATTGAGAGGCGACAACGATGTTTCGCACTATTTAGTGCTTCGACGGGCCTAACTCTAGACCGGAACATGTCACCTTAAATACAGGTGGATAATTACCGCTACCAATCACCATTCACTTCGACATTGACGTCACTAAAGGTAGGAGGGTTATTCATTATCTGTTTAAACCACAGCGAAATGGAACTAAAAACAGAGTTTAAAAGCAAACAGATACATCTACTTTGTCATTGAGCCCTAGGACGCCTAATGCATCAGTAGCAATGATCCAATGAGTTTCTATTCTCAGAAGATTCTTATCGGATCTCATACCCGGTATGGCTGTACCCTTTTCGATGCCGGCGAACTTCAGTTGCTCATGGCTACCTCCATGTGCTTCCACTATATGGGAGATGAATCGGGGGGCGCCCTTTTTAGTGCGGAGAGAATAAAAATGTTCTCTCACTATTGCACATAATTGTCTGATCGTCTTCCCAATATAATAGAAGCCACATGGGCAAAAAATTACATAAACAACATTTTTGGATCTGCATGTCATAAGTTCTCTCACAGTGTGTGTAATAGGTCATATTCTAAATGTTTTTTGGCCCAAGTTATATTTACAGAAACTACAATTTTTTACATTGATAATTACCTATAGGAGCTAATTCAGTAAGCCAATCTGTTTTTTTCTTTTTCTTTTTTTCTTTGTTATTTTGTTGTTTTATTGCTTCTCCTATCGCCTTGTTTTTCCTGTATGAAATTAATGTTTTTTTTTCTCTGTTATGTCTTTAATATCTTCATCTGTCTCTAAGATATACCAGTTTCTTCTTATAGCTCTCTCCAAAGTTTTATTAACAGGTGAATTCTGAAATGTGAAAGTGAATCTATCTGAATATGCGGTTCTCTAGCGATTTTTATTCAATAGTTCGATCCTCTGTTTTAGATCTGCTTTCTCTTAGCTTTTTTTAATAAGTGTTACCGGGTATTCTCGTTCCACTAACCGCAACTCTAAATCCATAGCTTGTTCCTGATAAGTTTCATCCTTTGCATTATTCCTTTTCAATCGCAAAAACTGCCCATATGGGATACCCTTTTAACGGCCTCCGTATGGGAGCTTTTGTAGTGGAGGATAGTATTTTTTGCTACTTCTTTTCTATATCCCTCGCTTATCAGTGTTCCATCCTCGACCTTCATCTTAATGTCTAGGAATTCAAGCTTGGTGCCACCGTATAATTGCGTAAATGCCATATTGTATCCCTGGACATTGTTTAGGTAGAGGACAAATTCTGAAAACTGGTCAGCAGTCCCTGACCAAATCAGTAAGACATCGTCTACAAATCTGGCATATGTCCTGATGAATTGGACAAATGGGTTTTTAGATGTATACAACATTATTCTCAAAATTAGCCAGATACAGGTTAGCATATGTACAGGACACCGGTGTCCCCATTGGGGGTCGGGTGTCCTGTCTATACCATTTGTCTTCACACATAAATGTACTATTGTTTAATATGAACCTGAGGGCCTCTTCCACAAATGTAACATATTGTTCGGACTTGGATGTTCTTTTTAAAATTTCTACAACTGCTTGTACTCCTGCTATGTGAGGAATTCTAGTGTAAAGACTCGTTACGTCTATCGAGCACAGGCTCCACCCCTCTTCCCATCCGATATCGTCTAAAATGGATAACAAATGGCCAGTGTCCTTAATATAGGCTGGAACTGATGGCAAGAGGGGACATAATAGATAATCAACTTATTGGGACAAGTGTTCGGTCACCGAGCTGATCCCCGCCACTATGGGGCGTTCAGGGGGTCGGCTCAGTGACTTATGCACTTTTGGGAGGTGGTACCATTTTGCTGGTTTAGGGCACTCTGGAGTCAATCTATGTGCAGTCTTTTTGGAGATAACACCCGAGAACACAAATTTACCCAAGGGTGCTTTAATTTCTCTAGTATTTTTGTGGTCGGATCACAGGTTAGGGGTGTATATGTACTCTGGTCAGACAAGTGCCCCTCGGCTTCTTCTCTATATATTTCTGTCGGTACCCCTACTACACTCCCCCCTTTATCTGCTCTTACCACCACAATATCACTGCGTTTTTTCAATTTTATTAATGCATCCTGTTCTTTCCTAGGTAAATTAATATTAGCTTTAGGATATAGTGTAGTCTTTAAGGACTGCCTTTTGAAATAAGTCAATGGATCCACCCAGAGCAACTGGGGGTGAAAACATTGACTTCCTTTATTTTGAAAAGGCTAGGGAAATAGATTCTTGAGTAGTGTCCTCCTTTTCTTCAAACTCTGATGTAAGCATTGCGATACACTCTTTTTTTATGTCCGAAAAACCGGTTGGTATCAGTCCCATTGTCCCAATCGTAGCTGGAATTTCTCCAGGGTGCCATATTCTTTCGGTTGCAGGTTTATTCACAAATAACTTTTTTAGGTTAATATTCCTAATAGATCTCTCCAAGTCTATTTCAAAAACAGTAGGGTTAAAGTCCTCATAAAGTCCATAATTCAAACCTCTGGATAATAGGGATGTAGTGTCATCATCAATAGGGTCATTAGTAAGATTAATTACATTCACAATAGTATGTATTTCCTCCACGGGTTTATTTTCCTTTTCCTCTGCTCTCTTTCTCCTCTTTCTCCTGCTGCGTCTTGTTCTGACCTTCCTAAAGGGATATCATGGAGAGTTTTAGTAGAGGGATATAGAAAAGAAGTAGCAAAAAATACTATCCTCCACTACAAAAGCTCCCATACGGAGGCCGTTAAAAATGGTATCCCATATGGGCAGTTTTTGCGATTGAAAAGGAATAATGCAAAGGATGAAACTTATCAGGAACAAGCTATGGATTTAGAGTCGCGGTTAGTGGAACGAGAATACCCGGTAACACTTATTAAAAAAAAGAATGAAAATCGCCAGAGAACCGCATATTCAAATAGATTCACTTTCACATTTCAGAATTCACCTGTTAATAAAACTTTGGAGAGAGCTATAAGAAGAAAGTGGTATATCTTAGAGACAGATGAAGATATTAAAGACATAGCAGAGAAAAAAACATTAATTTCATACAGGAAAAACAAGACGATAGGAGAAGCTATAAAACAACAAAATAACAAAGAAAAAAATAAAAATAAAAAAACAGATTGGCTTACTGAATTAGCTCCTATAGTTAATTATCAATGTAAAAATTGTAGTTTCTGTAAATATAACTTGGGCCAAAAAACATTTAGAATAGGACCTATTACA
Source organism: Hyla sarda (assembly GCF_029499605.1). NCBI lineage: Eukaryota > Metazoa > Chordata > Amphibia > Anura > Hylidae > Hyla > Hyla sarda. The sequence goes on from NC_079189.1 coordinate 28,347,528, forward strand.
CACACTGTGAGAGAACTTATGACATGCAGATCCAAAAATGTTGTTTATGTAATTTTTTGCCCATGTGGCTTCTATTACCGTATTTTTTGCAGTATAAGAAGCACTTTTTCTTCCCCAATCGCGGTGATGCCCTGTATTAACCCTTCAGATGCGACGATCAAAGCTGACCGCCGCGTCTGAAGGGAAAGTGACACTAATCCGGCTGCTCGGTCAGGCTGTTCAGGACCGCCGCGGTGAAATCGCGGTGTCCTGAATAGCTTACAGGACACCGGGAGGGACCTTACCTGCCTCCTTGGTGTCTGCTCTGTGCCGGGATCACCTGCATGGCCGGCGCTCTCCTTTGACGTCATCAAGTCGTCGCGCACGCCGTCCCGTCATCCAATAGGAGCGGCGTGCGTAGCGACGTGATGACAGCGACGGAGAGCGTGGATCCCGGGGAAGAAGACGTCCGGAGCGTAGGGGACACCGATGGAGCGACATCCAGGGCAGCGGCGACGGGTCCGGAGCGGCGGGGACACGTGAGTATGACCTCCTATACCAGTGGTCTTTAACCTGCGGAAGATCACTGTTGGGTTCAGAATCTTTTTTTTCTAGATTTTGCACCTTTAAAATTGGGTGCATCTTACATGCCGGTGCGTCCTATAGGGCGAAAAATACGATATATTGGGAAGACGATCAGACAATTATGTGCAAGGGTGAGAGAACATTTTTATTCTCTCTGCACTAAAAAGGGCGCCCCTACCCCCCCCCCCCCCCCCCCCCGATTCATCTCCCATATAGTGGAAGCACATGGAGGTAGCCATGAGCAATTGAAGTTCGCCGGCATCGAAAAGGTTACAGCCATACCGGGTATGAGAGCCGATAAGAATCTTCTGAGAAGAGAAACTCATTGGATCATTGCTACTGATGCATTAGGCGTCCTAGGGCTCAATGACAAAGTAGATGTTTCTGTTTGCTTTTAAACTCTGTTTTTAGTTCCATTTCGCTGTGGTTTAAACAGATAATGAATAACCCTCCTACCTTTAGTGACGTCAATGTCGAAGTGAATGGTGATTGGTAGCGGTAATTATCCACCTGTATTTAAGGTGACATGTTCCGGTCTAGAGTTAGGCCCGTCGAAGCACTAAATAGTGCGAAACATCGTTGTCGCCTCTCAATGGTACCCCCCATTACATCTATGTGTCCCCCCATGATGTACTGATTGTTGTGAGTATGTGCAAATACATTTGCAGAAGTAGGAAGATTGGTGAGTTGCCGGCTTTTCATTTCTTCTATCAAGTTCGTTACAAGATTTGTAAATAACTTCTATTAAAAATCTTAATCCTTCCAGTACTTATCAGCGGCTGTATGCTCCATAGGAAGTTGTAAAGTTCTTTCTAGTCTGACCACAGTGCTCTCTGCTGACACCTCCTTCCATGTCAGGAACTGTCAAGAGCAGGATAGGTTTGCTATGGGGATTTGCTCCTACTCTGTACATTTCCTGACATGGACAGAGGTGTCAGCAGAGAGCACTGTGGTCAGACAGAAAAGAAATTCAAAAAGAAAATAACTTCCTCTGTAGTACAGAGCAGCTGATAAGTACTGGAAGGATTAAGATTTTTAAATAGAAGTAATTTACAAATCTGTTTAACTTGATTAAAAAAAAATGTTTTCTAGGGGAGTACCCCTTTAAGCATTTGTCGAGAAGAAGAAAATAACGGGCACAGGATAGGTTTTCTATGGGGAATTGCTCCTACTCTGGACAGTTCCTAAAACAGACAGAAGTGTCAGCAGAGAGCACTGTTGTCAGGCAGAAAGGAAATTCAAAAATAAAAGAACTTCCTGTGGATCATACAGCAGCTGAAAAGTACTGGAAGGATTAAGATTTTTTAATAGAAGTAATTTACAAATCTGTTTAACTTGATTAAAAAAAAAATGTTTTCTAGAGGAGTACCCCTTTAAGAATTTGTCAAGAAGAAGAAAATAACGGGTCCCGGCTCAATGATCAATTAAGTATACCCAGGGATTAATCATACATGCCGTGTCCCGGGGGGACTATAAAGCGATGATCTGGAGCCAGTTGTCGCTACGCTAAAGGCAATTCCTGCGGCTTTCTAATCACGGGAACGCCACATGGTCTGATTGCTTTCATGGCCGGTTTACCAGAGGTTCTCCTCAGCATTATGAAGGGTTGTAATAAATTGTTCGGCCTGCATGATCTCTGCTCAATCTTATAGCAATACAGAATATATTAAACTAAGAATCACCGGGTCTCTCCGCAATTCCGGAGCAATTCTGGATTTTGATATCTGCAAACTGCAGTCACGTGTGGTCATTGCAGTTCATTTAGCGCAACGATAAGGAAGTTGCTGACATGAAGCAAAGAAGACCCAGGACGGCGCAGCACGCTGTGAATTCTCTCTCTCTCTCCCGGCTTTATAGTTTACTGCACTCTGAAATATGAGTGCGATCTGAACGCTGCATTGTTAAATAGACATGGAGCGATGTGCGAAGTACCGTAAAGAGTACTGTATCCATACTGAAGGTTTACTTTTTCACAATCCATACTGTAGGCCAGTGGTCTCAAACTGCGGCCCTTCAGATGTTGTAAAACTTCAACTCCCAGCATGCAACATGCAATGCATCGAAACTGAATTTGAAGCATGTCAGGAGGATAAAGTTAGGGTGTCTGCCTTCTCCCAGATATATATATATATATATAGAGAGAGAGAGAGAGAGAGAGAGAGAGAGAGAGAGAGAGAGAGAGAGAGAGTAGTTAGAAGTAGCTGTATTAGTCCAGTGATGCAAAATCATTGGTAGTTGCAGTATCTTGTAATACCTTTTTTATTGGACTAACAAGATTTTGTAGAGAAGCTTTTGGGATTCCTCCCTTTATCAAGTCATAAGCATTTCTGAGCTCACAAGGAGAAAACACACGTTCTATCTCACAGAATATGCAGGGGTTAAAACAACATATGTGGAGAATGGACATTAAGTTGGGCCATAAATTGTATAGCTATTCATATATATATATATATATATATATATATATATATATATTATTTTTTATTATTATTTTTTTTTTCCATTAAAATATGTTCCTTTTCTAAGAATCGGCCTTATAAGGATTTTTACAAAGAAGTATCAAAAAAACTATGTTGATAGGGGGAGGTGCTTAAAACGAAAAAGAGAAAAAAGAAAAGAAGGGGTAGTCCAGTGCTGAAAAACGTATCCCCTATCCTAAGGATAGGGAATTTGTTTCAGATCGCGGAGGGTACGAGACTGCTGGGGCTGCCCGCGATCTCCTGTACGGTGCCCCGGCTCACTGGACAGATAGAGGGTGTCGACCCCCGCACGAAGCGGCGACTGACACGCCCCTCAATACATCGCTATGGCAGAGCCGGAGATTGCCGAAGGCAGCGCTCCAGATCTGGCATAGAGTTGTATTGAGGGGGCGTGTCAGCCGCCGATTCGTGCAGTGATCAACACGCCCCCTTCCCGAGGGTTTGCCGGGACCCCGTACAGGAGATCGTGTTTTTCAGCACTGGATATCTCCTTTAATAACACCAAATAAAATCCACGGCAAAAATCATAATTCAGTGCTCAAAATGACCAACACCAACTTAATAGTGCATAAATAACGGATCGAGGACCAGATTGGGCATTCACAATCCCAAATTAGGTATGCACGATTTGTTCATGAGAGTTATATCATAAGCAACTCTACTTTCCAAATTACCAACGCGTTTCAGTCAGTTTTAAATGGCGTCTTCAGGGGAAATACAAAATGGTTATTGCAGGAAAAATAATATTTTTTATATATCAACTGGCTCCAGAAAGTTAAACAGATGTGTAAATTACTTCTATTAAAAAATCGTAATCCTACTAATAATTATCAGCTGCTGAAGTTGAGTTGTTCTTTTCTGTCTAACAGTGCTCTCTGCTGACATCTCGGTCAGTCTCGGGAACTGGACAGAGCAGAATAGGTTTGCTATGGGGATTTGCTTCTATTCTGGACAGTTCCCGAGACAGGTGTCATCAGGGAGCACTTGGACAGAAAAGAACAACTCAACTTCAGCAGCTAATAAGTACTGAAAGGATTAAGATTTTTTAATAGAAGTAATTTACAAATCTGTTTAACTTTCTGGAGCCAGTTGATATATATAAAAAAAGAAACCCCCATTGATCACCCATTTAGAACAGCAGCAACGGTCTCCGGTATCTGTAATTTGAACAAGAAAGCAAGGCTATAAATCCTGTTAAATTCAGGCTCATATTGTGACCCTGAACATGGCTAGTAACACTCACGGCCATCAGAGATCCACGAGATACCTGTAAAACAAAAGAGCCCTATCACTGCCTGTGTTTTCAAGTACCTGTCAAAAAAAAAAAGACCACCGTACACTGTGCCTCTAGGCGGCTATTAACGATTACGCTGCTGGTTCTCTTGTCCCCACGATCAGAGTGCTTACCCGCAGTGGTGGGGAGCTGTGCAATGTTTACTGCTATCATAAGGGTTTTTGCCTTCCTCTGGATCTACACTGTAGGAATATAGGTTAAAGGGGTACTCCGGTGGAAAACGTTTTTTTTTTTTTTTTTTTATCAACTGGTGGCAGAAAGTTAAACAGATTTGTAAATTAGTGCATAAGAAGAAAATGAAAGGTCGGCACTCACCGGGTTTCCAATTCAGCAGATTTTATTGCACAATACTCACAGCCGTAGTACAGTTCTAGGGGAGACGACGGATGGTAACAGAAGCACGTTGAAGCACTACTAAGTGCGAAACACTGGTGTTGCCTCTCTGTGGTACCCCCCTCTGTTACCATCCGTCGTCTCCCCTAGAACTGTACTATGGCTGTGAATATTGTGCAATAAAATCTGCTGAATTGGAAACCCGGTGAGTGCCGACCTTTCATTTTCTTCTTATGCACTGATGTCATTTTCTACGTGAGTCTGAGCACCACCGTACCCTCCCTCCGCAACAGCGACTTAGTGTCCATCCGCTTCCAGGTACAGAAGTTAGCAGTGCCGAACAACTTCTCTATAGATTTGTAAATTACTTCTATTAAAAAAACTTAATCCTTCCAGTACTTATTAGTTGCTGAATACTACAGAGGAAATTATTTTCTTTTTGGAACACAGAGCTCTCTGCTGAAGCATGAGCACAGTGCTCTCTGCTGGCATCTCTGTCCATTTTAAGAACTGTCCAGAGCAGGAGAAAATCCCCATATCAAAAATATGCTGCTCTGCACAGTTCCTAAAATGGACAGAGATGTCAGCAGAGAGCACTGTGCTCGTAATGTCAGCAGAGAGCTCCGTGTTCCAAAAAGAATAGAATTTCCTCTCTAGCATTCAGTAGCTAATAAGTTCTGGAAGGATTAAGATTTTTTTTAATAGAAGTCATTTACAAATTTGTTTACCTTTCTTGCACCAGTTGATTTTAAAGAATAAAGTTTTCCACCGGAGTACCCCTTTAAACTTGATGGATTCTTGTCTTTTTTCAACCTTATGAAATAAGGAACTATGAGATATATGATGCCCTATTCCAAGTGTATATTCTGCCTATGTTTATTGCATTTATTTTGTACTTATTTTGGGTATATTAACCATAGTTATTTTTTGGTTAAGCAACATGATGCTGGGGAATTCCGGTCTTGTGTCCCATACTGCTGTTAGGAGATAGCAGGGACTAATGAGGGCTGGAAATGATTGGTATATGAGCCACCAAGCTTTTCATAAAATAGGGAGAGGATCCCCTTCAGGGTGTGTTCTGTAGTACTGTGTTAAAGGGGTACTCGGGTGAAATATAATTTTTTTTTTAGGTTTGGCCCATAGCTTGTTATGATTGTACCTTTTGATTCAGATTTTGTACCTATGTGTTACCAGCTTGTTTTATCTGACTATTCTTTATGTCCCTGCACTTAGTCCAGTGTAGGAACTGTTGTCCAGTTGGGGGCCACCACTTGGGGCTGATCATCCAAGTAGGTAGGGGGAGTCATTGGGAGTTAGATGCAGGTCTGAACTGCTCCCTGCTTTGAACATGACACATACTATGTCAAAGGTGAAATGTTATGTTTGAGGTAAACAAATATGTCTGAGGTTAAAACTGGATTGCATATTATAATTGAGTTTACTATGAACAAATACATTCTCCTCCCTGTCGCTGAAATGTTTAGCAACAGAGTTTTTCCTTTTTTTCTATACTTTTTATTTTTCTGTTGACAGAGCCACATGGGGATAATTTTGATTGCAGGGCACGCCTTACATTTTAAAGGACGTCTGCAGCAAAAGACAACTTATCCCCTATCCACAGGATAAGGGATACAGTAAGTGTCTGATCACGGGGGGTCCGACCACTGAGACCCCCCGTGATCTCCTCCGGCTTAGCCACGGCCAACACGCCTCCTCCATGTATCATAGAACTGTATGGGGAGGGGGCGTGGAGGAGGCGTACCGTCGACCCGTCAACACTACGCACATTAACAGCTCACATAGAGTGGCGAATTTTATGTTAAACAGGACTGTCGAGATTGAGCTTTTCAAGCCAACATTTTCAGAACAGGGGGGGGGGGGGGGGGATAGGGGAGGTCGAGCAATGCTGGACAAGAAGGGTATTGCTAGTTCTCCAAAAGACCAAGGGCTAGAGCTCATTTACCAAGCCAAACCCCTAACCACGCCCTAACCACACCCGGAAACACACATTACACCCTTGGCCACGCCCAAGCACAACCAGCCTCTTTCTTTAATACTCCCCTACTGCTGTAATAACACACCACACGTATGCGACCAACACTCTATTTAGCTGCTGAGGCCCGGGGCTATGGGTGTCAGACCCTGGGCTTCAGCCCCCTTAGCTCCCTCCAGTGATGCCCCCTTGATGCATTCAAAGATGACTACTGATTGGCTGGTTCATTTTACAATTTGTTAATAAAGGCATAAAAGGCATCATTCTTCATTTAAGAAACAGTATTGTCCAATTTTGTCACATTCCTATACTCAGTAGCCATGAGCTCACCCCTACTGGACTAAATGGGGGGGGGGGGGGAGAGAAAGAACTTGGCAGACAATAGGAAACCTGTGTGATTTATATGATATATCTCTTTGATCTATTTTCTTATCTTTATAAATATTCCACTATTCTTTATACCTATGTATGGGTTTTTTAATGCCCGGTCGTTTCATGCAATCTGTGTGAGTAACTTTCTCTTTATACCTCCCTCCTCTTCTTTATTTCTAATTTTGCAGAACACAATCTGTTGGGGCTCCTGGGAAAGATAAGGTTAACTTCTTTGGGGAAATACCAGTGCTGTTATCAGAGAACATGACATGTGAGATATACAGAAAGGTTAGGATTTACGTCTGGTTAGCTGCTATGTGATTATTTATTAATAAATTCTTCCTTAGGATCTGAACATCTTGTGCCTACACTGTAAATTATTTGTAAGATATGTAGAGCAGGCTGGGAGTTCTTGCAACTAATATGAAAGATTCTCACTTTGGATTTGAGCTAAATGGTTGTAAGCCAAACTCCTCAGACTGACAAAATTAGACACTTTAAAAAATAGCTTAGGTAGCAGAGTTAAAGGGGTGCTCTGCTCACATACATTTTATCCACTATCCACTATTTAATAGGCTATGTGACTTTATTTACAAAAAATGTCTCCTTACAACTTGCAAACTGTTTTTCACTGTCTGCTGTTAGGAGAATTCCGTCCCAAGAAGCCAACCTAGCCTGAGCCGCATGAATGCAACCTGAGCCTTTCTGCCTCCTCCAAAGGGTCCATGCTGTGCCTGAAATGTAAATCAAGGCTTCCTGTTATTTTTGTATACCAATAAACTTCTTTGTAGTTGCCTTCTTGTGTTGCCTAGCTATCACAGCCATCTGTGGCAGAAGCAGTTGCTTAGACCAGGGCTTCTTATAGGATTTAACCCCTTCCTTGCTTTAATCCCTGCTTCCTCCTTCTTATAGTTTGTCATCTTCATCATTGAGGCAACAGCCGGTTACAGCATAGGACACTCCTAGAGGAAGCAGAGTGAAAAGCGTCGGAGAGTGAGGTGGGGGAAGACAAGGACAATCCATTGTGCACTATACAGTGTCGTTCTAGGCAATGTTAGATACTATTGCACTTTATTTGTTTGTATATTGATTTCTCTCTGTTATTTATTATTGGGCCTTTGCCCTCACTATTACGTGTATATAGATACATTTTTTCGATATTTATTGGGCCAAGTGCAATTATTGTACATTCATATTTTTTTTTATGTTTTCCATTTTTTGCAACAGTACAATTGTTGTAGTATCTTTATTTTTCAATCTAACCATATCACTGATACTTATTGCTACCATCACTTGTGCTCTCCCACCATTGATTTTAATATCATTGCTACATATCATTATTGCTTTGTTCATTCTTTGGCTAAGGATATATACTTAGTTGGCTTGGCAATTTTTTAAATAATTACATAGTGAATGCTTTTTTTTTCCAATTCATGTTAGTTTGTTGTACTGCATAGACCTGGGCTGCTTTCGCAGGGTAACTGTCCTGCTGTGAGGTTGTTGTTTTCCGTTCTGATCCTTGATTAGATGATGTTGTGTGATTGGCCAGAGAAGTAGGGGAAAGGAAGTACAGGTGTAAGTATTACTGGCAAACAGCCCAGCTTTGTAAATTTTTCCTAAGAGGGAGAGGACAAGCAATATCTAGGCACCATAGAGGGGCTCAATAACAGCAGTGAACATTAAAATCACATTGTCATGACTCTGAATGGTTTATATAACACCACTATGCAGGTTTTTAAAATTATTTTAAAAGTGTAATCCTTAGGTAAGTCCAATATTTCTTCATTGGCAGTGTTCCTGTTACATTATGCACTCCGGCCGCAAACGCTGGCCATGAGCGCATTGTCCCCCTACCTGCTGCTGCCGATGAGGCTGGGACTCGCATTGCCGGACGTTCATGTCTGAACTGTTTCCAACGGAACGTACGAAGGGGGCCTTTGTCATTAGTCTACTGTCCGGTAAAGCCCTGGCTTTGGCTACACCCCTTTGGGACCATGGTGATCCAGTATCCTCCAATTTGTCGGCATTCTTGGCAGAATTTCGCAGTTTCTTTGAGGAACTCGCACGTGCCTCTTCAGCTGAGACGGCATTGCTGAACCTCTGTCAAGGGAATTCTATCGTTGGTGACTACGTGGTTCGATTCCGCATTCTAGCTTCTGAACTTGCCTAGAATGAAGAGGCCTTGATGTGCGTTTTGCTAAGAGACAACAGGAACTGCGCTTAGAGACGGAACCTCTATATTGCATGTGTCACACAAATATAAAACGTAACTTTTAATGTGACAAAAAATTATAATAGTAAGGAACGCAAAGTATTAAAAACACAGCTCCATTACAGTCATAAATGTCTGTAAATGTGCCTACAGGGCATGTATTGAACCCCAGTGCTAGTGGGTCACTGCAATTGGACTTGAATAAGTCTCAGATCTCAGGTATAAATATACGGTCCTGATGTTATGAATGCTGGAGATACTGGATTGTACTCCCCAGAGTAAAGAGGGCAACAGTCTCTCTTCTAATTGGCCACTTATGTACGTGGCACTTAGATGATATTTAACCCATAAAGTATTTTCAGGTCCACCAGCACTTAGCACCCAGTGCCTGCTGTGCACCACAGGCGTGGGCTATAAGTCGTGTACCCTATTAATTTGCTATCATTCGGCATAGACTGCCTTGGAGTTGCTAATTAAAATACAAATCTGTCACACCCCGACATGTTTTGTCACAATGTGGCTTTATCAAGGAGACAAACTGACATCAATCAATCAATCTTGCCGAAAAGGCTATACATGGAGATCATTCTCGTCTTACGCAACAGGAGAGATCACGACAACGAAATTAGAATTTGTGCTTGTATAGTGCTAGCCCAGAGCACTTTCTCAAGGACTGTACAGTTTGCCCGCACCTAGGGTACATAAGAGAGGCGTCCCTGGCTGTGAATACTACCTCTCCACGCTTAACTATTCCTGTACAAGTCTTCGCTTCAGCCAAGACATCTTTCAGAGCTAGAGCATTTTTGAATTCTGGATTCGCAGGGGACTTTATTGATGTAGCTTTAGTCCACAAGTATCATCTTCCCCTTACTCGGCTTGCCAAGCCCTTGTTCATCTCCTCTGTTAATGGACAAAATCTGGACTGTAAGGTTAATTTCCATACTGAATTCTCTCGTCATGCAAGTGGGAGTATCGCATTAAGAAAAGATTGTATTCTATGTTCTGCCACACTGTACTTCTGAGATTCTTCTTGGCCTTCCTTGGCTGCAACGCCATTCCCGCAACTGGATTGGAGAACTGGAGAAATAATTAGCTGGGGACAATCCTGTCAAAATTTTTGCCTCCAACCAGTTCTGCGTGAAGTTGTTTCTCGTCTTCCTCCTTTACCTGGCTTGCCGCCACCTTAACAAGATTTCTCTGCAAGAAGAAGTTTTCTGCAAGAAACCGGCTGAGTCTCTGCCTCCACATCGTCCTTACGACTGCACTATTGATCTTCTGCCTGGTACCACTCCTCCTCGTGGCAGGATATACCCTCTCCAGGAGAATCTCCAAAAGGGATTTATTCGTATGTCCTCTTCTCCTGCTGGAGCAGGTTTCTTCTTTGTAGGGAAGAATGATGGCTCACTCCGTCCATGTATTGACTACAGGGGACTTAACAAAATCACAGTCAAGAACCGATACCTTCTACCTCTTATCTGAGAACTTTTTGACCATCTACGTGGTGCCAAGGTCTTCTCCAAGTTGGACTTACGTGGTGCGTATAACCTCTTTCATATCTGCAAGGGAGATGAATGGAAAACGGCCTTCAATACTCGTTGTGGACATTTTGAGTATCTTGTAATTCCTTTTGGTCTCTGCAATGCTCCAGCCATTTTCAAGAGTTTGTCAATGACATCTTCCGTGATCTTCTCTACACCTATGTTGTCGTAAACCTAGATGACATCCTGATCTTCTCTTCCAACCTAGAGGAGCATCTTTCTCATGTTCATCTGGTTCTTCAGCGACTATGGAAGAATCACGTCTACGCCAAACTGGAGAAATGCCTGTTAGAGAAATCTAGCCTTCCGTTTCTTGGCTACATTGTCTCTCATCAGGGCCGGCAGATTGATCCATATATATGTTGTCAGCAGTATTGGATTGGAATAGCGTCGTCCTTTGGGCCTACATGCTATTCAACATATTCTGGGATTCACTAACTATTATTGTCATTTTATCCCACATTTTTCATCCTTGGTTGCTCCTATTGTGGCTCTCACTAAGAAGGCATCTGATCCTAAATCTTGGCCTCAAGAGGCTGAAGAGGCCTTCTCCCGTTTAAAGTCTGCATTTGCCTCTGCTCCCGTGCTTACATGACCTGATCCGGAGATGCCCTTTGCTTTGGAGGTTGATGCCTCATCTATTGGAGCGGGTGCCGTTCTCACTCAGAAAAACACCAAGGGTAAGAGTGTGACTTGTGGGTTCTTCTCCAAGACATTCTCTCCTGCTGAGAGGAATTACTCCATTGGAGATCGTGAACTCCTCGCTATCAAGCTAGCTTTGGGGGAATGGCGACATTTATTGGAAGGTTTTTCTCATCCGGTCAGCATTTACTCTGACCATAAAAATCTTCTATATCTTCAGTCTGCTCAGCATTTGAACCCCCGCCAGGCAAAATGGTCACTGTTCTTTTCTAGGTTCAACTTCTTCATTCACTTCTGTCCAGCAGACAAGAACATCAGGGCTGATGCTCTCTCCAAGTTCTCTGATGTCATCGGTTTGGACTCCACGCCTAGGCATATTATTCCTCCTGACTGTTTGATTCCTGCCGCTCCTGCCGAGATTCAGCAAGTTCCTCCGGGAAAATCCTTTGTGCCCGCCAGATTAAGACGCAAGGTCCTGAAATGGGGTTATTTTTCCTTGACAGCAGGACATCCTGGAATACGAAAGACTCTACTTTTTATTTCCCGGCACTACTGGTGGCCCCAACTTGAACGCGATGTTTATGATTTTGTTCGGTCCTGTGAAAGATGTGCCCGTGCCAAAACTCCTCGGCAAAGACCTGCAGAACTCTTACAGCATTTACCCTTTCCAGAGACTCCGTGGTCCCATATCCCCATGGATTTGATCACCGATTTGCCGCTATCTCATAATAACACTGTCATCTGGGTTGTTGTAGATCGGTTTTCCAAGATGGCTCATTTCATCCCTCTACCAGGTCTTCCTTCTGCCCCGCAGCTGGTGAAGTACCTCTTGTTGCATGCCTTTCATTTACATGGTCTTCCTCAGCATATCATTTCGGATCGAGGTGTGCAGTTTGTCTCTAAGTTCTGGAGAGCCCTTTGTAACCTTCTGGACATCATTCTGGACTTCTCTTCGGCCTACCACCCTCAGTTCAACGGTCAGGTGGAGAGGGTTAATCAAATCCTTGAGACTTATCTTAGGCATTTTGTTTCAGCTCGCCAAGATGATTGGGTCGACCTTCTCCCCTGGTCAGAATTCTTATAAAATCATAAGGATTCCGAGTCCACAAGGTCGTCTCCCTTTTTTGTTGTCTACGGACTCCATCTCCGTTCTCCTCTTCCCCTCCCAGTCTCCTCCAGTGTGCCTGCTGTTGATAAGCTGGTCCATGACTTCTCCACCATCTGGCAACAGACCCGACAGTCGTTATCCCAGGCTTTTTCACGCATGAAGGCGCAAGCGGATAAAAGTAGAAGACCTCCTCCGTCCTTCTCTCCTAATGGTGTGGCTTTTATCCAAATACATCCGCTTCAAGATCCCTTATTACAAGCTCGGACCCCGCTACCTTGGTCCCTTCAAGATTCTACAAAAAATGTATCCTGTCTCCTACAAACTCCGTCTACCTGCTACGTTGCATATTCCCAATTTCTTCCACGTTTCTCTCCTCAAGCCTCTTGTCATAAACCAGTTCTCTCAGAAGAATCTTGTCCCCACACCTGTCTCTGGCTCTTCTGACGTCTACAAAATTAAACAGATTCTTGCGACAAAAACTGTGAGCATATATTATTAATATACTATATAAATATATACTAAAAGCATATATTATTGGCATAAATAACATGCTGAGGCCTGTGCTGCTCCCCTTTTCTTTAAGAAGTTAGTATTGATTTTGAAATTGCCCCAGGTCCCCTCTTTTCTATGCATCCCAACCGAGTAAATTAGGCTGTACAAAAAAAGCTTTAAAGGGACAAATGCAACTCTATAATCTTTAACTGACAGCTAAAAATGTCCCTTTTTTCCCTGCCCATTGGATGAAGGACGAGGGAAATATCCTCTTTGAACTACAAAGTTTTGATGTCTGGAGATTAAAGACACCACGTATAGTTTAATTACTATAATAACCACTGAAGATTTTCCCCATTATTATCAAATATGCAGATAAAATCAAAGTTTGCATCAGTTTTCATCATTACTGCGAATTACACAATTATTGTCTAGGTAAAGGTAGAACATTTCCTTTAAAATTTCACAACTGTAGAACAAAAATGTTTCCAATTATAATGGAATTTAGTCTTGTAAACCAAAATCCTAGAAAAAAGTTTTACTCATCTGAAATTAATATTTTCCTGTGCTCTGAAGAAAGCACATAAAGGGTTAAGGTTGAACCCCCAGCCTGTTGGATAGAATACATTTAGTTAGCAATAAGCCCTAATTTGTATCATTAAAGAACAGCAAGAACACACTGACAATGCTTTTGTAGGCAGTCACAATGGAATTTATTAAGGGAGAATGCCTGTGCTGCCTTCGGGCTATAGGAAAATAAAATTTCAGGTAAAATTTCCTTTTCATTGATAGAAACACAGAATGTCTCGGCAGATAAGAACCCTTTGGCCCATCTAGTCTGCCCAATAATCTGAATATTATGAATAGTCCCTGGCCCTATCTTATATGAAGGATAACCTTATGCCTATCTCTATCTTATATGAAGGATAGCCTTATGCTTATCCCATGCATGTTTAAACTCATTTACTGTATTTGCAGTGACCACTTCTGCAGGAAGGCTATTCCATGCATCCACTACTCTCTCAGTAACGTAATACTTACTGATATTACTTTTAAACCTTTGCCCCTCTAATTTAAAACTATGTCCTCTTGTGGTAGTTTTTCTTCTTTTAAATCTCCTCTCCTCCTTTACTGTGTTGATTCCCTTTATTGATTTAAAAGCCTCTATCATATCCCCTCTGTCTCTTCTTTCTTCCAAGCTATACATGTTAAGGTCCTTTAACCTTTCCTGGTAAGTTTTATCCTGTAATCCATGTACTAGTTTAGTAGCTCTTCTTTGAACTCTCTCTAGAGTATCTATATCCTTCTGAAGATACGGCCTCCAGTACTGCGCACAATACTCCAAGTGAGGCCTCACCAGTGTTCTGTACAGCGGGATGAGCACTTTTTTTTAGCACTCTTTTTACTGCTTATACCTCTCCCTACACATCCAAGCATTCTGCTAGTGTTTCCTGCTGCTCTATTACATTGTCTTCCTACCTTTAAGTCTTCTGAAATAATTACTCCTAAATCCCTCTCCTCAGATACTGAGGTCAGGGCTGTGTCAAATAATCTATATTCTGCCCGAGGGTTTTTACGCCCCAGGTGCATTATCTTGCACTTATTCACATTAAATTTCAGTTAGCAGTGTTCTGACCATTCTTCTAGTTTACCTAAATCCTTTTCCATTTGGCGGATCCCTCCAGGAACATCAACCCTGTTACATATGTTTGTGTCATCAGCAAAAAGACATACCTTACCATCGAGACCTTCTGTAATATCACTAATGGAGATATTAAACAATATTGGTCCCAGTACAGATCCTTGAGGTATCCCACTGGTGACATGACCTTGCTCCGAATATTCTCCATTGACTACAACCCTCTGTTTTCTGTCACTCAGCCACTGCCTAATCCACTCAACAATATTGGAGTCCAAGCTCAATGACTGCAGTTTATTGATAAGTCTTCTATGTGGGACAGTGTCAAAAGCCTCACTAAAATCTAGATATGCGATGTCTACTGCCCCTCCGCCATCTATTATTTTAGTCACCCAGTCAAAAAAGTCAATAAGATTTGTTTGACATGATCTCCCTGAAGTAAACCCATGTTGTTTTTCATCTTGCAATCCATGGGATTTTAGATGTTCCACAATCCTATGCTTTAGTAGGGTTTCCATCAACTTCCCCACTATTGATGTCAGTCTTACTGGCCTATAGTTGCTTGATTCCCCCCTACTACCTTTCTTGTGAATGGGCACAACATTTGCTAATTTCCAATCTTCCGGGACAACTCCTGTTACCATTGATTGGTTAAATAAATCTGTTAACGGTTTTGCTAGCTCACCACTAAGCTCTTTTAATAATTTTGGGTGTATCCCATCAGGCCCCTGTGATTTATTTGTCTTCACTTTAGAAAGCAAACATAGAACCTCTTGCTTAGGCAGCACACACAGGGACTATGAAAAGAAATAACATTAAAGGAGTATTCCAGGATTTTTTTAATTCAATTTTTTTATTTTATTTGTGCTACAGGGGCTGTAAAGTTAGTGTAGTTCATAATATATTATCTGTTCTTGATTGCTGGTCCCGAAATTTTTATGTGATCTTTGCCCAGGTGTTGAAAGAGAGCGTGTCTGTGCTTCAATGGGTGGAGCGACCGCTGGTTGGGAGGGAGATCATTCTCCACAGGACTGCAGGGAAGGAAGCCTAGCTGTGCTTCAATGTGTGGGGTGGTTGATATGTGGGAGAGAAATAAGCCACCTCCCACCTAGAAACAAGGGATCTTGGGGATTGTAGTTGGCGGGAAGGCACAGAAACAGGAAATAAGCAGTTCACACAGAAAAGCCAGAAGTGTGATGAGGGACACAGGACATGACCATTTACCACCAACACAAGCACGGATTCTTGGTAAGTATGTCCATTACTGGCTGACTGGTAATTAGTAAAGTTACCTTATGTTGGATAACCCCTTTAAGAAGGGATACTGTTAGGGACCGACCGGGGGACAGGGAGAGTGAGCCCTAAACTGACCCTAAAACCATTTCTCCCTTCCTACTTGCCCATCCACCCTAAATGGTGAATTGACAACTGGGCGCCGTTCCTCCCTGAACTAAAGTGCTGGGGCCTAATAAAAACACACACTAATAAATAGTCGGTCACCAGCCAGAAAACTAACAGGAACATACAACTCTATAGTATATAAGATCAGAGGGCACAGATCAGAGAGTAGAACAGAGGACACAAATCAGCGGTCGTGAGCAGAGGACACCAAAGATCAGTGGACATGAACAGGGAGCTCAGTGGCCATGAACAGAGGACTCTATAGATCAGCAGTTATGAACAGAGGACTCAAAGATAAGTGATCATGAACGGAACTCCAAAGATCTGAATAAAGAACTAAATAACAAATAGAGTCCAAAACACCAGACAGGAAAACTAATAAGTCAATAGACTATAGGAACAGACAGGAATATAGCAAAATTCCCCAGAACATCCAATAGACACGAAGTCCCACTGGACCAGAAACAGGGATCAATAGCTACACAGGAATTATCGCAATTCCCCACATAACCTCCAGTAGAAACAGGAATTTCTTAATACTAGAACGCAATCTCCCAGAGTCCACCTTGGAGCACCGAGATATCTTGTACTAATTCTCAATTCCCCGGATTCCCCATGGAGCAGAAACAGGGATGCCTAACATAGGACACTGTTCACACTGGTCACACAAACTGGACACTCCACTATAGGAATAGCCATTAATAATAAATCCTTATAGACTTCTGACCAGAGGCACACACACCGCAGTGTGGTCAGGATGCTGGCCCAGCAGGAAAACAGAAATATTAAACACAGAACTTCACATAAACGGATACAAGAAAATACACAGAGTGAACAGACACATCACAGAAAGGATATACAAATCCTAAAACCAACTAAACAAACACAGCTTAAAATCTACTAACAGCATGCCAAAACATGGCTAAAACCAGAAAATACAAAGTGCATGCTAAAACAGATATGGTAGATTAAAAGCTCAAATAAGAAGAGTTTCCCCCAAAGCTTCCATTAGCGGCATGGCAGGATATAATGATGTAATCACCAGCACAGATGCTATGCTGGGCTGACTATAAATATACACACCCTAAAGACTATTGGTTAACAGAGGCCTGGGCTGAAAAGGCCAGAAACATTTAACCATTCCCTGGCCAGGAAACATAAAACTGTTCACACACAGAAAAACCAATCGTCTGTGTGTGAACACAAACCAATCCAGACATGACAGATACTCTTTTTGCCTAAGGTCAAACTCTCTGCCATGTTGATGTCCAGCCTATAGTGCTTGATGAAAGTCATCAGAGAAGACTATGTTGCAGCTTTGCATATTTGATCTAGTGATATGTTAGATGACATAGAAGTGGTCCATGTGAAATTGGCTTTCAGAGAGAGGAAAAATGTAAAACCGATGGTGGTTTTGATCCACCTTGCAAGGACAGATTTACTCCCTTTATATCTCTTGGACAAATAAAGCATTATCCTTCTGAAAGGGACATCTCCTGGTTCAGTAGAAGAGAAAAGACTTCTCTTGGAATAAAAGATGCGAAGTTCTCAATGCAAGGCACTCTAAAAGGTCTCTGAGAAAGGGACTTGTGCTGGAAAGCTTGCAGCTCACAGATTCTTATGGCAGATTTTATTGCCACCAGAGATGTTGTTTCCCATGATAAATATTTCAACTATGCCTGTTCTTAAAGGGGTACTCCGGCCCCAAGACATCTTATTCTCTATCCAAAGGATAGGGGATAAGATGTCTGATCGTAGGGGTCCCGCCACTGGGGACCCCCGCAATCTAGCATGCAGCACCCACCTGTAAGCAATGCAGGAAGCGTTGGAGACACTCAATGTTATGCCTCCCGACCACGGGGACGGTGTATGGTCACGCCCCCTCCCATAGACTTGCATTGAGGGGGAGGGTGGGACTTCACACGGGGGCGGAGTCGTGATGTCACGTAATGTCACATAACACTGAGAGCCTCCAGCGCTTCCTGCAGTGCTTACAGGTGGGTGCTGCATGCTATATTGCGGGGGTCCCCAGCGGCAGGACCCCCACGATCAGACATCTTATCCCCTATCCTTTGGATAGGGGATAAGATGTCTTGGGGCCAGAGTACCTCTTTAAGGCCTAAAAGGTGCTAGGACCGGACACTTCAGAACTAATGACAGATCCCAGGAAGGATCTGGATGATGTAAGGAAATGAAAGGGTTACTGTTAGCACTCAACTGCTGCTGTGGCTGCTGAGAAGCTAAAAAAAAGAGAGAGGATTATACTACAGCACTCTGTAAATTCAGCAGTAAGTATACTGACATTTTCACAATGGACAACTTTAAAGGTGGTCAGAGATGAGGGAGAAGCCATGATTTATCTTTCAGGAGCAAAGTGGATCATCTTCAGCTGTCAGGCTGCTTTAGCTTGCTGGTACACAGCCCAGGCTTTCTTGGACTCTCTCTCTCTGTCTTGCAAAAGTCCCATGGTAAACCCTACCACCACTGTCCTGAAGTAGCTGTAACCAGAGACAGATTTATCCTGACAACAAGCAGTGGATAGCAGATAGCAAGAGAAGTGACACATCTAGTGGCCAAAACTTTGGAGATGTTTTTCTGGGGTAAAGATTCATTTTTGGTTAATCAATTTATTTTTTTCAAACATGTGAGGAATAACATTGGCTATCACATGGGTCATATTCAGCACAAACTCCATTTCATTGTTTCCTTAAAAAAAACAAAATGCTCGATTTTTGTTCACTTTTCTTTTAGACCAAAAATTTAGACCGATTTGTCCATTTTTATATTGTGTTAATTTAGAACATTACCTCCGGGATTTAAAGAACAGCAATCAATTTCACAGGTGAACAGGCACTTTAGCAATCTCCCCCCAGCTGAGCGCGGCGCCGTCTATAACATATGAGTAATGTAAACAGCTTGTGGTAAAAGAAACTTTTAAGTTAATCAATTTACAAGAGCATATAACACATCCGGGCCGTAACCAAGAGGAATTACAAGACATCAAGTCTAAAGAGGATTGTAAGGAAAAATATATTATGGAAAGGTATTGCTGATTCCAAGATGGCACTACTACTCCCAGAAGCCTCCTGCTACATATGTGTAGTGTTATAGTATTGTTTGTATGCTGTATGGTGGTATTATTTTGGTTCTGTATGACAGTATTGTTTGTATACTGAATGGTGGTATATTATTTGGCTACTATATATTGGTTGTATTTGTATACCGTATGGTGGCATTAAGGTGGATACTGCATGGTGGTATTATTTGAACACTTTATGACAGCATTCTTGGTACAGTGGTCCCTCAACATACGATGGTAATCCGTTCCAAATGGACCATCGTTTGTTGAAACCATCGAATGTTGAGGGATCCATGCAATGTAAAGTATAGGACAGTGGTCTAAAACCTGCGGACCTCCATATGTTGCTAAACTACTACACCCAGCATGCCCGGACAGCCAACGGCTGTCCGGGCATGCTGGGAGTTGTAGTTTTGCAACATCTGGAGATCCGCAGGTTGAAGACCACTGGTATAGGAAGTTGTACTCACCTGTCCCCGACTCTCCGGACCGTCACCGCTCGTCAACGCTGCCCTGGATGTCGCCCTCCATTGCTGTCGCTGCATCCCCGGGGTGTCCCCGACGCTCCAGCAAGGCCTCTGCTTCCCCGGCATCCTCGCTCTCCGTCGCCGCCATCACGTCGCTACGCACGCCGCTCCTATTGGATAACGGGACGGCATGCGCAGTGTCATGATGATGATGATGGAGAGCGCCAACGATGCAGGGGATCCTGAAGAGGATGCGCAGGAGCCCCGAGGACAGGTAAGTGATTGTCCACACGGGGCACCATAAACGGCTATCCGGCGGCAGCTGAAGCTGATAGCCGTTTATGCGATGGCCCCGACATACAAAGCATCGTATGTTGATGCTGCCTTCAACATGCGATGGCCTCTGAGAGGCCATCGTATGTTGAAATGATCGTATGTCAGGGCCATCATAGGTCGGGGGGGGAGGGGTCACTGTATACTGTATGGTGGTAGCATTTTGGTTCTGTACGACAGTTTTATTTGTATACTAATTGTGGCATTATTTGGTTACTGTACAGTGGCATTATTTGGGTACTGTATGTCAGTTTTTTTGTATACTGTATGGTGATATTTAGGTATTGGATGGTGATATTATTTCTAAACTGTATGTATTATTTGTATAATATATGGTAATATATTTTAGTTAGTCTATGGTGGCATTATTTGAGCACTGTATTTTGGTATTATTTGTATACTTTATGGTTGGTATTATTTTGGTACTGTGCATTGGTTTTGTGGTATTATTTGGGTATTGTGTGTAATTTATTTTCCCCTTCTCTTCCTTTAAAAAAAGACAGGAGGATCTTGCACAATGTTTTGGAGTTATTAACTGTTACATAGTGGTATCTGAAGGCTTACAAAAGTTTCAAAGACTGGTAACATTAAAAGAGGGAGGGTAAAACACAAGTGAACTCCCAATATCCATTATGAAAATGATGGGGGTGCATACGCCTTAAGGATATTGGTATTGCTGTTTTTGCGTGTTATGTGATATTTTACTGATAGTTGTGTTGTACCTCAAAAAGTCTGGGCCCCAGCCCACCATGTTGAATAAGAGCTAATACTCTGTAGTGTCACCATGATCAGACATCTTATCAACTATCCAAAGGATAGGGAAAAAGATTTCTAGGGGCGGAGTACCCCTTTGAGACCAGGTATGATGAAAAACGCAAAAATACAATTGGCCTGGTCCTTAAGGCCCATTTATGTGTTTTTCATCCTCGCCTTCTAAAATCCATAACTCTTTTATATTTCCATCCACAGACCCATGTGAAGGCTTGTTTTTTGTGGGACCAATTGTAATTTATAATAACATCACTCATTTTACCATAATATGTACGGTGAACCCAAAAAAAATATTATTTGTGTGAGGAAATGTAAATGAAACCATAATTCTGCAAATTTTGGAGGGTTTAATTTTTACTCTGTACCTTTAAGGTAAAAATTTCTTGTTGTCTTTATTCTGTGGGTTAATATTTTTTAAATGATACCATGATACCATTGCACTGCTTTTAAAAAATCTCAAACTTCTTTTTACAAAATTAGTATGTGTAAAAATGACCTATTTTGACCACCTATAACTTTAAAAATTTTACGTATACGGGGATGTGTGAGGGCCCATTTTTTGCGCCATAATTTTGTGTATATATGACTTTTAAGTCGCTTTTTATAATTTTTTGGGAGGAATGTTATGTGTCCAAAAAGCATCAATTTGGACTGTACGTTCACTGTACAGGATCATTAACATTATATTTTGATAGTACGGGCATTTATGCACACAGTGATACCAAATATGTTTATTTATTTATTTTACACTTGGGGGTAAAATAGGCAAAAGGGGCGATTTGTAATGTCTGGCTCTGGCCATACACAAAGAGTTTACTGACTTTAGTTGGGCTGGTGTCGCTTGGAGCTCACCTGTATCATCTGGGTGTAGTTCTCAGCTCTGCTACCTATCAGGAAGGTGTATCCCTGATCATCTTCCTTTATAAGCTAGGAGCAGTGATCAGTTCATTGTCTGTGAAAGGTTATACCTTAGCTGACACCTCCTGCTTACTGGATACCTGCTTGTTTATTGATCCTTGGCTTTTCCCTTGACTCCTCTCTTGCTCTGCATTCCTGTACTCCGCTATTTCCTGGTACCGAACTCGGCTAGACTGACATTGATTTGACATGTGTGTGTGTGTCTTAGTGTATCTCAGTTAGTTTGTGTGCCTCCAGCTGTTTCCCAATTCCATCTGTTATTTTGACAACGCTGCCCCAGCACATAACAGGGATGGTTTGTCATTGTGGTTGTCGATCCATCATTTAGGACGGATAGGCAATAGGTAGGGACAGTGGCTGTGGGTGTGTTAGAGCTTCACTGTTCCCTGCCCAAACGTGACACGATTTACATTTTTATTGGGGGAGGGGATTTTTCAAATTTTTTTAAAACTTTTTTTTTTTACTTTATTTCTACACTTTATATGTCCTCATAGGAGACTATTTGTAGCAATCATTTGATTGCCATTACTGTTCAGTGCTATGCATAGGCAATCTTCTGCTCTGGTCTACTCAATATCAGACCAGAGCAGAAGACCCCGGGAGAGTGGAGGAGGCAGATAAGGGGACCTCTGGCCACCCCTTTGGATGATCGTATGCCCGTGGTAGCGCTGCGGCCGATCTGATCATCCAATATAATGCCCGCATTGCCGCAGATGCCGAGATCTGTATTGATCACGGCATCTGAGGGGTTAATGGTGGACATCAGCGCAATCTCTGATGTCCGCCATTACCGGTAAGTCTCTGGATGCTGATAGCAGCTGGGACCTGCCATGCATGATGCGAGCACCAGTTCGGTGCTCGCTTCATGTACAGGACGTAAATTTACATCTTGATGTACCACCACATCCGCACATACATTTACGTCCATTGTCCTTACAGGGTTAAACAAATATTAAAATTATAATCAAATACAAATTTGCATAAAAATTGTTCATGAATTTTTCTTAATAACCCTAGTCTTTTTTACATAAATTTTTATTTTGGAAATGTTTATCAACAACAACATGGGAGGCATCATCGTAAGTAGCCCTTACAACCACTTTTTTTATTGTGAAAAATCCGTAACGGAGATAAAAAAAACATAAGATTCGATCCATGTGTAGCCCAATGTGGGGTCTAAATCTTCCACCCTACTACATATATAAATGTAGGAAATGAGGAGAAATGCGAGCTTTGGCCTTACATCGAGATTTGTAAAAAGCAAAGTAAAATTACCTTCCCTGACTGATGTTAACAAGGGAAAGCCATGGTTTTCTCTGTAGGAATCCGGATAAAAATACATTGCAATTCTTCACAGATGATCGGTGCGGCAGCCTGAAATATGAGAAATCTTCAGATAAATGAAAGTAGATGTTCATGTTGTAAAATAATACGGCACGGTGCTTCTTTACCCGCTGGGAATCAGATTGTCATGTCCAAAATCTTACAAATATTACAGCTGTGTGACTCAAGCGTCTACGTTCCCCAGGCTGCATCCGAGTAATAAAGTTTTGAAGAAATGAAAATAACCTGTATTATCATTTGTGTATGTGAATAATTGTTTAGTAAAATATAAATATTAATAACTATGGAGACGTTTCACCGGCTACAATTGATTTGCTTGGTTTGAAAGCCAGAAAATGGTTTATTTGCGAGATTCCAATTCTAGGATACCATCCTGGGAGCAATGGATTCACGGGGCGGTTAAGGGCTCGTTCACATTTGTGGTTGGAGCTCTGTTGGAAGTTACAATTAAACTAATGGGAATCGAGCATAAAAATAAAATTCTAAAAAACAACAGACACCAGTCAGAAACTCAAGCAACCCTATTCAAAGTCAATAGGACCCATCGCGACCCATTGGTCTCCATTGTAAGACGGGACGTTGTGCTCCATTGTTTGGAACGGACTCTGCGACGGAGCTCACGATTGCCGATGTGATCGAGCCCTAAGCTTTTCCTCCTGCTGCTTCTGTGTGTTGGCAAGTTTGGTGACTGTACAGAATCCTACTTGTTTTGAGTTTGGCATAAAGAAGAACATGGGTAAAAGTAATAAAAAAGACAAAATAAGCACCATAATCCATGTTTAAAAACATTATGTATAGTAGAACACTAGAAACCAGTATGGTCCACTTCAAGACCAAACTGGTCCTTCTTCTTCATGTACAGATCTGTCCTTCTTTAAGCTTTGTTCACACTATGGAATGTCTGCAGGGAGAATCTCAGTGCGGACATTCCGCAAACTGCGGGCACTGGCATAATATGCCGACGCTTGGATCGCACAGGATTGCGTCTCATAGACGGCTGCAGTGTCCACAGGTTTATTCTTTCTGCTGACAGGGAAAACGGAATTTCCATGGCGGAAACATCTGGGGTGGAAATTCCGCCGTCTGCACAGCGCAGAAGAATCCTGTTAAATTCGACGGGACTCTGCTGCAGCAGAATTTATCTGCGCACATTCCAGGCGTAATTCCGCATGGAAATTCTGGTGTGTGAACATAGCTTTAAAGTTATTTCTTGGCTTGACATTTCCCTAAAGGTTCAGATGCTGATTGTCTTACTTTCTTGCGACAGGCAGAGCAGTCCCCCCCATCAAGAGGGCGCTCTACATGGCTGCCAATTTTGCCTATAGGCAGAGCCATTTAAGTGAAGAAAACTGTGACCCGTAGCCGAATGTGACCTGAGCTCCTGAGCTCAGTGCTGATTGCTGTTAGGTGTTAGGGTTAGAGGTAAGGATTAGGGGTAAATATTAGGATTAGGGGTTAGGATTGGGGGTTAGGATTAGGGGGTTAGAATTAGGGGTTAAGGGTTAGAATTAGTTGTTATGGTTACGATTAGGGTTAGGGGTAAGGATTAGGGATAGGGGTTAGGATTAGAGGTTATGAAGTGAGAGGGAGCCGGCTGTAAATCAGAAAGGTGTGTCCCTGTGCAGAGGGTCACATTCTGCTACAGGGACACGGTTTTCTTTATTACACCGGCCCTGGCACCGTTGCTCCATTCGTCTTCTATAGGAACTGAGTACAGTTTGCCCACCTTTCGTTGCTCCCATAGAGAATAATTGGAGCTTGAGTTTCCATGCACAATCAACGCCCCATTCTCTTTGGAAACCCAGTTCACGATTCACAAATGGGGATTGGAGGTCTTAATGCACCCCTCCATTTCTCACTCAGATGATATGGTTATCCCCTATTCTAAGAATAGGGGCTAACTAGTGTAAAAACTTGTACTCTACCTCACTAACTGGGACTGAGTTTCATAGGCTTCTGACCTGGATCCCAGGACTGGTGCTTTAAACCTAGGATGAGGCCGCTCCATAGGGTCCAAGGTAATTGAGCATTGCACGTACTTACACTGACCGCTCTACCCAATCACATGGAGAACTGTGCAGCTTTCAGACATCAGACAAACAGAAAACTCTCCCATTCCCCCACTGATCTCTATGATCCCTGCAGGAAGTGAAGTCTGGAATCTCGAGTGTTATGGAGCCACAAGGTCAACTCGATACAAACCCTCCAAGACTGTGCACCAGAACTACGGAAAAACTGCAGAGACGTATTAGAACAATACAAGTGTATTTTTGCCTTGTGGACCATCATTGACACAACTAAACTTTTATTTTATTTAATGGTAGATTAGAGGCTGACAAAAAGTCCTGGGCGGCATCTAACCCAAAGCCGGCCCTTTAAACCTGTTCTGTGGTGCGATCATTGATGTACATGGCCAAGTCCTCGGCAGTATCTAACCTAAAGGCAGCCCTTTAAACCTGTACTGTGGTGCGATCATTGACGTACATCGCCAACATAAAAGGCAAAAACTAATATTAATGGAGCAGAACAAAAGAGAAAACTTGCTGGATTGAAATCCAGCAGGTGTTGAGTTATTTTCCCTACATTTATTTTATTAAATTTTTTTTGTTAAATCTGCCGAGCCCCCTGGCAGCCATTTCCAGATGCAACATCTGAATTGTCTGCCTTGCATGCAAATGTGATTTTTTTCCCTCCCAGGGGTTCAGCATTGTTTATTATAATTTACTTCCCCGTATTTATTCCCTAACTGCGAGTATGAAGAGATTACACCACAATTTGCTGGGCTGTCATTCAGGCCGGGATAAGAAAACAGAGAGTTTCATAATTACATCTAGTTATAGCGGCGAGAAGAAAACGGGGGAATCAGCCATTGTGGTTACTGGGAAAGATGACAGATTTCTGCCGGGCGGCTTTACTCATCCATAATGCATCGACACTTGTTATATGCAAAATTAAAGAGTTCCTGTGAAAGGAGGAGGAGCAGTGTAATGGAATAGGGGTGTCGGGGTACGTTCACACTACAGAATCTCCAAGTGTTATTGTTACGCCTAGCGCTCCGGGTCCCCGCTCCTCCCCGGAGCGCTTACGGCGTCTCTCTCTCCGCAGCGCCCCGGTCGGTCCCGCTGACCGGGAGCGCTGCACTGTCATGGCCGTCGGGGATGCGATTCGCACAGCGGGACGCGCCCGCTCGCGAATCGCATCCCAGGTCACTTACCCGTCCCGGTCCCCTGCTGTCATGTGCTGGCGCGCGCGGCTCCGCTCTCTAGGGCGCGCGCGCGCCAGCTCCCTGAGACTTAAAGGGCCAGTGCACCAGTGATTGGTGCCTGGCCCAATTAGCTTGATTGGCTCCACCTGCTCCCAGACTATATCTGTTCTCTGTCCCTGCACTTCCCTGCCGGATCTTGTTGCCTTAGAGCCTAGTGAAAGCGTTACTGTGATTATCCATACCGTGTACTTGACCTCCTGCTTGCCTTATTGACTACGATTCTTGCTGCCTGCCCCGACCTTCTGCTACGTCCGACCTTGCTTTGTCTACTCCCTTGTAACGCGCCTATCTTCAGCAGTCAGAGAGGTTGAGCCGTTGCTAGTGGATACGACCTGGTCACTACCGCCGCAGCAAGACCATCCCGCTTTGCGGCGGGCTCTGGTGAAAACCAGTAGTGACTTAGAACCGGTCCACTAGCACGGTCCACGCCAATCCCTCTCTGGCACAGAGGATCCACCTCCTGCCAGCCGGCATCGTGACAGTAGATCCGGCCATGGATCCCGCTGAGGTTCCCCTGCCTTCTATCTCTGATCTCACCACGGTGGTCGCCCAGCAAGCCCGACAGATCGCCCATCTAACCCACCAGCTGTCGGAAGTGTCCACCATAGTGCAACAACTTCAGTCGCAACTTCTGCTACAGCAGCAACCATCTCCTCCGCCAGCTCCTGCACCCCTTCCGCAGCGAGTGGCCACTCCTAGCCTCCGCTTGTCCCTGCCGGACAAATTTGATGGGGACTCTAAGTTTTGCCGTGGCTTTCTTTCGCAATGTTCCCTGCACTTGGAGATGATGTCGGACCAGTTTCCTACTGAAAGGTCTAAGGTGGCTTTTGTAGTCAGCCTTCTGTCTGGAAAAGCCCTGTCATGGGCCACACCGCTCTGGGACCGCGATGACCCCGTCACTGCCTCTGTACACTCCTTCTTCTCGGAAATTCGAAGTGTCTTTGAGGAACCTGCCCGAGCCTCTTCTGCTGAGACTGCCCTGCTGAACCTGGCCCAGGGTAATTCTTCCGTTGGCGAGTACGCCATACAATTCCGTACTCTTGCTTCTGAACTATCCTGGAATAATGAGGCCCTCTGCGCGACCTTTAAAAAAGGCCTATCCAGCAACATTAAAGATGTTCAGGCCGCACGAGAAATTCCTGCTAACCTGCATGAACTCATTCATCTAGCCACTCGCATTGACATGCGTTTTTCTGAGAGACATCAAGAGCTCCGCCACGAAAAAGACTTAGATCTCTGGGCACCTCTCCCACAGTCTCCGTTGCAATCTACGCCTAGGCCTCCCGCCGAGGAGGCCATGCAAGTGGATCGGTCTCGCCTGACCCAGGAGGAGAGGAATCGCCGTAGGGAAGCTAATCTTTGTCTGTACTGTGCCAGTACCGAACATTTTTTGGTGGATTGCCCTGTCCGTCCTCCACGTCTGGGAGACGCACGCTCGCACCCAGCTCTCGTGGGTGTGGCGTCTCTTGAGTCTAAGTCGGCTTCTCCACGTCTCACGGTGCCCGTGCGGATTTTCCCTTCAGCCAACTCCTCCCTCTCAGCCGTGGCCTGCCTGGACTCTGGTGCCTCTGGGAATTTTATTCGTGAGTCCTTGGTGAATAAATTCCGCATCCCGGTGACCCGTCTCGTCAAGCCACTCTACATTTCCGCGGTCAACGGAGTCAGGTTGGATTGCACCGTGCGTTACCGCACGGAGCCCCTCCTAATGTGCATCGGACCTCATCACGAAAAAATTGAGTTTTTGGTCCTCTCCAATTGCACTTCCGAAATTCTCCTTGGACTACCCTGGCTTCAACACCATTCCCCAACCCTGGATTGGTCCACAGGGGAGATCAAGAGCTGGGGTTCCTCTTGTTTCAAGGACTGCCTTAAACCGGTTCCCAGTACTCCCTGCCGTGACCCTGTGGTTCCCCCTGTAACCGGTCTGCCGTCCTGCCATAAGAAGTGCCTCTCCCCCCCTCCCAGTCCAGTCAGGCAAGCCTCGGTGCCTCCCCATGGCCCCCGTCCTGGTGTCACACTACCCCGTGCCAGGCCTCGCCCTCTGCCCACCCTCCCCATTCCCACTCCTGCTGTACTGCCTGCCGTTGAGGAAACCCTCCATTCTTTCCCGGTCTCCTCATCCCAGGGGAGGCAGTTACCGGACAAAGAGAAGGGGAGACCTAAGGGGGGGGGGTACTGTTACGCCTAGCGCTCCGGGTCCCCGCTCCTCCCCGGATCGCTTACGGCGTCTCTCTCTCCGCAGCGCCCCGGTCGGTCCCGCTGACCGGGAGCGCTGCACTGTCATGGCCGTCGGGGATGCGATTCGCACAGCGGGACGCGCCCGCTCGCGAATCGCATCCCAGGTCACTTACCCGTCCCGGTCCCCTGCTGTCATGTGCTGGCGCGCGCGGCTCCGCTCTCTAGGGCGCGCACGCGCCAGCTCCCTGAGACTTAAAGGGCCAGTGCACCAGTGATTGGTGCCTGGCCCAATTAGCTTGATTGGCTCCACCTGCTCCCAGACTATATCTGTTCTCTGTCCCTGCACTTTCCTGCCGGATCTTGTTGCCTTAGAGCCTAGTGAAAGCGTTACTGTGATTATCCATACCGTGTACTTGACCTCCTGCTTGCCTTATTGACTACGATTCTTGCTGCCTGCCCCGACCTTCTGCTACGTCCGACCTTGCTTTGTCTACTCCCTTGTACCGCGCCTATCTTCAGCAGTCAGAGAGGTTGAGCCGTTGCTAGTGGATACGACCTGGTCACTACCGCCGCAGCAAGACCATCCCGCTTTGCGGCGGGCTCTGGTGAAAATCAGTAGTGACTTAGAACCGGTCCACTAGCACGGTCCACGCCAATCCCTCTCTGGCACAGAGGATCCACCTCCTGCCAGCCGGCATCGTGACAGTTATTCTGTCAGAAATCCCACTCGGAAATTCTAAGGCATGAAGAAAATATTTACATTGTGGTAGAAATATTTACATTGTGGTAGAAAATTCTGCTGCGGATAGTCCGGACTAGGGGTGGACTGCATTGCTGTCAATGGGGATGGCGCATGGAGCGATCCTAGCGCTGATGAATTTTGGTAGCACCGGCTGCAGATGGAATGTCTGCCCAGAATATCTCCAGGCGAAGGGTCCATAGTGTAAACGTACCCTCAATCTTTATTGTAAAAATGGCTCCCAGGACACTTTATTAACAGACTGTGTCAGTGTTCCCCAACCAGGGTACCTACAAATCCCAGCATGCATGGACTGCCAAAGGTGACCCACCTCAGTCTAAGTTGGTATTTCCTGAGTGTTGTGCGTGAAGACATAGTGCTGGTCAGCGGGGCACAGTCTAAACAGCAGTGGTAGGGGATCTAGCAGGTGAGTATCAATTTTTTTTCTCCTCAAGCCTGAGGGGAGATTCATGAAGACTTGTGCAGAGGAAAGATTGACCAGTTGCCCATAGCAATTTTGTTACAGTGTGTCACCCCAGTAGTAAGGAGATTACATGAGGAGGCGGCTTGTTACAGTGTGTCACCCTAGTAGTAAGGAGATTAGATGAGGAGTAGGAGGTTTATTACAGTGTCACCCCAGTAGTAAGGAGATTACACGAGGAGGAGGTTTGTTACAGTGTGTCACCCCAGTAATAAGGGAGAGCGTATCAAAGGGCGGAGCCATTGGGAGGGGTCAAGTGCCAGCAAAATTAGCTTTCGCCTAGGATGGCAAAATCTTTGCACCAGCCCTGGCTGTATGTGCTCCCAGCCTGTCAATCTCTTAGCACATTGCGGGAGCAGAGCGCAGCATGGGCAGAGCAGCGTGTTCGATTTCCAGCCAACAGCTGATTGGAGGAATGCCCTTTGCATGGTCCCAAGGGAAAAAGTTCACAGATGAATGGGAAGATGCTTTGCCGGGTAACCTTCCACTCCTTTCTACGGAAAACACTTTAGCTAAATAAAATATGAAAAAAAGAAAACAAAACCCATTACAGGCATCTCCAAGGAATGTAAAGAAACTTAAAACATACCTGTCAATTCAGGTGACCTTTCAGGATAAGCTTGCCTGTGTGTGTACTATTTTTAGCCATTATATAACTTATATATGGTAACTTTCATTAGATTTCTGCTCTGCAAGCTTCATCTCTATATTGCAGTTCTCCCAGAGCTAGTAGGCGGAACTCCCTTCTCCCCCTTCCATAGACTTGTTTGCTCAGGACAAAGATGAGCTGATTTTCACAGTGGTATAAAGTCTTAGAGAAGAGAGGGCGAAAGCATTTGGGGTGATTTTACCTAAAAGACACTAGGACGTGACCGGTCAAAAAACACCATCCCATGGTGTTTTGGTTTTATTTTTTTTGGGGGGGGGGGGGGTGGGTTGGGGGGTTCAATAATCCCGTTTTTTCACCCTTAAGTTATGTTTTCTTGACCTCCTAACACCCTCATCCCCCCCCCCCCCCCCCCGCCACCCCCGTAAATCAAGATTTACATCCATAATTATTCTTAAGTGGTTAATTACATTTTAAATAAAAATAAATTTTTCATGTATTACACAGAGATGTCAAAGGTTAAGATGGGTCAGGTAATATCCAACTAAGGAGGGACAAGAGATGACAGCATAGAAAACAAACAAACATTATTTTAAGATTCCCTGTCAGGAGTTGTTTGTGCTGATGTGTCAATGTAGAGCACCCGGTGGTTGTAATGTGAATTGCAGCCTTATGAGCACTTTGCTGGCATGTCACGATAACATTTTAAGTGTTTTTCATAACAAATTTGCACTGCATGGGATTTTTAAGCCAATAAAAATATTGTGCTTTTTTCTTGGTAACAACATTTCCAGATGAAATCAGCCTAGAGAATGTTATGTATTTTTTTTTCTGAATTGCCCAAGGTCACTTTGTTCTTAATCTTAAAATGGTGGTGATTTATACCTGCCATGTACAGGAGATGTCCAGCTTGGCTACTGATATATTAATGTGTAAATCACTAAAGTCAGCAATCAGGGTCAACAATGTGTCCGATCCGCAAGCACTGCAGAGCAAATGGCTTCTTTAGGTGGTCGGTCTCATTATTTAAAGCTGATTGGATACTCTAGTAGAATGTTATCAACTCTATGAAAGGAACTGATGGCCCAATATTTGAGGACACATCGGTCACAACCTCAACCATGGGAATGAATAAAAATAATCTAATACAAAGGATGCAAAATCATAATAAAATTTAACACCCCTCCCCCCCCACATCTGCATCCCGTTCTATATTACTTATATGGTCCCATATGCCACATCGTTTACTGGTCCAGAGATATAGTGGTTGTCATGTTGAGTGGGGATTTGTGCAGACTTTCCCAAGGACACTTTCCCTGCCTACTTAAATATCTGCACTAAACGACGGATTCTCAACTGGACCTGAGCCCCTGCTCTGAGTAAGGTGCAGGGCATAGGGATGTCAAAATAATAAAATATACACAGTACAGAGGTCCGGGAACTGTTTGGGACACAATGAGTTAAACCAAAGCACAAACCAGGGAGCATAAAACAGATAACAGCAAATGGATAAACAAAGCAGAGTCAAATGAGCCAGAGTCAAAACCAGAAGGTTACGAAGCACCAAAACACTAAGCGACGGTGTTACGACGAGCACTCCGGGTCCCCGCTCCTCCCCGGAGCACTCGCAGCGTTCTCCTGTTCGCAGCGCCCCGGTCAGACCCGCTGACCGGGAGCCCTGCGATAATGTCCCTAGCCGGGATGCGATTCGCGATTCGTACCGTGTCCGATTTATTGGTTTTATTAATAATATCTATTAATAATAATGGTTATGATTTTTAGGCCAACATTCTCATCGGTATTTGCGCTCATTGATTTTTTGTTTTCATGTGCAGTGTTCACATACAGATAAGATGGTGCTAAAGTACATATACATACATATATATATATATATATATATATATATATATATATATATAAAATTATTTATTCATATTATTATCTCTAGCACACTTTATACATTGGCTGTGTATCTACAATGGATGCTCCACATTTCCATGTGTATTTGTAGTTAAACTCTTTGTGCCATATTAACCTGTTGGGGACGGAGGGCATACAGGTAAGCCCTCACGTCCTGGTACTTAAGGACGGAGGGCATACCTGTACGCCCATGGACATTTCAGTCTGTGGGAATATCTATCAGCAGGCATCCCGTGGCAATGCCTAGGGGGGTCCTGAGCCCCCCCCCCCCCATGTCGGCGATCGCCACAAATCGCCGATTCTGGGCCAATCGGGTCACTGGTGATCTGATCACCCAGAAAATAAGAGACAGAGATGGCTCCAACCATCCTAAAGGATAGGAGCGAGTTGGCAATGCTGCCACCTCCTCCTATCCCCTGCCAGTACGACCGACCAATGGCAGTTGGGGGCGAGGGGGTTAAAGTTAATTTCCCCTGCTCTGCCCACCAATCGAAGTTCGGGCAGGGGGTGGGGGCATGTGCGGTGAGGGGGGGGGGGAGCATGGCCGACTTACCGGACCAGCGGCGGCAACATGGTGCAGCAGTGTATTCGGAGTGGCGGCAGGAGGAGTGCAGCCGGAGAGTGAGGCGGTGGAGGAGGCATCAGTGAAGATCGGCGGTAAGTGATCTTCACTGTGGCCTTCTAAAAGTTGCAAAACTACAACTCCCAGCATCCCCAGACAGCCAAAGGCTGTCTGGGGATGCTGGGAGTTGTAGTTTTGCAACATCTGGAGTGGCACAGTTTAGAGAACACTATACTGTGGTCTCCAAACTGTAGCCCTCCAGATGTTACAAAACTACAATTTCCAGCATACCCAGACATTCAGGGATGCTGGGCGTGTAGTTCTGCAATATCTGGACCTTCAAATGTTGCAGAACAACAACTCCCAGCATGCCTGAACAGTCTGGGCATGCTTGGAGTTGTAGTTTTGCAACATCTGGAGGGCTACAGTTTAGAGACCACTACTTAGCAGTCTCCAAACTGTTCTTCCACAGTTGTTGCATAACTACAACTCCTAGCATGCCCAGACTGTCCAGGCATGCTGGGAGTCGTAGTTCTGCAACATCTGAAGGGCCAGATATTGCAGAACTACACCGCCAGGCATCCCTGACTGTCTGGGCATGCTGGGAATTGTTGTTTTGCAAAAGCTGTAGGCAAACACTGAGCTATAGTCTGTTTCCTAACTCAGTGATTCCAAAACATGTGCCTCCTGCTGTTGCACAACTACAACTCCCAGAATTCACTGACAGACCGTACATGCTGGGAGTTGTAGTTTTGCAACAGCTGGAGGCACATGGGTTGGAATCACTGAGCTAGAGTCTGTTTCCTAACTCATTGGTTCCCCGCCAGTGTGCCTACAGCTGTTGCAAAACTACAACAGCATGCACGGTCTGTCAGTGCATTCTGGGAGTTGTAGTTTTGCAACAGCTGAAGGTTTGCCCCCCCCCCCCCCATGTTAATGTACAGGGTACATTCACACGGGCAGGGGTTTACATTGGGTTTCCTTCTACAAGTTTGAGCTGCGGCAAATTTTCCGCCGTAGATTAAACTCCCAGTGGAAAACTCTCTGTGAAACCCCACCCATGTGAATTTACCCTAAAAATACTACACTACACTAACATAAAATAAAAAGTAAAACACTACATACACACGCTTACACTGTCCCCCCCCCCCCCCCCCGCCTTCCCCAATAAAAATGAAAAAACATCTCACACGGCAGTGCAAAACCCAGTATTGGGCACAGCTGGAGGCACCCTGTTTGGAAAACACTGCTGTAGGGTTTTGGTGGAGACAATCGCCATCTTTGTATCCGGGTCCGCCCCTATTGCAAATTCCTCATTTAGCATGGTGCTCTCTCACTTTAGAGCCCTGCCGTATTTCAAGGCAGCGGTTTAGTGCCACGTATGGGGTATTTCTGTACTCGGGAGAAAATTGCGTTACAAATTTTGGGGGGATTTTTCTCCTTTTACTCCTCTACAGAGCGGGGCACACTGGCGGGGAGCCAATGAGTTAGGAAACAGACTCCACAGGTAAAGTTGGGGGCTACACCAGCATGTTAGTGTAAAAAAATAAAAAAATTTACACTAACATGCTGGTGTTGCCACATGCTTTTCATTTTCACAAGAGGATGGAAATACCCCATATGTGGATGTAAAGTGCTCTGCGGGCGCACCACATGGCTCAGAAGGAGCGACATTGCCTCTTTTGAAGAGAGGATTAGGCTGGAATTGAAGGCCATGTGCTTTTACAAAGCCCCCATGGTGCAGGAACAGTGGACCCCCCCACATGTGACCCCATTTTGGAAACTACACTCCTCACAAAATTTAATAAGGGGTGCAGTGAGCATTTAAACCCCACAGGTGTCTGACAGATTTTTTTGAACAGTCGTCCGTAAAAATGGAAAATTTTATTTTTCATTTGTACAGCCCAATGTTCCAAAGATCTGTCAAACGCCAGTGGGGTGTAAATGCTCACTGCGCACCTTAATAAATTTTGTGAGGTGTGTAGTTTCCAAAATGGGGTCACATGTGGGGGGGGGGTCCACTGTGCTGGAACCAGGGGGGCTTTGTAAACGCACATGGCCCCTGACTTCCATTCCAACCAAATTCTCTCTACAAAAGCCCAATGGTGCTCCTCCTCTTCTGAGCATTGTAGTTTGCCCGCAGAGCACTTTACATCCACATATGGGGTATTTCCATACCCAGAAGAAATGGGGTTACAAATTTTTGGAGGCTTTTTCTCCAATTATCCCTTGTGAAAATGAAAAATTTAGGGTAACACCAGCATTTTATTGAAACATTTTTTTCTTCACGTCCCAATTTAACGAAAGCTCATCAATCACCTGTGGAGAGTTAGGGTTTACTGTACCCCTTGTTACATTCCATGAGGGGTGTAGTATCCAAAATAGTATGCCATGTGTTTTTTTTTTCCACTGTTCTGGCATCATGGGGGCTTCCTAAATGTGACATGCCCCCCAAAAACTATATAAGCAAAATTCGCTCTCCAAAAGCCCAATGTCGCTCCTTCCCTTCTGAGCCATCTAGTGCACCCGCAGATCACTTAACATTCACATGTGAGGTATTTCCTTAATCAAGAGAAATGGAGTTATAAATTTTGGGGGGCATTTTCTCTTATTACTCCTTGTGAAAATTAAAAGTTTGGGGTAACACCAGCATTTTAGTGTTAAAAATCAAATTTTTCATTTTCACAACCCACTTTAACAAAAGTTTGTCAATCACCTGTGGGGTGTTAAGGAGCACTATACCCCTTGTTACGTTCCATGAGGGGTATAGTTTCCAAAATAGTATGGGGGAAAATAGATCACTCTAGTAGTCAGCTGGTTTGTGATACCTCCTGGGTACCAATCACATGGTACATTTTATTAAAGGTATAACACATCTTATAAAACAACACATATGTACAAATGGGGAAATAACTACAGGGGGCCCTGGGGACACTGAGGGACACTGCCGGACAGGGCAGGAAAGGTACGGGGCAACATTCCGTACTGGGCAACCACACACCCAAACACCACCACTGTTGAATGCCATGGGTCAAGGACTATCCTTATAAGTGAAGACCTCCATTGAGTGTTGAGGCTACTAGGAAGGTGCCCAGAGTCCAGCTATGGCCCTCATGCTACCTTGATACCTCTATATCTACTATTTCTATTGTATTCTGCAGTTTGACCAGCTTTAGATCTAGAATTGAGTTAGGGTCAATACTGTTGTTTGTTTCTACCTATTTTTCCCCTTCTTGTCATCTTCACTGACTGCAGCATTTTTTTTACCTTCTCTCCAATCCTTTTTTTAACCCCTTAATGACCAGGAACGTACATTTACGTCCTATACATGACCATGAATATCGAAGCGATGCTCGGGTCATGCGCTGCAGCTGATAGCAGCCAGGGACCTGCCGGTAATGGCCAACATCCGCGATCATGCTGATTTCCGCCATTAACCCCTCATATGCCGTGATCAATACAGATCACGGCATCTGCGGCAGTGCGGGTACGGTTTCGACTGATCTGATCATCCGCGGCATTGGCCAAGGGGGTCAGACCAGCTAACATGGTGGACGGAGGTCCCCTCACCTGCCTCCGCCGCCTTCCCGACATCTTCTGCACTCTGCACTGCCTTCCAGCAGACCAGAGCAGACGATCGCCGATAATACTGATCAGTGCTGTGCCCTATGGCGAGCACTAAACAGTATTAGCAATAAAGTGATTGCTATAAATAGTCCCCTATGGGGACATAAAAAGTGTAAAATAAAAAGTTAAAATATAACGTTAATGATCGCGGATGGTTAATTTCATGAACGTAAAAAAAAGTCCCAAATGCTGCTTTTTTGTCTCATTTTATAAAAAAAATAATTATAAAAAAATATTAAAGTTTATATACGCAAATGGGGTATGAGTAAAACGTACAGATCATGGCGCAAAAAAATGAGCCCTCATACCGCCGCTAAGACGGAAAATTTAAAAAGTTATAGGTCATCAAAATAGAGGGATTTTAAACGTACTAATTTGGTTAAAAAGTTTGCAATTTTTTAAAAGTGGTACAATAATACAATAATAGAAAAGTACGGAATCATGGGTATCATTTTAACCCCTTAAGGACGCAGGACTAAATGTACGTCCTGGTGCGGTGGTACTTAACGCACCAGGACGTACATTTACGTCCTGTGCATAACCGCGGGCATCGAAGCGA
This sequence comes from Hyla sarda, assembly GCF_029499605.1. Taxonomy (NCBI): domain Eukaryota; kingdom Metazoa; phylum Chordata; class Amphibia; order Anura; family Hylidae; genus Hyla; species Hyla sarda. Next base: position 28,384,446 of record NC_079189.1, read on the forward strand.
TGCCCGTGTCATGTGCGGCTGATCCCGGCTGCTGATCACAGCCAGGGACCCGCCGGCAATGGCCGACGCCCGCGATCTAGCGGGCATCCGCCATTAACCCCTCAGGTGCCGGGATCAATACAGATCCCGGCATCTGCGGCAGTGCGCGATTTGAATGAATGATCGGATCGCCCGCAGCGCTGCTGCGGGGATCCGATCATTCAGAACGCCGCACGGAGGTCCCCTCTCCTTCCTCCGTCCGGCTCCCGGCGTCTCCTGCTCTGGTCTGAGATCGAGCAGACCAGAGCAGAAGATGACCGATAACACTGATCTGTTCTATGTCCTATGCATAGAACAGATCAGTATTAGTAATCATGGTATTGCTATGAATTGTCCCCTATGGGGACTATTCAAGTGTAAAAAAAAATGTAAAAAAATGTAAAAGTAAAATCCCCTCCCCAAATAAAAAAGTAAAATGTCAGTTTTTTCCTATTTTACCCCCAAAAAGCGTAAAAAATTAATTTTATGGACATATTTGGTATCGCCGCGTGCGTAAATGTCCGAACAATTAAAATAAAATGTTAATGATCCCGTACGGTGAACGGCGTGAACGGAAAAAAAAAGTCCAAAATTGCTACTTTTTTAATACATTTTATAAAAAAAAATTATAAAAAATGTATTTAAAGTTTTTTATATGCAAATGTGGTATCAAAAAAAAGTACAGATCATGGCGCAAGAAATGAGCCCCCATACCGCCGCTTATACGGAAAAATAAAAAAGTTAGAGGTCATCAAAATAAAGGGATTATAAACGTACTAATTTGGTTAAAAAGTTTGTGATTTTTTGTAAGCGCAACAATAATATAAAAGTATGTAATAATGGGTATCATTTTAATCGTATTGACTGGTCGCGCAAAAAACAAGCCCTCATACTAGTCTGTGGATGAAAATATTAAAGAGTTATGATTTTTAGAAGGCGAGGAGGAAAAAATGAAAACGTAAAAATTTAATTGTCTGAGTCCTTAAGGCCAAAATGGGCTGAGTCCTTAAGGGGTTAATTGTATTGACCCAGAGAATAAAGAACACATGTCATTTTTACCGTAAAATGTACGGCGTGAAAACGAAACCTTCCAAAATGTGCAAAATTGCAGTTTTCTTTTCAATTTCCCCATACAAATAGTATTTTTTGGATTGTGCTATACATTTTATGGTAAAATGAGTTATGTCATTACAAAGGATACCTGGTCATGCAAAAAACAAGCCCTCATTATCATCTGTGGATGAAAATATAAGAGTTATGATTTTTAGAAGTCGAGGAGGAAGAAGTGAAAATGCAAAAATAAAATTGGCCTGGTCCTTAAGGTCAAAATGGGCTTGGTCCTTAAGGGTTTAATATGTAAATGCTGTTCCTTTATTATATATCATCGCCTTTATATCGATTCTCATTATCACTATATGGATTTTGTTGCTTTACTATGTGTATTGATTTTCCATTCAATATTGCCATATAAATAATCACATTTTCAACCTTTTCTTCCCACTTGCGTTGTTTATCATTTTACCTCCCACCCATTAGGTTGCTCTATTCACCTTTTTTTTCACACATTTATTATTATTTTTACTTAGGCGTTATTTTCACACTCAGGTGTTTTTCAGTTTTTTTCTCATTTATTTCTTCTAATTAATTGTGCACTATTTATACATGAGCTGATCTTTATATCGCTGTATCTGTATTTCTGTTTTCATTCCTGTGGGGTTTATGGGGTCAGATATTTCTCTACAATCAGTTCCTTATCTGTAACGCTATAACGTTATCTGTTATTTTTTATTTATAGTGCTGCTGCTAAGTTTGTAAACCATCCATTTTTTTTATATTTTTGAATATATTTGAACTAAAACTATGTATTGTTACGCTGAGCGCTCCGGGTCCCTGCTCCTCCCCGAAGCGCTCGCGGCGTTTCTCTCCCTGCAGCGCCCCGGTCAGACCCGCTGACCGGGAGCGCTGCACTGACATTGCTGGCGGGGATGCGATTCGCATAGCGGGACGCGCCCGCTCGCGAATCGCATCCCAAGTCTCTTACCTGTCCCGCTCCCCGGCTGTCATGCTCTGGCGCGCGCGGCTCCGCTCTCTAGGGCGCGCGCGCCAGCTCTCTGAGATTTAAAGGGCCAGTGCACCAATGATGGTGCCTGGCCCAATCTTCCTGATTAGTTTCCACCTGTGCACTCCCTACTTATACCTCACTTCCCCTGCACTCCCTTGCCGGATCTTGTTGCCTTGTGCCTTGAGAAAGCTACTCTGTGTTACCTCTACTGTGTTCTTGACCATCTGCTATCACCATTGACTACGAACCTTGCTGCCTGCCCCGACCTTCTGCTACGTCCGACCTTGCTCTTGTCTTCTCCCTTGTACCGCGCCTATCTTCAGCAGTCAGAGAGGTTGAGCCGTTGCTAGTGGATACGACCTGGTTGCTACCGCCGCTGCAAGACCATCCCGCTTTGCGGCGGGCTCTGGTGAATACCAGTAGCAACTTAGAACCGGTCCACTAGCACGGTCCACGCCAATCCCTCTCTGGCACAGAGGATCCACCTCCAGCCTGCCGATCCGTGACAGTAGATCCGGCCATGGATCCCGCTGAGGTTCCCCTGCCAGTTGTCTCTGACCTCACTACGCTGGTCGCCCAGCAAGCCCGACAGATCACCCAACAAGATCACCAGCTGTCGTACTTGACCACCATGACACAGCAACTTCAGTCGCAGCTACAGCAGCTTCAGTCACAGCTACAGCAATTTCAGTCACAGCTACAGCAGCAACAACCATCTCCTCCGCCGGCTCCTGCACCTCTTCCGCAGCGAGTGGCCGCTCCTAACCTCCGCTTGTCCCTGCCGGATAAATTTGATGGGGACTCTAGACTCTGCCGAGGTTTCCTGTCACAATGTTCCCTACATTTGGAGATGTTGTCGGACCAATTTCCTACTGAACGGTCGAAGGTGGCTTTCGTGGTTAGTCTCCTGTCTGGAAAGGCTTTGGCTTGGGCCACACCGCTCTGGGACTGCGATGACCCTGTCACCGCCACTGTACACTCCTTCTTCTCTGAGGTTCGCAGTGTCTTCGAGGAACCAGCCCGAGCTTCTTCTGCCGAGACTGCCCTGCTGAACCTGGTCCAGGGTAATTCTTCAGTAGGCGAGTACGCCATCCGATTTCGTACTCTCGCTTCCGAATTATCTTGGAACAACGAGGCTCTCTGCGCGACCTTTAAAAAAGGCCTATCCAGTAACATCAAAGATGTGCTGGCCGCACGAGAGATTCCTGCCAATCTGCATGAACTTATCCATTTGGCCACCCGCATTGACATGCGTTTTTCGGAAAGACACCAGGAACTCCGCCAGGAAAAAGACCTTAATCCCTGGGCACCTCTCTCACGGTATCCCTTGCAATCTACCCCTGTGCCTCCCGCCGAGGAGTCTATGCAAGTAGATCGGTCTCGCCTGACTATTGAAGAGAGGTCTCGCCGTAGGGATAGGAATCTATGTCTGTACTGCGCTAGTACCGAACATTTCTTGGTGGATTGCCCGATTCGTCCTCCTCGTCTGGAAAATGCACGCACGCAACCTGCTCATGTGGGCCTGGCGTCTCTGGGTACGGAGTCTGCTTCTCCATGTCTCACTGTGCCCGTACGGATTTCTCCTTCTGCCGACTCCTCCTTCTCTGCCGTGGCCGTCTTGGACTCTGGTTCCTCTGGAAATTTTATTCTGGCCTCTTTACTTGATAGGTACTGCATCCCGGTAACCCGTCTCATCAAGCCGCTCTACATTGCTTCAGTCAACGGAGTCAAGTTGAACTGCACTGTGCGTTATCGCACAGTGCCTCTGCTTATGAACATTGGACCACATCTCGAAAAGATTGAATTCTTGGTTCTGCCCGGCTGCACATCTGAAGTCCTTCTCGGTCTGCCATGGCTCAAGCACCATTCTCCCACCCTTGACTGGACCACCGGGGAGATCAAGAATTGGGGTCCTGCTTGCCGCAAGAAATGCCTTATGTCTGCTCCCAGCCCCGTCTGTCGGGCCTCAGTGTCCCCTCCTGTGCCTGGTCTCCCCAAGGCCTATCAGGACTGTGCCAAGCCTCACCCTCTGCTCTCCCTCCCCATTCCCACTCCTTCTGACCGGTCTGCCCAGGACTTCACTGTTCCCCAGAAGGAGACTCTACAATCGCTCCCAATGTCCTCGTCCCAGGTGGAGCGACATCCCGACAAAAAGAGGGGGAGACCTAAGGGGGGGAGGGTACTGTTACGCTGAGCGCTCCGGGTCCCTGCTCCTCCCCGAAGCGCTCGCGGCGTTTCTCTCCCTGCAGCGCCCCGGTCAGACCCGCTGACCGGGAGCGCTGCACTGACATTGCTGGCGGGGATGCGATTCGCATAGCGGGACGCGCCCGCTCGCGAATCGCATCCCAAGTCTCTTACCTGTCCCGCTCCCCGGCTGTCATGCTCTGGCGCGCGCGGCTCCGCTCTCTAGGGCGCGCGCGCGCCAGCTCTCTGAGATTTAAAGGGCCAGTGCACCAATGATGGTGCCTGGCCCAATCTTCCTGATTAGTTTCCACCTGTGCACTCCCTACTTATACCTCACTTCCCCTGCACTCCCTTGCCGGATCTTGTTGCCTTGTGCCTTGAGAAAGCTACTCTGTGTTACCTCTACTGTGTTCTTGACCATCTGCTATCACCATTGACTACGAACCTTGCTGCCTGCCCCGACCTTCTGCTACGTCCGACCTTGCTCTTGTCTACTCCCTTGTACCGCGCCTATCTTCAGCAGTCAGAGAGGTTGAGCCGTTGCTAGTGGATACGACCTGGTTGCTACCGCCGCTGCAAGACCATCCCGCTTTGCGGCGGGCTCTGGTGAATACCAGTAGCAACTTAGAACCGGTCCACTAGCACGGTCCACGCCAATCCCTCTCTGGCACAGAGGATCCACCTCCAGCCTGCCGATCCGTGACATGTATAGTAGACAAAGAGAAACAAATGAGTCAAAAATATTAGACTTGATCATTTATTTCTTGAGGAAAAGGATCTAATATCATCCAGTGCTTTTAGAGGGTTGAATTCCTATGAGCTGATGGTCAGCACCAGAGGAAGAATAGTTATTTAGGCGGAAACCCACTTTTATATTCAGGTTGACATCTCTGACCATCTCTGGGCCTGTCCTGTGCAGCCAACCATCAACATGTCTCTATTCTCCTCTTTATGATAGAAACATAGAATGTGTCGGCAGATAAGAGCCATTTGGCCCATCTAGTCTGCCCAATAATCTGAATCCTATCAATAGTCCCTGGCCCTATCTTATATGAAGGATAGCCTTATGCTTATCCCTATCTTATATGAAGGATAGCCTTATGCTTATCCCATGCATGTTTAAACTCCTTTACTGTATTTGCAGCGACCACTTCTGCAGGAAGGCTATTCCATGCATTCACTACTCTCTCAGTAAAGTAATACTTCCTGATGTTACTTTTAAACATTTGCCCCTCTAATATAACACTATGTCCTCTAGTGGTAGTTTATCTTCTTTTAAATATCCTCTCCTCCTTTACCGTCATGATTCCCTTTATGTATTTAAAAGCCTCTATTATATCCCCTTTGTCTCTTCTTTCTTCTATACATGTTAAGGTCCTTTAACCTTTCCTGGTAAGTTTTATCCTGCAATCCATGTACTAGTTTAGTATCTTCTCTGAACTCTCTCTAGAGTATCTATATCCTTCTGAAGATACGGCCTCCAGTACTGCGCACAATACTCCAAGTGAGAGGTCTCACCAGTGTTCTGTACAGCGGGATGAGCACTCCTCTCTTTCTACTGCTTATACCTCTCCCTATACATCCATGAGCACTTCTCTCTACTGCTTATACCTCTCCCTATACATCCATGAGCACTTCTCTCTCTCTACTGCTTATACCTCTCCCTACACATCCAAGCATTCTGCTAGTGTTTCCTGCTGCTCTATTACATTGTCTTCCTACCTTTAAGTCTTCTCATATAGTTACTCCTCAATCCCTTTCCTCAGATACTGAGGTCAGGACTGTGTCAAATATTCTATATTCTTCCCGAGGGTTTTTATGCCCCAGGTGCATTATCTTGCACTTATCCACATTAAATTTGAGTTGCCAGAGTTCTGACCATTCTTCTAGTTTGCCTAAATCTTTTTCCATTTGGCGGATCCCTCCAGGAACATCAACCGTTACATATCTTTGTGTCATCAGCAAAAAGACATACCTTACCATCGAGACCTTTTGCAGTATCACTAATGAAGATATTAACCCCTTAAGGACCGGGGGTTTTTCCGTTTTTGCATTTTCGTTTTTTGCTCCTTGCCTTTAAAAAATCTCTTTCAATTTTGCACCTAAAAATCCATATGATTGCTTATTTTTTGCGCCACCAATTTTATTTTGTAATGATGTCAGTCATTTTGCCCAAAAATCTATGGTGAAACGGAAAATAAAATCATTGTGTGACAAAAATGAAAAAAAAAAAAACGCCGTTTTGTAACTTTGGGGGCTTCCGTTTCTACGTAGTACATTTTTCGGTAAAAATGACACCATATCTTTATTCTGTAGGTCCATACGATTAAAATGATACCCTACTTATATAGATTTGATTTTGGCGTACTTCTGAAAAAATCATAACTACATGCAGGAAAATTAATACGTTTAAAATTGTCATCTTCTGACCCCTATAACTTTTTTATTTTTCCGTGTATGGGGCGGTATGAGGGCTCATTTTTTGCGCTGTGATCTGAAGTTTTTAACAGTACCATTTTTGCATTGATAGGACTTATTGATCGCTTTATATTCATTTTTAAATGATATAAAAAGTGACCAAAAATGCACTATTTTGTACTTTGGATTTTTTTTGCGCGTACGTCATTGACCGAGCGGTTTAATTAACGATATATTTTTATAATTCGGACATTTCTGCACGCGGTGATACCATATATGTTTATTTTTATTTACACTGTGTTTTTTTTTTATGGGAAAAGGGGGGTGATTCAAACTTTTAATAGGGGAGGGGTTAAATGATATTCATTCACTTTTTTTTTCACTTTTTTTTGCAGTGTTTTGGTCCCATAGGGACCTATAACACTGCACACACTGATCTTTATCATTGATCACTGGTTTCTCATAGGAAACCAGTGATCGATGATTCTGCCGCTTGACTGCTCATGCCTGGATCTCAGGCACTGAGCAGTCATTCGGTGATCGGACAGCGAGGAGGCAGGTAGGGGCCCTCCCGCTGTCCTGTAAGCTGTTCGGGATGCCCCGATTTCGCCGCGACTATCCCGAACAGCCCACTGAGCTAACCGGCAGCTTTTACTTTCACTTTTAGCGATCGGCGCTGCGCGCTATTAGCGGCGGGTCCCGGCTTCACTATGACGCTGGGCCCGCCGTGATATGATGCGGGGTTACCGTGTAACCCTGCGTTATATCACGGGAGCAGGACCAAGGACGTACCTGTACATCCTTAGTCCTTAAGGGGTTAAACACAATTGGTCCCAGTACATATACCTGAGGTCCCCACTGGTAACAAGACCTTGCTCAGAATATTCTCCATTGACTACAACCCTGTTGTCTGTTACTCAGCCACTGCCTAATCCACTCAACAATATGGGAGTCCAAGCTTAATGACTGCAGTTTATTGATAAGTCTTCTATGTTGGACAGTGTCAAAAAGCCTTACTAAAATCTAGATATGTGATGTCTACTGCTCATCTGCCATCTATGATTGTAGTCACCCAGTCAAAAAAATCAATAAGATTTGTTTGATATGATCTCCCTGAAGTAAACCCATGTTGTTTTTCATCTTGCAATCCATGGGATTTTAGATGTTCCCCAATCCAATCATTTAGTAGGGTTTCCATTAATTTCCCCACTATTGATGTCAGACTTACTGGCCTATAGTTGCTTGATTCCTCCCTACTACCTTTCTTGTGAATAGGCACGAAATTTGCTAATTTCCAATCTTCCGTGACGGCTCCTGTTACCGGTGATTGGTTAAATAAACCTGTTAACGGTTTTGCTAGCTCACCACTAAGCTCTTTTAATAATTTTGGGTTTATCCCATCAGGCCCCTATGACTTATTTGTCTTCACTTTATACAGCAAACGTAGAACTTCTTCCTCTGTAAAGACACATGCATCAAACGATTCATTAGTCTTCCTCCCTTTTCCTTCTTTTTCACCTGTAAAAACTGAACAGAAGTATTCATTAAGACAGTGGGCTAGCCCCTTATTCTCTTCTACATACCTTCCTTCCTTTCTTTTTAATTTAGTTATTCCTTGTTTTAATTTCCTTTTTCATTTATATATCTGAAGAATGTCTTATCCCTTTTTTTCACAGATTGAGTTTTTCTTCTGCCTGCACTTTAGAAGTTCTTATAACTTGCTTGGCCTCTCTCTGCCTAGTCTTGTAGATTTCCCTATCTTCATTGCTCTGGGTTGTTTTAGAATTACTAAATGCTAACTTTTAGTTTTTTTTATGATTTCATTTTTGAAAAGTCTGTTTTTCTAAAATCTAAAACTTTAGTTTTTTTGTGGTGTGACTCCTTCACTGTTCTTATATTAAACCACACTGACTGGTGATCACTAGATCCCAAGCTTTCACCTACAATAACATCATATACCAAATCCCCATTTGTCAATACCAAATCCAAAATGGCCTCCTTCCGCGTTGGCTCCTCAACCACTTGTTGTAGAAATAATCCCAATAGGGAATTTAGAATATCTGTACTCCTGGCAGAACTAGGCATTTTGTTTTTCCAGTTTATATCCGGTAGATTGAAGTCTCTCATAATGATAACTTCTACCCTGGTATGGTTATGTCCCAGTCATTACTTTCATTAAACCACGCCTCAGTAACAGCCACTAAATCTACATTCTCAGATGCCATTATTGACCCAAGTTCATAGATTTTATTACCTAAACTGCTAGCATTTGTAGACAGTACTCTGAGCTTGTCATTTCTTAACCTCTGTGCTACCGATATGTTCTCCAAACTTCTGGGATGCTTGGTCTACCCCCTCCCCCCCCCAATCTGCTATTTCTTGCTCCTTCACCCAATACAGTTTTGTTTTCGCTCTCTATAGTCCACAGAAACAGCCCTAACCAAAGTATCTAATGATCTCCATATGAAATCTAAAGGCAATATCTCTTTATTGATTCTTCTAGATTTCGGTGTATCATTGGACACTGTAGATAACCAACTCCTCCTCAGTAGTCTCCTCTTCACTGGTCTTAAAGGGGTACTCCACCCTTAGATATCTTATCCCCTATCCAAAGGATAGGGGAAAAGATATCTGATCACGGGGGTCCCACATGTTGGGGACCCTTGCGATCTCCCTGCTGCACCCAGTGTTCGATTAGAGCATCGGGGGCAATGCCAGGGGCTCGTGATGTCACGGCCACACCCCCTCAATGCAAGTCTATGGGAGGGGGCGTGATGGCCGTGACATTACAAGCGTGGCTTGGCCGTGACATCACAAGCCTCCACCTCCGCCCTCCATCGCCTTTGGAAGGGAATAAGATGTCTAGGTGCAGAGTAACCCTTTAAGTATACTTCCCTTTCCTGGTTTTCTTCTTACCACTCTGACTGCTTCTTTAGTGTCTAATTTTACGGATTCACTTCTTCTCCTCTTCCACTTGCTGTTAGAGTTCCTCAGGGATCAGTCCTGGTTCTCTTCTCTTTTCTTTCTACATAGCCCCTATTGGACAATGTCAGGATCCGGGTACTGTGAGGATACTGGTGGTGGATCCTCTGTGTCAGTGGGGTGATGACGTGGGCCGTACCAGGGGAACGGAGTCTAAGGGGTTACTGGTATTCACCAGAGCCCGCCGCAAAGCGGGATGGACTTGCTGCGGCAGGTAACCCCCAGGTCGTTCCACCCGATAGCGACTCAACCCCGACTGACGGCTGAGATAGGCGCGGTACAAGGGATTAGGCAAGAGCAAGGTCGGACGTAGCAGAAGGTCAGGGCAGGCAGCAAAGATCGTAGTCAGGGGCAACGGCAGAAGGTCTGGAACACTGGCTTGGGACATACAAGGGACACTTTCACTGGCACAATGGCAACAAGATCCGGTAATGCAGGGAAGGGGAAGTGAGATAATATAGGCTAAGGCACAGGCGAAGTTACTAATTGGGCCAGGCGCCAATCAGCGGCGCACTGGCCCTTTAAATTGCAGAGAGCCGGCACGCGCGCGACCTAGGGAGCGGGGCGGCACGCGCCGGGACTGGACAAACTGGGAACAGGTCGGGTAAGCAGGCTGGGATGCGAACTGCGAGCGGGCGCGTCCCGCATCGCGGGTCGCATCCCCGCCAGAGACACTAGCGCAGCGCTCCCGGTCAGCGGGTCTGACCGGGACGCTGCGAGCGCTACGGGGAGGAGCGGGGACCCGGAGCGCTTGGCGTAACAGTATCCCCCCCTTGGGTCTCCCCCTCTTTTTGGAACCCGAGAACTTGTGAATGAGGTCTTTGTCGAGGATGTTATCCTCGGGTTCCCAAGACCTCTCCTCAGGTCCACAATTCTCCCAATCCACGAGAAAATTTTTTTCACCTCTGACCGTCTTAGAAGCAAGAATCTCTTTAACAGTGAAGACATCGGAGGAGCCAGAGACAGGAGCTGGAGCTACAACCCTAGGAGAGAAGCGGTTAAGGACAAGCGGTTTAAGGAGAGAAACATGAAAAGCGTTAGGAATACGGAGAGAAGGGGGAAGAAGGAATTTGTAGGAGACAGGATTGATTTAACTCTTGATTTTAAAGGGTCCAAGATAATGTGGTCCCAGCTTATAACTGGGGACATGGAAGCGGATATACTTGGCTGAGAGCCACACTTTGTCTCCAGGAGCAAAGACAGGAGGAATTCTTCTCTTTTTGTTGGCATGCTTCTTCATCCGGGATGAGGCCAGTAGGAGGGATTTTTGAGTTTCCTTCCAGATGGTGGAGAAGTCCCGGGTAACTTCATCAACAGCAGGCAAACCAGAAGAAGTGGGAGTGGGGAGGGGGGCAGAGGGTGACGGCCGTACACCACAAAGAACGGGGATTTGGTGGAGGATTCAGAGTCCTTGAAATTGTACGAGAATTCAGTCCAGGGTAGAAGATCGGCCCAATCATCCTGGCGGGAGGAAACAAAATGTCGCCAAGGATCTGATTAACTCTCTCTACTTGCCCATTGGATTGGGGATGATAGGAGGATGAGAAATTTAATTTGATTTTTAATTGATTACAGAGAGCTCTCCAAAATTTTGAAACAAATTGAACGCCTCTATCCGAGATGATATGCGTGGGAAGCCCGTGGAGGCGAAAAATGTGCACAAAAAATTGCTTCGCCAACTGTGGCGCTGGAGGAAGGCCTGGAAGGGGAATAAAATGTGCCATCTTGGAGAAACGATCAACGACCACCCAGATGACTGTGTTGCCATGAGATAAAGGCAGGTCCGTAATAAAATCCATGGCAATTTGAGACCATGGTAGCTCAGGAACAGGCAAAGGATGAAGGAGACCGGCAAGCTTCTGGTGAGGGGTCTTGTCCCGGGCACAAACTGTACAGGCCCGAACGAAATCAGCGACATCTGCCTCCAGGGTAGGCCACCAATATAAACGAGAGATGAGTTGAATGGACTTCTTGACGCCAGCATGGCCGGCGAGGTGCGAGGAGTGTCCCCACCTGAGGATCTTGAGGCGCTGGCGTGGAGGGACGAAAGTCTTTCCAGGATGTGTTTGTCTGATAGAAGCTGGAGCAGAGGAGATCAGACACTCAGGAGGTACAATGTGTTGCAGGGGGGCTTCCGCTTCGGAAGCGTCAGAAGAACGAGAGAGGGCGTCAGCCCTGATGTTTTTGTCAGCAGGGCAAAAATGAATCTTGAAGTTAAAACGGGCAAAAAACAACAACCACCTAGCCTGGCGTGGGTTCAGACGTTGGGCAGACTGGAGATACGAGAGATTCATATGATCCGTGTAGATGACGATTGGGTGTTTGGAACCCTCTAGCAGGTGCCTCCATTCTTCGAGGGCTAGTTTAATGGCCAAAAGTTCACGATCACCAATAGAGTAGTTTTTTTCCGCCAGAGAGAAGGTTTTTGAAAAGAAACCACAAGTAATGTTATGTCCAGTAGAGTTTTTTGTAGGAGTACAGCTCCGGCTCCAACCGAGGAGGCATCCACCTCCAGCAAGAAGGGTTTTGATGGATCATGTCTGGAGAGTACGGGAGCAGAAGCAAAGGCAGTTTTGAGGCGATTGAATGCCACATCCGCTTGGGGAGGCCAGGACTTAGGGTTGGCATTTTTCTTGGTTAGGGCCACAATTGGAGCCACAATGGTGGAAAAATGCGGAATAAACTGTCGGTAGTAATTGGCAAACCCCAATAAACGTTGGATAGCTGGGAGTCCGGAGGGGCGTGGCCAATCTAAATCGGCTGACAGCTTGTCTGGGTCCATTTGAAGGCCCTGGCCAGAGACTAGATAACCTAGAAAGGGAAGAGATTGGCATTCAAAGAGACATTTCTCCATCTTGGCATATAATTGATTTTCACGGAGTGTCTGGAGCACTAGGCGGACATGGCGGCGGTTTTCTTCGAGGCTAGAAGAAAAGATCAAAATGTTGTCCAGGTAGACCACAACACAGGTATATAACAAATCCCGAAATATTTCATTCACGAAGTCCTGGAAGACAGCGGGGGCGTTGCAGAGCCCAAAGGGCATAACCAGATATTCAAAATGTCCGTCTCTGGTATTAAATGCGGTTTTCCACTCATCCCCTTTCCTGATGCGGATGAGATTATATGCACCTCTTAAGTCTAATTTGGTGAAGATGTTAGCGCCACGAAGGCGGTCAAAGAGTTCCGAGATAAGAGGCAGGGGATGGCGGTTTTTGGTTTATTTAAACCGCGGTAATCAATGCACGGCCGTAAGGAACCGTCTTTTTTTGAGACAAAGAAGAACCCCGCTCCGGCAGGGGATGAAGACTTACGGATGAATCCCCTCTTTAGATTTTCTTGGATGTAGTCCGACATGGCTTGAGTCTCAAGAGCTGACAGAGGATAGATCCTGCCCCGGGGTGGAGTAGTACCAGGAAGGAGATCAATAGGGCAGTCATAAGGTCTGTCAGGAGGCAAAGTCTCTGCTTGTTTTTTGCAAAAAACATTGGCATAGTCCTGATAGGCCTTGGGAAGACCTGGTATAGGAGGAGCCACAGGGGTTTGACTGACGGAGCTGGGAGCAGACGTGAGGCATTTTTTGTGGCAAGAAGAACCCCAGCTCTTGATCTCCCCGGTGGTTCAGTCAAGGGTAGGAGAATGACGTTGGAGCCAAGGCAAGCCAAGGAGAATTTCAGAAGTGCAGTTAGGGAGGACCAGAAATTCAATTTTTTCGTGATGTAGTCCAATGCACATTAACAAGGGTCCAATTTTTCTCCATTAACTGAAGCGATGTAGAGTGGTCTAATGAGACTGGTCACTGGGATGTTGAACCTATTAAGAAAGAGGCCAAAATAAAATTTCCTGCAGAGGCTGAATCCAAGAAGGCCACAGCTGAGAAGGAGGAGTTAACAGAAGAAGAAATCCGCACAGGCACAGTAAGACGTGGAGAAGCAGAGTTCACACCTAGAGCTGTCTCACCTTTGTGCGGAATCGGAGTACGTATTTCCTGACGCGGAGGACGGATAGGACAATCCTTCAGGAAGTGTTCGGTACTGGCACAGTACAGGCATAGATTCTCATTGCGGTGGCGTGTCCTCTCTTGTAGGGTCAGGCGAGACCAGTCTACTTGCATAGCCTCCACGGCAGAAGGCACAGGAACAGATTGCAGTGGACTAGAGAAGAGAGGAGCCGGGGAGAGAAATCGCCTGGTGCGAACAAAGTCCATATCCTGACGGAGCTCCTGGCGTCTTTCGGAAAAACGCATGTCAATGCGGGTGGCCAAATGGATAAGTTCATGCAGGTTGTCAGGAATTTTTCATGCGGCCAGCACATTCTTGATGTTACTGGATAGGCCTTTTTCTTAGGGCCTCATTGTTCCAAGATAATTCAGAGGCGAGGGTACGAAATTGGATGGCGTATTCGCCCACAGAAGAATTTCCTGGGACAAGGTTCAACAAGGCAGTTTCAGCAGAAGAGGCTCGGGCTGGTTCCTCGAAGACACTACGAACCTCAGCGAAGAAGGACTGAACAGTGGCAGTAACAGGATCATTGCGGTCCCAGAGCGGTGTGGCCCATGACAAGGCCTTCCCAGACAGGAGACTAACCACTAAAGCCACCTTCGACCGTTCAGTGGGAAATTGGTCCGACATCATCTCCAAATGCAGGGAACATTGCGAGAGAAAACCACAGCATTCTTTAGAGTCCCCATCAAATTTGTCCTGCAGGGACAAGCGGAGGCTGGAAGCGGCCACTGGCTGCGGAGGAGGTGCAGGAGCTGGCGGAGGAGATGGTTGCTGAAGCTGTGGAAAAAGTTGTTGCAGCATAACAACTGTCCATCTGTTGAGACTGCTGGGTGACCACCGTGGTAAGGTCAGCGACGACTGGCAGCAGGACCTCAGCGGAATCCATGGCCGGATCTACTGTCAGGATCCGGGAACTGTGAGGATACTGGTGGTGGATCCTCTGTGTCAGTGGGGTGATGATGTGGGCCGTACCAGGGGAACGGAGTTTAAGGGGTTACTGGTATTCACCAGAGCCCGCCGCAAAGCGGCATGGACTTGCTGCGGCAGGTAACCCCCAGGTCGTTCCAACCGGTAGTGACTCAACCCCGACTGACGGCTGAGATAGGCGCCGTACAAGGGATTAGGCAAGAGCAAGGTCGGACGTAGCAGAAGGTCAGGGCAGGCAGCAAGGATCGTAGTCAGGGGCAACGGCAGAAGGTCTGGAACACTGGCTTGGGACATACAAGGAATGCTTTCACTGGCACAATGGCAACAAGATCCGGCAATGCAGGGAAGGGGAAGTGAGATAATATAGGCTAAGACACAGGTGAAGTTACTAATTGGGCCAGGCGCCAATCAGCGGCGCACTGGCCCTTTAAATCGCAGAGAGCCGGCACGCGCGCGCCCTAGGGAGTGGGGCCGCGCGTGCCGGGACTGGACAAACAGGGAACAGGTCGGGTAAGCAGGCTGGGATGCGAACCGCGAGCGGGCGCGTCCCGCATCGCGGATCGCATCCCCGCCAGAGACACTAGCGCAGCGCTCCCGGTCACCGGGTCTGACCGGGACGGTGCGAGCAGGTAAACGCTGCGAGTGCTCCGGGGAGAAGCGGGGACCCAGAGCGCTCGGCATAACAGACAATCTATCAGTAGATTTGGTTTCCAGTACCACCTCTATGCTGATGACACCCAACTCTATACCTCTACCTCCGACATCACCCCTACATTCCTACAAAATACCAGTGACTGTCTCTCTGCTGTCTCAAACAACATGGTGGAGATTTATCAAAACCTGTCCAGAGGAAAAGTTGCCCACTTGCCCATAGCAACCAATCAGATTGCTTCTTTCATTTTGCAGAGGCCTTGTTAAAAATGAAAGAAGCAATCTGATTGGTTGCTTTGGGTAACTGGGCAACTTTTCCTCTGGACAGGTTTTGATAAATCTCCCCCATGTTTTCCCTATATTTGAAACTAAATCTTTCTTTAAAAAAAGGACTTCTTTATTTCTTCCATCGACTGATCCACCTAAACCTGACATTTCCATCTCGGTATGTGGCACTGCCAATACTCCTGGGCAGCACGTCTGCTGTCTTGGAGTTATACTAGACTTTGATCTTTCAGTCCCTATATTCAATCCCTTTCATATTCTTGTCACCTGCACCTCAAAAAAGATCTCCAGAATCTGCTCTTTTCTTACTATTGGAACAGCTAAAACTCTGGTTGTTTCTCTGATTCATTTTTTTCTTGACTACTGAAACTCTTTACTAGAGATGAGCGAACTTTTAAAAAATTCTATTCGGCCGATTCGCCGAATTTTCCGAAAAAGTTTTTCGATACAAATTTTTTCGCGGCGAATCTATATTAATTAAAAAGCCTATTTCTAGCCTACATACAACCTCTATAGGGGTATAGAACACTTTGCTGTGTTCTAAAATGCATATGGAGTGTGCTGGGGGTAGTGAAATAATAATGTTATTCAGAATAACATGCAGATTACCGGCATCACTTTTAGAATCACTGCCGCAGAGCAGAACAATGACAGAGCCTGGTGGTGGCATCAGTGTCAAGAGACAATATAGTGACTGAATGACATAGCGTGGAGGTGTTGGCAGCAAGAGGAGACCATTTAGTGGCTGAATGGCACAGCGTGAAGGTGTTGGCAGCATGAGGAGACCATATAGTGGCTGAATGACACAGCATGGACATGTTGGCAGCATGAGGACACCATATAGTGGCTGAATGGCACAGCATGGAGGTGTTGGCAGCATGAGGACACCATATAGTGGCTGAATGACACAGCATGGAGGTGTTGGCAGCATGAGGACACCATATAGTGGCTGAATGGCACAAAGTGGAGGTGTTGGCAGCATGAGGAGACCATAAAGTGGACGAATGGCACAGCCGGAGTTGCCAGCAGCATGAGTAGCCTTCACAATCCCTAAGATTAAAAGATGAATTAAGAAATTTAAACCGAAGATTTTGGATAGCGGGTGCTACCTATGAGAAAATTTCAAATTCCCAGACCCAGGCCCCACAGCGGCATCAGTAAACCATATATTGCCTTAATGACACAGCCTGGAGTTGGCTGATGCACGAGTACACAGCAGGGCTTCACAATGCCCCCCCAAAAACAACATAATTTTAGAAATTTTTGAAAAACATTTTGCATAGTGGGGGCTACCTATGAGAAAATTTGAAATTCCCAGACCCAGGCCTCACAGAGGCATCAGTAAACCATATATTGCCTAAATGACACAGCCTGGAGTTGGCTGATGCACGAGTACACACCAGGGCTTCACAATCCCCCCCAAAAAAACAACACTATTTTTGAAATTTAAAAAAAAAAGATTTTGGATAGCGGGTGCTACCTATGAGAAAATTTGAAATTACCAGGCCCAGCAGCGCCATCATTTTTTGATTTGAAAATTAAAACAAACTTTGAGTGTCCCGGACCCCATCGTGTGGGTATGAAGGACCAAGGACCAAATCCAACAAGCCCCCGCAACAACATCAGTAAAGCATATATTGCCTGAATGACACAGCCTGGAGTTGGCTGATTCAGCAGGGCTTCACAATTACCCCCAAAAAACACCACAATTTTAGAAATTTTTGATAAAGATTTTGGATAGCGGGTGCTACCTATGAGAAAATTTGAAATTCCCAGACCCAGGCCCAGCAGCACCATCATTTTTTGATTTGAAATTTAAAACAACATTTGCATGTCCCAGACCCCAGCGTGTGGGTTCAAAGGACCAAATCCAACAAGCCCCCACAGGGATCATATGGCTGTGAGATGTAGGCGCAACGTCTCCATTGCCCTGACCGGCCATTGTTTCCAAGACTTTTCGCCAAAGAAAAAGAACAGCTTGACACCGCCGTGCCCTGCACACATGGTATGGTGAAGGGCCGCTGAGACTTGTTCAGATAGTGGAGGCTTAAGACACAGTGGAGGATGTGGAGGCGGAGTAGCACACTGTCACAGGACCAACGGGCTGACAGAGTGTAGCAGGAAGCAGCACTGAGTACACACCAGGGCTTCAGAATGCCAAAGAAAAAACAACCATTTAAAAAAAATAATTAAGAATATTTAGGTCAGCGGGTGCTACCTATATATTGCCTGAATGACACAGCCTGGAGTTGGCTGATGCATGAGTACACACTAGGACTTTAAAATCCCCCCCAAAAAACACAACAATTGTAGAAATTTATGAAGAAGACTTTTGGATAGCGGGTGCTACCTATGAGAAAATTTGAAATTCCCAGACCCAGGCCCAGCAGCGCCATCAGTAAACCATATATTGCCTGAATGACACAGGCTGGAGTTGGCTGATGCATGAGTATGCACCAAAGCTTCACAATCCCTAATAAAAAAGACAAACATTTTTGATGCAAAATTTTAATGAAAATTTAGGACAGCGAGTGCTCTCTATATATTACCAGAATGACGCAGCCTGGAGTTGGCTGCAGCATTGAAATGTGTGATTTTTTTATTTGAAATTGAATTCAAAATTTGTGTCCCGGACCCCGCCGTGTGGGTACAAGGGACCTAATCTCACAAGCTCCCACAGGGCTCACGTGGCCGTAAGATGTAGGCGAAATGTCTCCATAGCCCTGACCGGCTATTTATGGTTTTTGTACTTTTGTTTAAGAACAAGCGCATATCCAAGAGTCCAGAAGAATCTATAATGCAGGATGGTGGACCACCAAAAGACATTCTTCTATAAAATATTTTTTTATGAAATAAAGACGCAGAGTTCATCCCTTAAAAAATCACATGCAACAAGCGTTCAATGGTGTAATGGTTATTATTCAAGTTTATTACTGTAATAATTATTAGAAAATTTGAAAAAAAACACTACCCAAGAGTGTTTAAAAACCCCAAACATTGCACCATAAATGTTGAAATTTAAATTAAGCATGTATGTATGTATTTCAAAAATCCTAAAATTAAAGGCCCAAGCCCAGAAGCATCATGAAGTCAAGTAGTTCCTGAAAGACACAGGAGCAGTCAGGAGTAGGCATCAGCAGTACCCAAAAGGCTTTAAAAACCCCTTACATTACACGATCAATCACGAGATTGAGCAATAACAGGTGTGTTATGCCCTCAGATGTCCGGGGCTGCACGCGCGCTAATGGACCAGCGTGTGTCTATCTTTCACCGACAGGTGCAGGTAACCCGCTGAACCCCATTTGCGAGAGGGATCAGTGATTGCAATTATTTGCTAGGAGAGAAGAATCACAACTAAGTGCGGGTCATAAGCTCGGATTCATTAAGTCCCTGCCCTTTGTACACACCGCATGTCTCTACTACCGATTGGATGGTTTAGTGAGGTCCTCGGATCGGCCCCGGCGGGGTAGGAGAAGGCCCTGGCGGAGTGCCGAGAATTTAAAGATCATTGTTGAAATTTGCATTAAGCATGTATTAGCTACTGTTAAACTTCCAAAAATTAAAGGCCCAAGGCCAGAAGTGTCAGTGAGGCAAGTAGTTCCTGAAAGACACAGGATGAGTCAGGAGCAGGCATTCGCAGTACCCAGGAGGGTTTCATAACCAACCCCTTACATTTAAAGATCAATGTTGAAATTTGCATTAAGCATGTATTTAGCTACTGCTAAACATCCAAAAATTGAAGGCCCAAGGCCTGAGGCATCAGGGAGGCAAGTAGTTCCTGAAAGACATAGAATGAGTCAGGAGCAGTCATTCGTAGTACCCAAGAGGGTTTCATAACCAACCCCTTACATTTAAAGATCAATGTTGAAATTTGCATTAAGCATGTATTTAGCTACTGCTGAACATCCAAAAATTGAAGGCCCAAGGCCTGAGGCATCAGAGAGTCAAGTAGTTCCTGAAAGACACAGGATGAGTCAGGAGCAGTCATTCGCAGTACCCAAGAGGGTTTCATAACCCCTTAAATTTAAAGATCATTGTTGAAATTTGCATTAAGCATGTATTTAGTTACTGCTAAACATCCAAAAATTAAAGGCCCAAGGCCAGAAGCGTCAGTGAGGCAAGTAGTTCCTGAAAGACACAGGATGAGTCAGGAGCAGGCATTCGCAGTACCCAAGAGGGTTTCATCCTTACATTTAGAAATCAATTAAGAAAAAATACACTGGGGAGCGGCTGCAGCTCACTTAAAAAAACAAGCACACTGGAACAGAATTAACTGAATAACTTACACTCTGTGAGTGCCCAAAAAAAGACCACTCACAACTGTAACTTGCACGATCAATTCAATAGGACAATCTTCTTTAGGTAGCCGCTACACTCCTTTCTGGTGGGACTTGCTCACATGGAAAACTATGAAATAAGGCAAAAACGAGGAGCGGACACACCTATCACTTCTTATCCCCAAATGGCATATACACGTAGTGGGTGCACTTACTTCACCGAGGGGAGCTGGGTCCGTGTTGCTCTCCTCGTGCCGGTTCACCTGTGAGTCCACCTGTGCACAGAGACAGCCAATATTTCTTTGTATTTCTCTTCGACTCGAACAAGCTCATATGGACTGCGGACACTTCTTAAAGGTACAAAATTTATTTTAAAACAATAAAAAACAATACAAATAGATACATCCGACGCTTTGCGGAGTTGCCTCCTTCCTCAGGGAAAGACTAATAGTGATCCTATCCTGCTTTTTATATCCCGCCCTACTCCTTCCCACAGAACTAACTACAAAGAAAAATTCCACCTTTTTACTTATAATACCAAAATTTAAAAATAAAAATGTAAAATTTAAAATTAGACCCAACAATAAATTATAATCCATATAAAAAATCATACACTCTCCAACATCTCATTAAAACCTTTCGGAGAAAATGTGTCTAATTTAAATATGTAAAAGCTTTCCCTCTTGAATAGTGTTGAGAAACGTCTTAGCCCCTTTTCTATCTGTTCAATTGTTGTAACCCTTGGTAACTCCGGGTTAGCATTATGTGCTATAGCAAAATGCATGGACACACTATGTTTAGGGTATCAATGCCTATGTTACGCCGAGCGCTCCGGGTCCCCGCTCCTCCCCGGAGCGCTCGCAGCATCCTCGCTACTGCAGCGCCCCGGTCCCCGCTGCGATACCGCTCCCAGCCGGGATGCGATTCGCGATGCGGGTGGCGCCCGGTCGCGATGCGCACCCCGGCTCCCGTACCTGACTCACTCTCCGTCGGTCCTGTCCCGGCGCGCGCGGCCCCGCTCCCTAGGGCGCGCGCGCGCCGGGTCTCTGCGATTTAAAGGGCCACTGCGCCACTGATTGGCGCAGTTGGTCTAATTAGTGTGTTCACCTGTGCACTCCCTATGTATACCTCACTTCCCCAGCACTCCCTCGCCGGATCTTTTTGCCATTGTGCCAGTGAAAGCGTTCCCTTGTGTGTTCCTAGCCTGTGTTCCAGACCTCCTGCCGTTGCCCCTGACTACGATCCTTGCTGCCTGCCCCGACCTTCTGCTACGTCCGACCTTGCTCTTGTCTACTCCCTTGTACCGCGCCTATCTTCAGCAGTCAGAGAGGTTGAGCCGTTGCTAGTGGATACGACCTGGTTACTACCGCCGCTGCAAGACCATCCCGCTTTGCGGCGGGCTCTGGTGAATACCAGTAGTAACTTAGAACCGGTCCACTAGCACGGTCCACGCCAATCCCTCTCTGGCACAGAGGATCCACCTCCTGCCAGCCGAATCGTGACAGTAGATCCGGCCATGGATCCCGCTGAAGTTCCACTGCCAGTTGTCGCCGACCTCACCACGGTGGTCGCCCAGCAGTCGCAACAGATAGCGCAACAAGGCCACCAGCTGTCTCAACTGACCGTGATGCTACAGCAGCTACTACCACAGCTTCAGCAATCATCTCCTCCGCCAGCTCCTGCACCTCCTCCGCAGCGAGTGGCCGCTTCCGGCCTACGACTATCCTTGCCGGATAAATTTGATGGGGACTCTAAGTTTTGCCGTGGCTTTCTTTCGCAATGTTCCCTGCACTTGGAGATGATGTCGGACCAGTTTCCTACTGAAAGGTCTAAGGTGGCTTTCGTAGTCAGCCTTCTGTCTGGGAAAGCTCTGTCATGGGCCACACCGCTCTGGGACCGCAATGACCCCGTCACTGCCTCTGTACACTCCTTCTTCTCGGAAATTCGAAGTGTCTTTGAGGAACCTGCCCGAGCCTCTTCTGCTGAGACTGCCCTGCTGAACCTGGTCCAGGGTAATTCTTCCGTTGGCGAGTACGCCATCCAATTCCGTACTCTTGCTTCCGAATTATCCTGGAATAATGAGGCCCTCTGCGCGACCTTTAAAAAAGGCCTATCCAGCAACATTAAAGATGTTCTGGCCGCATGAGAAATTCCTGCTAACCTGCATGAACTCATTCATCTAGCCACTCGCATTGACATGCGTTTTTCCGAAAGGCGTCAGGAGCTCCGCCAGGATATGGACTTTGTTCGCACGAGGCGTTTTTTCTCCCCGGCTCCTCTCTCCTCTGGTCCTCTGCAATCCGTTCCTGTGCCTCCCGCCGTGGAGGCTATGCAAGTTGACCGGTCTCGCTTGACACCTCAAGAGAGGACACGACGCCGCATGGAGAATCTTTGCCTGTACTGTGCCGGTACCGAACACTTCCTGAAGGATTGTCCTATCCGTCCTCCCCGCCTGGAAAGACGTACGCTGACTCCGCACAAAGGTGAGACAGTTCTTGATGTCAACTCTGCTTCTCCACGCCTTACTGTGCCTGTGCGGATATCTGCCTCTACCTTCTCCTTCTCTACTATGGCCTTCTTGGATTCCGGATCTGCAGGAAATTTTATTTTGGCCTCTCTCATCAACAGGTTCAACATCCCGGTGGCCAGTCTCGCCAGACCCCTCTACATCAATTGTGTTAACAATGAAAGATTGGACTGTACCGTGCGTTACCGCACGGAGCCCCTCCTAATGTGCATCGGACCCCATCACGAAAAAATTGAGTTTTTGGTCCTCTCCAATTGCACTTCCGAAATTCTCCTTGGACTACCGTGGCTTCAACGCCATTCCCCAACCCTTGATTGGTCCACAGGAGAGATCAAGAGCTGGGGTACTTCTTGTTTCAAGGACTGCCTTAAACCGGTTCCCAGTACTCCCTGCCGTGACCCTGTGGGTCCCCCTGTAACCGGTCTCCCTAAGGCTTATATGGACTATGCTGACGTATTTTGCAAAAAACAAGCTGAGACTTTACCTCCTCACAGGCCTTATGACTGTCCTATTGACCTCCTCCCGGGCACTACTCCACCCCGGGGCAGAATTTATCCTCTGTCCGCCCCAGAGACTCTTGCTATGTCTGAATACATCCAGGAAAATTTAAAAAAGGGGTTTATCCGCAAATCCTCCTCTCCTGCCGGAGCTGGATTTTTCTTTGTGTCCAAAAAAGATGGCTCCCTACGTCCTTGCATTGATTACCGCGGACTTAATAAAATCACGGTAAAGAACCGCTACCCCCTACCTCTTATCTCAGAACTCTTTGATCGCCTTCAAGGTGCCCACATCTTTACCAAACTGGACTTAAGAGGTGCTTATAATCTCATCCACATCAGGGAGGGGGACGAATGGAAAACTGCATTTAACACCAGAGATGGACACTTTGAGTATCTAGTCATGCCCTTTGGCCTGTGCAACGCCCCTGCCGTCTTCCAAGACTTTGTTAATGAAATTTTTCGTGATCTCTTATATTCCTGTGTTGTTGTGTATCTGGACGATATTCTGATTTTTTCTGCCAACTTAGAAGAACATCGCCAGCATGTCCGCATGGTTCTTCAGAGACTTCGAGACAATCAACTTTATGCCAAAATGGAGAAATGTCTGTTTGAATGTCAATCTCTTCCTTTCCTAGGATACTTGGTCTCTGGCCAGGGACTACAAATGGACCCAGATAAACTCTCTGCCGTCTTAGATTGGCCACGCCCCTCCGGACTCCGTGCTATCCAACGTTTTTTGGGGTTCGCCAATTATTACAGACAATTTATTCCACATTTTTCCACTATTGTGGCTCCTATCGTGGCTTTAACCAAGAAGAATGCCAATCCTAAGTCCTGGTCTCCCCAAGCGGAAGACGCATTTAAACGGCTCAAGTCTGCCTTTTCTTCTGCTCCCGTGCTCTCCAGACCTGACCCATCTAAACCCTTCCTATTGGAGGTTGATGCCTCCTCAGTGGGAGCTGGAGCGGTCCTTCTACAAAAAAATTCTTCCGGGCATGCTGTTACTTGTGGTTTTTTTTCTAGGACCTTCTCTCCGACGGAGAGGAACTACTCCATCGGGGATCGAGAACTACTGGCCATTAAATTGGCACTTGAGGAATGGAGGCATCTGCTGGAGGGATCAAAATTTCCAGTTATCATTTACACCGATCACAAGAATCTCTCCTATCTCCAGTCTCCATCAGGCAAACTCCTCCAGGGAAGACCTTCGTTTCTCCACGCCAACGTCTCGGGATTCTCAAATGGGGACACTCCTCCCACCTCGCAGGCCATGCGGGCATCAAAAAGTCCTTGCAACTCATCTCTCGTTTCTATTGGTGGCCGACTCTGGAGACGGATGTTGTTGATTTTGTGCAGGCCTGTACTGTCTGTGCCCAGGATAAGACTCCTCGTCAGAAGCCTGCTGGTCTCCTTCATCCTCTGCCTGTCCCCGAACAGCCTTGGTCTCTGATTGGTATGGACTTTATTACAGACTTACCCCCATCCCGTGGCAACACTGTTGTTTGGGTGGTCGTTGATCGATTTTCCAAGATGGCACATTTTATTCCTCTTCCTGGTCTTCCTTCAGCGCCTCAGTTGGCAAAACAATTTTTTGTACACATTTTTCGTCTTCACGGTTTGCCCACGCAGATCGTCTCGGATAGAGGCGTCCAATTCGTGTCAAAATTCTGGAGGGCTCCCTGTAAACAACTCAAGATTAAATTAAACTTCTCTTCTGCTTATCATCCTCAATCCAATGGGCAAGTAGAAAGAATTAACCAGGTCCTGGGTGACTATTTACGGCATTTTGTTTCCTCCCGCCAGGATGACTGGGCAGATCTTCTACCATGGGCCGAATTCTCGTACAACTTCAGAGTCTCTGAATCTTCTGCTAAATCCCCATTTTTCGTGGTGTACGGCCGTCACCCTCTTCCCCCCCTCCCTACTCCCTTGCCCTCTGGTTTGCCCGCTGTGGATGAAGTGACTCGTGATCTTTCCACCATATGGAAAGAGACCCAAAATTCTCTTTTACAGGCTTCATCTCGCATGAAAAAGTTTGCCGATAAGAAAAGAAGAGCTTCCTCCATTTTTGCTCCCGGAGACAAGGTATGGCTCTCCGCTAAATATGTCCGCTTCCGTGTCCCCAGTTACAAACTGGGACCACGCTATCTGGGTCCTTTCAAAATCTTGTGCCAAATTAATCCTGTCTCTTACAAACTTCTTCTTCCTCCTTCTCTTCGTATTCCCAATGCCTTTCATGTCTCTCTTCTTAAACCACTCATCATCAACCGTTTCTCTCCCAAACTTGTTTCTCCCACTCCTGTTTCCGGTTCTTCTGACATCTTCTCCGTGAAGGAGATACTGGCCTCCAAGACGGTCAGAGGGAAAAAAATTTTTTGGGTTGATTGGGAGGGCTGTGGTCCTGAAGAGAGATCCTGGGAACCTGAGGACAACATCCTAGACAAAAGTCTGGTCCTCAGGTTCTCAGGCTCCAAGAAGAGGGGGAGACCCAAGGGGGGGGGGTACTGTTACGCCGAGCGCTCCGGGTCCCGCTCCTCCCCGGAGCGCTCGCAGCATCCTCGCTACTGCAGCGCCCCGGTCAGATCTACTGACCGGGTGCGCTGCGATACCGCTCCCAGCCGGGATGCGATTCGCGATGCGGGTGGCGCCCGCTCGTGATGCGCACCCCGGCTCCCGTATCTGACTCGCTCTCCGTCGGTCCTGTCCCGGCGCGCGCGGCCCCGCTCCCTAGGGCGCGCGCGCGCCGGGTCTCTGCGATTTAAAGGGCCACTGCGCCACTGATTGGCGCAGTTGGTCTAATTAGTGTGTTCACCTGTGCACTCCCTATGTATACCTCACTTCCCCTGCACTCCCTCGCCGGATCTTGTTGCCATTGTGCCAGTGAAAGCGTTCCCTTGTGTGTTCCTAGCCTGTGTTCCAGACCTCCTGCTGTTGCCCCTGACTACGATCCTTGCTGCCTGCCCCGACCTTCTGCTACGTCCGACCTTGCTCTTGTCTACTCCCTTGTACCGCGCCTATCTTCAGCAGTCAGAGAGGTTGAGCCGTTGCTAGTGGATACGACCTGGTTACTACCGCCGCTGCAAGACCATCCCGCTTTGCGGCGGGCTCTGGTGAATACCAGTAGTAACTTAGAACCGGTCCACTAGCACGGTCCACGCCAATCCCTCTCTGGCACAGAGGATCCACCTCCTGCCAGCCGAATCGTGACAGCCTAATGTTAAATCTATGTGAGGTGATTTTTTTTCTAAGGGATTGAGAAGTCCTCCCTATGTACTGAATGCCGCATGGGCATTCTAGGACATATATAACAAAATCTGAACTGCAACTTAATGCCGATTTGATTTCCATAGGTTCACCTGTAATTTTACTCGTAATCTGTTTTGCACCATGTTCTATATTGTTACAAGTGCCACATTTTTTGTGTCCACATTTTCGAACCCTTTTATTCACATTAATAGTATTGGTCTTATTCTTTTTATTTAAACAAGGATAGGATGGGGCAATTTGTTGAGCAATTGTTCTTGCTCTTCTGTAAATGAACCTTGGTTTTCCACTATCTTCGCCTAAAGCCTCTTTTAAGAAGGGATCACTCTCCACAATATTCCAATGATCTCGAATAATTTTTTCAATCTGTTTTGTGTTCTTGGAAAACCGGGAAATAAACGCAGTTTCAAATTTTACTTTCTTTTTATTTTTCTTATTATGTTCTAATTTTTGTGCATCTATTTGTTCTATTCTTTTTATTAAATCTGCCTTTTTCCTTCCACCCTTCACAACCTGAACAGGGTATTCTTTTTCTAAAAAATGATTTTCTATAATTTGTGCTTGTTTTTCATAATTCTCTTCTTCTGAACAATTCCTCCTTATTCTTGTTAATTGACCAAAAGGAATATTAATTTTGCAGCTTTTTTGATGCTCACTTTTAAAGTGGAGATATCCATTTGCATCTACTGTTTTAAAGTGTGTTTTAGTATGCAGGGAATTATTTTTAACATAAATCTCTAAGTCTAAGAAAGTTATACTTTCTTTACTGATGCTTTCTTTAATTGCATGCCCGAGTCATTAGAATTAATCATGCTAAAAAATTCATAAAAACATTCCTTACTTCCATGCCATATAATGATAAGATCATCTATGTATCTTTTAAAAATTTTATATATGGCGTAAAAATGCTATTTTCAATAAAAAGATTTTCAAAGGCCCCCATATATAGATTAGCGAAAACAGGCACGCATTTCGCGCCCATCGCCGTACCATTGTGTTGCAAATAAAATTCCTCATAAAATACAAAATAATTTTTAGTAAGAATAAATTCTAAACTGTGTATTAAAAACGCTTTCTGTGAATTTGGCATTAAAAGATCCTCTTTAAAAAACCCTTACATTGCACGATCAATCGCGAGATTGAGCAATAACAGGTGTGTTATGCCCTCAGATGTCCGGGGTTGCACGCGCGCTACTCTGAACGGACCAGCGTGCGACTATCTTTCCCCGACAGGTGCGGGTAACCCGCTGAACCCGTTGCGATAGGGATCAGGGATTGCAATTATTTGCCAGGAAAGAAGAATCACAACTAAGTGCGGGTCATAAGCTCGGGTTCATTAAGTCCCTGCCCTTTGTACACACCGCATGTCTCTACTACCGATTGGATGGTTTAGTGAGGTCCTCGGATCGGCCCCGGTGGGGTAGGAGAAGGCCCTGGCAGAGCGCCGAGAATTTAAAGATCATTGTTGAAATTTGCATTAAGCATGTATTAGCTACTGCTAAACTTCCAAAGATTAAAGGCCCAAGGCCAGAAGTGTTAGTGAGGCAAGTAGTTCCTGAAAGACACAGAATGAGTCAGGAGCAGTCATTCGCAGTACCCAAGAGGGTTTCATGACCCCTTACATTTAAAGATCAATGTTGAAATTTGCATTAAGCATGTATTTAGTTACTGCTAAAAATCCAAAAATTGAAGGCCCAAGGCCTGAGGCATCAGGGAGGCAAGTAGTTCCTGTAAGACACAGAATGAGTCAGGAGCAGTCATTCGCAGTACCCAAGAGGGTTCCATGACCCCTTACATTTAAAGATCAATGTTGAAATTTGCATTAAGCATGTATTTAGCTACTGCTAAACATCCAAAAATTAAAGGCCCAAGGCCAGAAGCGTCAGTGAGGCAAGTAGTTCCTGAAAGACACAGGATGAGTCAGGAGCAGGCATTCGCAGTACCCAAGAGGGTTTCATAACCCCTTACATTTAAAGATCAATGTTGACATTTGCATTAGGCATGTATTTAGCTACTGCTAAACTTGCAAACATTAAAGGCCCAAGCATCAGTGACGCAAGTAGTTCCTGAAAGACACAGGATGAGCCAGGAGAAGGCAATGGCAGTACCAAAGAGGGTTCCATAACCCTAATTGATAACCCAAGAGGGTTTCATAACCAACCATAATTGGGAAATGTTGGTGTATCAGCATGGTCATTCTACTCTGAGGCATTTGGCATTGGTGGCTGGAAATCCTGGCTGATTCATCCCTGATTCATCTTGACAAACATCAGTCTCTCCACATTTTTAGTGGACAGACGAGTTCGCCTTGGGGTGACTATGGCCCCGGCCGCACTAAACACCCTCTCTGATGGCACACTACTGGCCGGGCAGGACAGCTTTTCCAGGGCAAACTCTGGTAGTTGCGGCCATAAATCAAGTTTGGATGCCCAGAAGTCCAGCGGATCTTCAATGGTTGTTGGCATGGTAATGTCAAGGTATGCCACCACCTGCTGGCTCAGGTCCTGCTCCATGTCTACCTTCTGCTGATGAGTTGCTTCACTATGCGTGTGAAGAAAGCTATTCATCAGCGACTGTAGACTCATGCTGCTGCTGATTGAGCTGGTACTGCTCCTGCCACCCCTCCCCTCCCCAGCAGCCATGGCAGTGGAAGGTGAGCGCAGAGGGCCCCCCCGAGTCAGACCTGCGAGTGGATGGACCATGTGGCCGATAGGCATCGGCCAAATGGCTACGTAGAATCTCTCTGTAGTTGGTCAGTTTGTCCTCCCTCTCAGTGGGTGTAAAAAAGGCCCCTATTCTGGGACGGTCGCGAGGGTCTAATAAGGTGGAGATCCAGAAGTCATCCCGCTGACGAATTTTGACAATTCGGGGGTCACTATGCAAGCAACTGAGCATGCATCGTGCCATTTGCGCCAGTGACTCGGAGGGACTGGGTCCTCTGTCTCGCCTCATAACCCTCCACCTCTCCTGTCCGATGACTAGAAACACCGGCCATTTCATCCAACCTAAACTGTGCTCCTGTTACGCCGAGCGCTCCGGGTCCCCGCTCCTCCCCGGAGCGCTCGCTTCACTCCCTCCGCTGCAGCGCTCCGGTCACGTCCTCTGACCCGGGGCGCTGCGATCCCGCTGCCAGCCGGGATGCGATTCGCGATGCGGGTAGCGCCCGCTCGCGATGCGCACCCCGGCTCCCCTACCTGACTCGCTCCCCGTCTGTTCTGTCCCGGCGCGCGCGGCCCCGCTCCCTAGGGCGCGCGCGCGCCGGGTCTCTGCGATTTAAAGGGCCACTGCGCCGCTGATTGGCGCAGTGGTTCCAATTAGGGTTTTCACCTTTGCACTTCCCTATATTACCTCACTTCCCTTGCACTCCCTTGCCGGATCTTGTTGCCTTAGTGCCAGTGAAAGCGTTCCTTGTGTGTTCCTTGCCTGTGTTTCCAGACCTTCTGCCGTTGCCCCTGACTACGATCCTTGCTGCCTGCCCCGACCTTCTGCTACGTCCGACCTTGCTTCTGCCTACTCCCTTGTACCGCGCCTATCTTCAGCAGCCAGAGAGGTGAGCCGTTGCTAGTGGATACGACCTGGTCACTACCGCCGCAGCAAGACCATCCCGCTTTGCGGCGGGCTCTGGTGAAAACCAGTAGTGGCTTAGAACCGGTCCACTAGCACGGTCCACGCCAATCCCTCTCTGGCACAGAGGGTCCACTACCTGCCAGCCGGCATCGTGACAGTAGATCCGGCCATGGATCCCGCTGAAGTTCCTCTGCCAGTTGTCGCTGACCTCACCACGGTGGTCGCCCAGCAGTCACAACAGATAGCGCAACAAGGCCAACAGCTGTCTCAACTGACCGTTATGCTACAACAGTTGCTACCACAGCTTCAGCAGTCATCTCCTCCGCCAGCTCCTGCACCTCCTCCGCAGCGAGTGGCCGCTCCTGGGATACGCTTATCCTTGCCGGATAAATTTGATGGGGACTCTAAGTTTTGCCGTGGCTTTCTTTCCCAATGTTCCCTGCATCTGGAGATGATGTCAGACCTGTTTCCCACTGAAAGGTCTAAGGTGGCTTTCGTAGTCAGTCTTCTGTCCGGAAAAGCCCTGTCATGGGCCACACCGCTCTGGGACCGCAATGACCCCGTCACTGCCTCTGTACACTCCTTCTTCTCGGAAATCCGAAGTGTCTTTGAGGAACCTGCCCGAGCCTCTTCTGCTGAGACTGCCCTGTTGAACCTGGTCCAGGGTAATTCTTCCGTTGGCGAGTATGCCGTACAATTCCGTACTCTTGCTTCAGAATTGTCCTGGAATAATGAGGCCCTCTGCGCGACCTTCAAAAAAGGCCTATCCAGCAACATTAAAGATGTTCTGGCCGCACGAGAAATTCCTGCTAATCTACATGAACTTATTCACCTAGCCACTCGCATTGACATGCGTTTTTCTGAAAGGCGTCAGGAACTCCGCCAAGATATGGACTCTGTTCGCACGAGGCGTTTCGTCTCCTCGGCTCCTCTCTCCTCTGGTCCCCTGCAATATGTTCCTGTGCCTCCCGCCGTGGAGGCTATGCAGGTCGACCGGTCTCGCCTGACACCTCAAGAGAGGACACGACGCCGTATGGAGAACCTCTGCCTGTACTGTGCTAGTACCGAACACTTCCTGAGGGATTGTCCTATCCGTCCTCCCCGCCTGGAAAGACGTACGCTGACTCCGCACAAAGGTGAGACAGTCCTTGATGTCTACTCTGCTTCTCCACGTCTTACTGTGCCTGTGCGGATGTCTGCCTCTGCCTTCTCCTTCTCTACAGTGGCCTTCTTGGACTCTGGATCTGCAGGAAATTTTATTTTGGCCTCTCTCGTCAACAGGTTCAACATCCCGGTGACCAGTCTCGCCAGACCCCTCTACATCAATTGTGTAAATAATGAAAGATTGGACTGTACCATACGTTTCCGCACGGAGCCCCTTCTTATGAGCATCGGATCTCATCATGAGAGGATTGAACTTTTGGTCCTCCCCAATTGCACCTCGGAGATTCTCCTTGGACTTCCCTGGCTTCAACTTCATTCCCCAACCCTGGATTGGTCCACTGGGGAGATCAAGAGTTGGGGGTCCTCTTGTTCCAAGAACTGTCTAAAACCGGTTCCCAGTAACCCTTGCCGTAACTCTGTGGTTCCTCCAGTAACCGGTCTCCCTAAGGCCTATATGGACTTCGCGGATGTTTTCTGCAAAAAACAAGCTGAGACTCTACCTCCTCACAGGCCTTATGATTGCCCTATCGACCTCCTCCCGGGTACTACTCCACCCCGGGGCAGAATTTATCCTCTCTCTGCCCCAGAGACTCTTGCCATGTCCGAATACGTCCAGGAGAATCTAAAAAAGGGCTTTATCCGTAAATCCTCCTCTCCTGCCGGAGCCGGATTTTTCTTTGTGTCCAAAAAAGATGGCTCCCTACGTCCTTGCATTGACTACCGCGGTCTTAATAAAATCACGGTTAAGAACCGCTACCCCTTACCCCTCATCTCTGAACTCTTTGATCGCCTCCAAGGTGCCCACATCTTCACTAAATTGGACTTAAGAGGCGCCTATAACCTCATCCGCATCAGAGAGGGGGACGAGTGGAAAACGGCATTTAACACCAGAGATGGACACTTTGAGTATCTGGTCATGCCCTTTGGACTGTGCAATGCCCCTGCCGTCTTCCAAGACTTTGTCAATGAAATTTTTCGTGATCTGTTATACTCCTGTGTTGTTGTATATCTGGACGATATCCTAATTTTTTCTGCCAATCTAGAAGAACACCGCCAGCATGTCCGTATGGTTCTTCAGAGACTTCGTGACAACCAACTCTATGCCAAAATTGAGAAATGTCTGTTTGAATGCCAATCTCTTCCTTTTCTAGGATATTTGGTCTCTGGCCAGGGACTACAGATGGATCCAGACAAACTCTCTGCCGTCTTAGATTGGCCACGCCCCTCCGGACTCCGTGCTATCCAACGCTTTTTGGGGTTCGCCAATTATTACAGGCAATTTATTCCACATTTTTCTACCATTGTGGCTCCTATCGTGGCTTTAACCAAAAAAAATGCTGATCCCAAGTCCTGGCCTCCTCAAGCAGAAGACTCCTTTAAACGACTCAAGTCTGCCTTTTCTTCGGCTCCCGTGCTCTCCAGACCTGACCCTTCCAAACCCTTCCTATTGGAGGTTGATGCCTCCTCAGTGGGAGCTGGAGCTGTTCTTCTACAAAAAAATTCTTCCGGGCATGCTGTCACTTGTGGTTTTTTCTCTAGGACCTTCTCTCCAGCGGAGAGGAACTACTCCATCGGGGATCGAGAGCTTCTAGCCATTAAATTAGCACTTGAGGAATGGAGGCATCTGCTGGAGGGATCAAGATTTCCTGTTATTATCTACACCGACCACAAGAACCTCTCCTACCTCCAGTCTGCCCAACGGCTGAATCCTCGCCAGGCCCGGTGGTCTCTGTTCTTTGCCCGATTTAATTTTGAGATTCACTTTCGTCCTGCCGATAAGAACATTAGGGCCGATGCTCTCTCTCGTTCCTCGGATGCCTCAGAAGTTGATCTCCCTCCGCAACACATCATTCCACCTGACTGCCTGATCTCCACTTCTCCTGCCTCCATCAGGCAGACTCCTCCAGGAAAGACCTTTGTTTCTCCACGCCAACGCCTCGGAATCCTCAAATGGGGTCACTCCTCCCATCTCGCAGGTCATGCGGGCATCAAGAAATCTGTGCAACTCATCTCCCGCTTCTATTGGTGGCCGACTCTGGAGACGGATGTTGGGGACTTTGTGCGAGCCTGCACTATCTGTGCCCGGGATAAGACTCCTCGCCAGAAGCCCGCTGGTTTTCTTCATCCTCTGCCTGTCCCCGAACAGCCTTGGTCTCTGATTGGTATGGATTTTATTACTGATTTACCCCCTTCCCGTGGCAACACCGTTATTTGGGTGGTCGTTGATCGATTCTCCAAAATGGCACATTTCATCCCTCTTCCTGGTCTTCCTTCTGCGCCTCAGTTGGCTAAACAATTTTTTGTACACATTTTTCGTCTTCACGGGTTGCCTACGCAGATTGTCTCGGATAGAGGGGTCCAATTCGTGTCTAAATTCTGGAGGGCTCTCTGTAAACAACTCAAGATTAAATTAAATTTTTCCTCTGCATATCATCCCCAGTCCAATGGACAAGTAGAAAGAATTAACCAGATCCTGGGTGATTATTTGCGACATTTTGTTTCCTCCCGCCAGGATGACTGGGCAGATCTCCTTCCATGGGCCGAATTCTCGTATAACTTCAGGGTCTCTGAATCTTCCTCCAAATCCCCATTTTTCGTGGTGTACGGCCGTCACCCTCTTCCCCCCCTCCCTACCCCCTTGCCCTCTGGTCTGCCCGCTGTGGATGAAATTTCTCATGACCTTTCCATTATATGGAGAGAGACCCAAAATTCTCTCTTACAGGCTTCTTCACGCATGAAGAGGTTCGCGGATAAGAAAAGAAGAGCTCCCCCCGTTTTTTCCCCTGGAGACAAGGTATGGCTCTCCGCTAAATATGTCCGCTTCCGTGTCCCTAGCTACAAGTTGGGACCACGCTATCTTGGTCCTTTCAAAATTTTGTGTCAAATTAATCCTGTCTCTTATAAACTTCTTCTTCCTCCTTCTCTTCGTATCCCTAATGCCTTTCACGTCTCTCTTCTCAAACCACTCATCCTCAACCGTTTTTCTCCCAAATCTGTTCCTCCCACTCCTGTTTCCGGCTCCTCGGACGTCTTCTCGGTCAAGGAAATTTTGGCTGCCAAAAAGGTCAGAGGGAAAAATTTTTTTTTAGTAGACTGGGAGGGTTGTGGTCCTGAAGAGAGATCCTGGGAACCTGAGGACAACATCCTTGACAAAAGTCTGCTCCTCAGGTTCTCAGGCTCCAAGAAGAGGGGGAGACCCAAGGGGGGGGGTACTGTTACGCCGAGCGCTCCGGGTCCCCGCTCCTCCCCGGAGCGCTCGCTTCACTCCCTCCGCTGCAGCGCTCCGGTCACGTCCTCTGACCCGGGGCGCTGCGATCCCGCTGCCAGCCGGGATGCGATTCGCGATGCGGGTAGCGCCCGCTCGCGATGCGCACCCCGGCTCCCCTACCTGACTCGCTCCCCGTCTGTTCTGTCCCGGCGCGCGCGGCCCCGCTCCCTAGGGCGCGCGCGCGCCGGGTCTCTGCGATTTAAAGGGCCACTGCGCCGCTGATTGGCGCAGTGGTTCCAATTAGGGTTTTCACCTTTGCATTTCCCTATATTACCTCACTTCCCTTGCACTCCCTTGCCGGATCTTGTTGCCTTAGTGCCAGTGAAAGCGTTCCTTGTGTGTTCCTTGCCTGTGTTTCCAGACCTTCTGCCGTTGCCCCTGACTACGATCCTTGCTGCCTGCCCCGACCTTCTGCTACGTCCGACCTTGCTTCTGCCTACTCCCTTGTACCGCGCCTATCTTCAGCAGCCAGAGAGGTGAGCCGTTGCTAGTGGATACGACCTGGTCACTACCGCCGCAGCAAGACCATCCCGCTTTGCGGCGGGCTCTGGTGAAAACCAGTAGTGGCTTAGAACCGGTCCACTAGCACGGTCCACGCCAATCCCTCTCTGGCACAGAGGGTCCACTACCTGCCAGCCGGCATCGTGACAGCTCCGCTCTGCCCCTCATCATCCTCCTCCTCCAGTTCAGCCCCCACAGGGCTCATGTAGCCTTGAGATGTATGCGCAATGTCTCCATTGCCGTGACAAGCCATGGTTTCAATATTTTGTTGTAGGAAATGTAGGAGTGGAATTACGTCGTTCATGGCGTAATCCAAGCGACTTACAAATAATGTGGCTTCCTCAAAGGGCCTCAGCAAACGGCAGGTGTCACGTATTAGCTGCCACTGGTTCACATTGAAGTTACACAGGGGAGTACTCCTATCTGCTTGGATCATCAAGAAATTGGTGATGGCTTTTCTTTGTTCGTATAGTCTGTCCAATGCATGGAGGGTGGAATTCAAACGTGTGGCAACGTCACAAATAAGACTATGTTGTGGAATACCGTTCTGACGCTGCAGCTCAAGGAAGGTGTGCTTGGCGATGTACGAGTGGCTGAAGTGCCTGCATAGTTTCCTTGCCATTTTCAGGATGTTTTCCAAATGAGGCGAAGACTTGAGGAAGTGCTTGACAACCAGATTCAACACGTGTGCCATGCAGGGCGCATGTTTCACACTTCCTTGTCGCGGCGCGGACACAATGTTCTTCCCATTGTCGGTCACCATGGTTCCCATTTCCAGATTTCGTTGAGTAAGCCATACTCGGATTTCTTTAGGAATTAACTTTAGCAGTTCCTCCCCTGTGTGACTCCGTTCGCCAAGGCAAACCATGTGAAGAACACATCGACACCGCTGTGCCCTACACACATGGTACGATGAAGGGCCACCGAGATTTGGACGTGCAGTGGAGGCCGAGAACACAGTGGAGGATGAGGAGGCGGCATCGCACACTGTAACAGGACCAACTGCCTGGAAGGAAGAACCTGGAGGAGGAAGCGGTGTGACCTGTCCAAGTTGCTGTTGTGGCTGTGCAGGAACCACATTTACCCAGTGGAGCACCTTAACAGCTTAACAGGTACTAAATGGTACAATACTTGGATGTACCTATGCGGTATGCACTGATGAGGGCAGTAATATGCGCAACTATAGGCATAAAAAACTCCAGCCGGTGAATACTATTGCTTGGACTTGCACAGTATGTAGCCAGTTTACAGATTAACAGGTACAAAATGGTACAAATGCACTACAGTCCACTGAACAATCACATATTTCTGAACAGCAGCAGGACCCAACAGTGCAGCACCACAAAGAAAACTAAAAATATAGGGATTAAACCCTAAATTGCACTCTGTCACACAATTCTGAGCAGCATAAGATTTGTGGAGCAAAATAAAAAATTCCATTCGGCTGAAAAATGAGGAGATAAGATGCTTCAGAAAGTTCAGGCAGCTTGGAGATCTGTATGAGGCAGCTGACAGCTATCTGCCCCTCTCTGCTGCAATGCTCAATAACGTGAATAGGAGGTTTAGCAATCAATGATCCTTCTCAGAGTAACAGCACAGCACTCTGCACTCCTGTCTTTCCCTAATGCTGATGTGACTAGCAGTTGCAGTGTAACGCTGTGGTATGAGCTATTCACACACACACAGTCCCGTCCTCTCCATCTGAGTGCATAGATGAAATGAAGAGAGGCAAGATGGCCACTGATTATATAGGGGCTGTGACATCACAGGGGTCAGTGAACACTGATAGGCTGCAACTCACATGTGGTTCAGGGTCAGCCCGCCTACCTTCATTCCCACCGCAGTTTCCCGCCCTCCCATAATCCCCCACCCCATGTACTCACATGTGGATCCGCCATCTTAGGTCTCCAACAACCTGGAACGCTGTAAAATGGAGTTTAATGAAGCGATTTGCGCGATAGAATCGCGGCAATATTCGTATTCGTTGCTAATTGAATTTTTCCTGAAATTCGTAACTAATTCAGGTTCGTCAGCTTCGGTTCGCTCATCTCTACTCTTTACCAATAGGCCTTTCCTTCTCTAAACTCTCCCCTCTAGTTCAGCCGCAGCCAGACTTATCTTCCACTCCAGCCGTTAAAACAATGCCTCCCCACTGTCACTACACTGGTTACCCATTCAGTTCAGAATACAGTACAGAAAACTCAGTCTCATCCACAAAGCTCTCCCCAGTGCTGCACCACCCTACATCTCCTCCCTAATCTCTGTCTACCATCCTACACGTGCTCTCCGCTCTGACCTGAAACTAACATCTTTTATAATCCGAACCTTTCACTCCCATCTCCAAGTGTGGTATCCCAGCACCAAAGACTGTCCTGTGGGCTGTGGAGCTCCTCGGTCATGTGTTGGGCCTACCGTGAAAATGTCCATCATGTTTATGATTAGGGATGAGCGAATTGAAAATTTACTTCGCAACTAATCCGAATATCGCTGCAATTCGATCGCACGAATCACTTCATTAAACTCCATTTAGCGCGGTCCAGGCTCCAAGGCATCTAAAATGGCGGATCCACATGTGAGGACATGGGGCAAGGAACTCTGGGAAGGCTACAAGGTTGGTAGGTGAGATGACCCTGAATCACATGCAGCATGCAGCCTATCACCAGCCAGCCACCCCTGGGATTTCAGAGCCCTATAGCCATCTTGCGGCCAGTCATTTTAGCATTTTATTTCAGAGAGAGCATTTCATTGCAGGGAGAGATAGAGCATTGTGTGCGTTGCACAGAAAATAGCCCAAATCACTGCATAAAAGCACTGACAGAGAGAGAAAGTACACTTTTGGGTGTAATACACAGCAACTCCACTACTGCAGCAGGGTGTACAGCAACTCTAAAGCTTATAGGGGCCAGTTAGGTAGAGCAGTAAAAGCTATTGTCATCTGCTATTACTACCTAATAGTACTGTACTGGGCTCTACTACACAGCGACTCTGTACTGCTGCAGTGGGTTGTACAACAACTGTAAAGTTTATAGGAGCCAGTTAGGCTGAGCACTAGAGATGTCGTGAATTGTTCGCCGTCGAACAGTTCCTGGCGAATTTTGCATGTTCGCGTTCGCATTGCCGGGTGAACATATGTGAAGTTCTATCCGCCCCCTATACTTTAACATTGCAGTAAACTTTGACCCTGTGAGTCAGAGTCAGCAGACACATTACAGCCAATCAGCAGCAGTCCCTCCCTTCCAGACCCTCCTACCTCTTGCACGGACACCATTTTAGCCTCATTCAGCATGCTGCAGGCTTAGGAAGTGGAGGGTTAGAGAAGCTGCTCCTGCTGTATAGGGAAAGCGATAGCTAGGTTGGTGTATTCAGGGTCCAGTTTACTCCTAAAGCACTAGTGTAACATCTGCTTTAACCCCTTAAGGACACATGACGTTCTCATACGTCTCCATTTCCGAGTCCTTAAGGACACATGACGTATGAGAACGTCATGTGTTTTACCGGCCCCCCGCAACCATCTGGAGCGGAGCCGGTCCCCGATGCCTGCTGAAATCGTTCAGCAGGCATCGGGGCATATCGCCCAGGGGGGTCATTATGACCCCCCATGTCGGCGATGGCCGCAGATCGCTGGACAATTCAGTCCAGCGATCTGCGGCGGATTCCGGGTCAATCGGGTCTCCAGTGACCCGGTGACCCGGAATTATTGGCTGATCGGGGCCGTCAGAGACGGCCCCGAACAGCCAGAGCCAGCAGGGGTGAGGTGGCACTGGTGCCACCTCACGATCGCCCTGATTCGTCGGCCGACCAATCAGGGTGCCTGCTGCAGGTGTCACTCCCGCAACCCGCTCCGCCCCTCTTCCGGAGGACGTGAGCGGGTGCGGGACGTGCACCCCGGGTGCTGGGGACCCCGATCCCCGGCGCCCCTGTTGGGATCGGGGCCCCAGGAGCAGCGGCGGCGGCGGAGACGACGAGGGACTGACCTGTGCTGCTGGATCGTTGGAGGTGAGTGACAGCCTCCTGCTGTTGCTTAGCAACAGCTCCCAGCATGCAAAAAGGGCATGCTGGGAGCTGTAGTTATGCAACAGCAGGAGGCAGACCACCACAACTCCCAGCATTCCCTTATGGGCATGCTGGGACTTGTAGTTTTGCAACAGCTGGAGGCACATTCTTTCTATGTAAAAGTGTACCTTCAGCTGTTGTGTAACTACAACTCCCAGCTTGCACAATCAGCTAAAGTGCATGCTGGGAGTTGTAGTGGTGCATCTGGTGGTTGCATAACTACAACTCCCAGCATGCCCGTTGGCTGTCGGTGACTGCTGAGAGTTGTAGTTTTGCAACAGCTGAAGGCACACTGAGTTAAGTAGCAAACCAGTGTGTCTCCAGCTGTTGCATAACTACAATCCCCAGCATCCCCAGCCAAAGTAGTATGCTTCCAGCTGTTGCATAACTACAACACCCAGCATGCCCTTCCGCTGTCCGTACATGCTGGGGGTTGTAGCTTTTGCAACAGCTGAAGGCACACTGGTTGCAAAACACTGAGTTTGTTACCAAACTCGGTGTTTCACAACCAGTGTGCCTCCAGCTGTTGCAAAACTACAACTCCCAGCATGCACTGATAGACCGTACATGCTGGGAGTTGTAGTTTTGCAACAGCTGGATGTCCCCCCCCCCCCCCCAATGTGAATGTACAGGGTACACTCACATGGGCGGAGGATTACAGTAAGTATCCGGCTGCAAGTTTGAGGTGCGGCAAAATTTCTGCCGCAGCTCAAACTGCCAGCGAGAAACTACTGTGAACCCCCCGCCCGTGTGACTGTACCCTAAAAACACTACACTACACTAACACACAATAAAATAAAAAGTAAAAAAACACTACATATACACATACCCCTACACAGCCCCCCTCCCCAATAAAAATGAAAAACGTCTGGTACGCCACTGTTTCCAAAACGGAGCCTCCAGCGGTTGCAAAACTACAACTCCCAGCATGCACTGATAGACCATACATGCTGGGAGTTGTAGTTTTGCAACAGCTGGATGTTCCCCCCCCCCCAATGTGAACGCACAGGGTACACTCACATGGGCGGAGGATTACAGTAAGTATCCGGCTGCAAGTTTGAGCTGCGTCAAATTTTCTGCCGTAGCTCAAACTGCCAGCGAGAAACTACTGTGAACCCCCGCCCGTGCGACTGTACCCTAAAAACACTACACTACACTAACACAAAATAAAATAAAAAGTAAAAAACACTACATATACACATACCCCTATACAACCCCCCTCCCCAATAAAAATGAAAAACGTCTGGTACGCCACTGTTTCCAAAACGGAGCCTCCAGCTGTTGCAAAACAACTACTCCCAGTATTGCCAGATAGCCGTTGACTGTCCAGGCATGCTGGGAGTTTTACAACAGCTGGAGGCACCCTGTTTGGTAATCACTGGCGTAGAATACCCCTATGTCCACCCCTATGCAAGTCCCTAATTTAGGCCTCAAATGCGCATGGCGCTCTCACTTTGGAGCCCTGTCGTATTTCAAGGCAACAGTTTAGGGTCACATATGGGGTATCGCCGTACTCGGGAGAAATTGGGCTTCAAATTTTGGGGGGTATTTTCTGCTATTACCCTTTTAAAAAATGTAAAATTTTTGGGAAAACAAGCATTTTAGGTAAAAAATATATATTTTTTTTACATATGCAAAAGTCGTGAAACACCTGTAGGGTATTAAGGTTCAAATTACCCCTTGTTACGTTCCCCGAGGGGTCTAGTTTCCAAAATGGTATGCCATGTGTTTTTTTTTTGCTGTCCTGGCACCATAGGGGCTTCCTAAATGCGGCATGCCCCCAGAGCAAAATTCGCTTTCAAAAAGCCAAATGTGACTCCTTCTCTTCTGAGACCTGTAGTGCGCCAGCAGAGCACTTTTCACACCCATATGGGGTGTTTTCTGAATCGGGAG
Organism: Hyla sarda; assembly: GCF_029499605.1. NCBI lineage: Eukaryota > Metazoa > Chordata > Amphibia > Anura > Hylidae > Hyla > Hyla sarda. Next base: position 28,424,991 of record NC_079189.1, read on the forward strand.
AAATTGGGCTTCAAATTTTGGGGGGTATTTTCTGCTATTACCCTTTTTAAAATTGTAAAAATTTTGGGAAACCAAGCATTTTAGGTAAAAAAAATATATATTTTTTTACATATGCAAAAGTCGTGAAACACCTGTAGGGTATTAAGGTTCACATTACCCCTTGTTACGTTCCCCGAGGGGTCTAGTTTCCAAAATGGTATGCCATGTGTTTTTTGTTTTGCTGTTCTGGCACCATAGGGGCTTCCTAAATGCGGCATGCCCCCAGAGCAAAATTTGCTTTCAAAAAGCCAAATGTTACTCCTTCTCTTCTGAGACCTGTAGTGCGCCAGCAGAGCACTTTTCACACCCATATGGGGTGTTTTCTGAATCGGGAGAAATTGGGCTTCAAATTTTGGGGGGTATTTTCCGCTATTACCCTTTTTAAAAATGTAAACATTTTGGGAAAACAAGCATTTTAGGTAAAAAAAATTTTTTTTTTTACATATGGAAAAGTTGTGAAACACCTGTAGGGCATTAAGGTTCACGTTACCCCTTGTTACGTTCCCCGAGGGATCTAGTTTCCAAAATGGTATGCCATGTGTTTTTTTTTTGCTGTTCTGGCACCATAGGGGCTTCCTAAATGCGGCATGCCCCCAGAGCAAAATTTGCTTTCAAAAAGCCAAATGTGACTCCTTCTCTTCTGAGACCTGTAGTGCGCCAGCAGAGAACTTTTCACCCCCATGCAAGGTGTTTTCTGTATCGGGAGAAATTGGGCTTCAAATTTTGGGGGGTATTTTCTGCTATTACCCTTTTTAAAAATGTAAAATTTTTGGGAAACCAAGCATTTTAGGTAAAAAAAATATATATTTTTTTTACATATGCAAAAGTCGTGAATCACCTGTAGGGTATTAAGGTTCACTTTACCCCTTGTTACGTTCCCTGAGGGGTCTAGTTTCCAAAATGGTATGCCATGTGTTTTTTTTTGCTGTCCTGGCACCATAGGGGCTTCCTAAATGCGGCATGCCCCCCAAAAACCATTTGTCGCTCCTTCAATTCTGAGCCCTCTACTGCGCCCGCCAGACAATTAACATAGACATTTGAGGTATGTGCTTACTCGAGAGAAATTGGGTTTCAAATACAAGTAAAAATTTTCTCCTTTTTATCCCTTGCAAAAATTCAAAAATTGGGTCTACAAGAACATGCGAGTGTAAAAAATGAAGATTTTGAATTTTCTCCTTCACTTTGCTACTATTCCTGTGAAACACCTAAAGGGTTAATACACTTACTGAATGTTTTTTTGAATACTTTAGGGGTGTAGTTTTTATAATGGGGTCTTTTATGGGGTATTTCTAATATGAAGACCCTTCAAATCCACTTCAAAACTGAACTGGTCCCTGAAAAATAGTGAGTTTGAAAATTTTGTGAAAAATGTCAAAATTGCTGCTGAACTTTGAAGCCCTATGGTGTCTTCCAAAAGTAAAAACTCATAAATTTTATGATGCAAACATAAAGTAGACATAATGTATATGTGAACCCAACAAAAATATATTTTGAATATCCATTTTCCTTACAAGCAGAGAGCTTCAAAGTTAGAAAAATGCAAAATTTTCATTTTTTTCATCAAATTTTGGGATTTTTCACCAAGAAAGGATGCAAGTTACCATAAAATTTTACCACTAAGTTAAAGTAGAATATGTCACGAAAAAACTATCTCAGAATCAGAATGATAACTAAAAGCATTCCAGAGTTATTAATGTTTAAAGTGACAGTGGTCAGAATTGCAAAAAACGCTCCGGTCCTTAAAGGGGTACTCCGGTGAAAACCTTTTTTCTTTTAAATCAACTGGTGGCAGAAAGTTAAACATATTTGTAAATTACTTCTATTAAAAAATCTTAATCCTTCCAGTACTTATTAGCTGCTGAATGCTACAGAGGAAATTCCTTTCTTTTTGGAACACTGATGACATCACGCGCACAGTGCTCTCTGCTGACATATCTGTCCATTTTAGTAACCATGCATAGCAGATGTATGCTAAGGGCAGCGTTGTGGCTCAGTGGTTAGCACTGCTGCCTTGCAGTGCTGGGGACTTGGGTTCAAATCCTACTAAGGACAACAATAAATAAAGACTTATTATTATAATAACATCAGCAGAGAGAACTGTGCTCGTGATGTCATCAGAGAGCATTCCAAAAAGAAAAGAATTTCCTCTGTAGTATTCAGCAGCTTATAAGTACAGGAAGGATTAAGATTTTTTAATAGAAGTAATTTACAAATATGTTTAACTTTCTGCTACCAGTTGATTTAAAAGAAAAAAGGTTTTCACCGGAGTACCCCTTTAAGGTATAAAATGGCTCGGTCCTTAAGGGGTTAAGGACAGCACCCAAAAAAGCCCTTTTTAGGACTTAAAGATATCAGTTCTGGTTGGGAGGGAACCGCTGGTTAAAAGGGGTACTCCAGAATCAAACTTAAGTTTCTTCAAGCAACTATCCACTACAGTATTCAAAGGGCTGAAAGATATCAGTCCGTGAGTCTTGCAACAGCTGGAGGCACGCTGGTTGGGAGGGAACCACTGGTTAAAAGGGGTACTCCAGAATCAAACTTAAGTTCCTTCAAGCAACTATTTACTACAGTATTCAAAGATATCAGTCCATGTGTTTTGCAACAGCTTTAAGCACCCTGGTTAGGGACCACTGCTTAGAATGGGAACTCCGCTGGCAAGCTTTTTTTCTTTAAAGCAACTAACTACTACAGTATTCAAAGGGCTGAAATATATCAGTCCGTGTGTTTTGTAACAGCTGGAGGCACCCTGGTTGGGGACCACTGCATAAAAGGGGAACTCCGCTGGCAAGTTTTTTTGCTCATTGTCACACTAGTGCAAATCAAATTAGGTGTGACAGTTGTGCAAATAAAAAAAAATACCTTTTTTGGCTGTTAAATAAAATCAGTCGTCACTGTTAGTTCACGTCACAGTTGCCATTTTTCTTGCCTGCAGGGCAAATTGTGTCACCCTAGTGCAAATCACATTAGGTGTGACAGTTGTGCAAATTAAAAAAAAAATACCTTTTTTAGCTGTTAAATAAAATCAGTCGTCACTCTTAGTTCACGCCACAGTTGCCATTTTTCTTGCCTGCAGGGCAAATTGTGTCACCCTAGTGCAAATCACATTAGGTGTAACACTTGTGCAAATTTAACCAAAAAAATGACAGGCAGAGGAAGGCCACCCCGCAGGGGCCGTCGTGGTGATAGGATTCCCTTTGACCCTGGAATGGCCAGTGTTCAGAGGCCATGTACCCTGAACCCCCAAAGTTCTCAGGACTTAGTTGACTGGCTATCACAAGACACCCAATCTACTACTAAAGCTTCCGCTTGGAACCTTGACGCACCGTCCTTCTCCTCCTCTAGCTTAGCTTCGGGCACCTCTCATGCTACCACTTGCCCGCCTGCCGCTACCACCAACACTAGCACCACAGCAGCTTTACTTGATCCGTCAGAGGAGTTATTTTTGTTTGGAGACATGAGTGATGCACAACCATTATTGCCAGAGGATGTAGTTAACAGGGATATGTCTCAGTCAGGTAGCATTACACACATGGACGTACTGTGTGATGATAATGTTGTACCCGCTGCTGCTTCCTTTCTTTAGGTGTCAGAAGGTGTTGATGATGAGGATGTGTCCGTGGATGCCACGTGGGTGCCCGCTAGAATAGAAGAAGAGGGGGAAAGTTCAGATGGGGAGACAGAGAGGAGAAGGAGACAGGTTAGAAGCAGGGGGAGGTCGTAGCAAGGAGCTAGTGGCACAGTCAGACAGCATGCATCGGCACCCGGGGTCAGCCAGACGGGACGCCAATCAATGCATGCTGTTGGCACCACCAGAATGCCGTCATTGCAGAGCTCAGCAGTGTGGCATTTTTTTTGTGTGTCTGCCTCTGACAACAGCGAGGCCATTTGCAACCTGTGCCAGAAGAAACTGAGTCGTGGGAAGTCCAACACCCACCTAGGCACAACTGCTTTGCGAAGGCACATGATGTCACATCACAAAAGCCTATGGGATCAACACGTCAGTACAAGCAGCACACAAAGTCAAAGCCGCCATCCTCCTCCTGGTCCAGCATCTTCAGCCAGGTCAACCACTGCTGCCCTCCTTGCCCCCTCTCAACCATCCGCCTCTCCGTCTCTCGCCTTGAGCAGTTCCTGCTCATCTGCCCACAGTCAGGTGTCTGTCAAGGAGATGTTTGAGCGCAGGAAGACAATGTCTCAAAGTCACCCCCTAGCCCGGCATCTGACAGCTGGCTTTTCGGAACTGCTATCCCGCCAGCTTTTACCATACAAGCTGGTGGAGTCTGAGGCCTTTAAAAAATTTGTAGCCATTGGAACACCGCAGTGGAAGGTACCCGGACGAAATTTTTTTTGTACAAAAGGCAATCCCCAACCTTTACTCCATTGTGCAAAAGGAAATTATGGCATGTCTGGCACACAGTGTAGGGGCAAGGGTCCCTCTGACCACTGATACCTGGTCCGCAAAGTATGTTCAGGGCAGGTATATCACCTACACTGCTCATTGGGTAAACCTGGTGACGGCTGCCAAGCTTGGAATGCGTGGCTCTGCAGAGGAGTTGGTGACACCGCCACGACTTGCAGGCAGGCCTGCTGCCACCTCCTCTACTCCTTCTACTCCATCCTCTTCCATAACATCCTCGGCCGAGTCCTCTTCCACTGCTTGGTCTTGCTCCACATCACCGACACACACCCCCCCCCCAGGTGCTATTCCACATCCCGGATACGGCAGTGTCACGCCATCTTGGGGTTGACTTGCCTCAAAGCGGAGAGTCACATGGCACCAGCGCTCCTGTCGGCCCTGAACGCACAGGTGGACCAGTGGCTGACTCTGCACCAACTGGAGATCGGCAAGGTGGTTTGTGACAACGGAACAAATTTGTTGGCGGCATTGAGGTTGGGCAAGTTGAAACATGTGCCATGCATGACACATGTGTGTAATCTGATTGTACAACGCTTTGTGCTCAAGTACCCAGGCTTGCAGGATGTCCTGAAGCAGTCCAGGAAGGTGTGTGGCCATTTCAGGCATTCCTACACGGCCATTGGGCACTTGTCAGATATCCAGCGGCGAAACAACATGCCAGTGAGGCGCTTGATTTGCGACAGCCGACACGTTGGAATTCAACACTCCTAATGTTCGACTGCCTGCTCCAACAAGAAAAAGCCGTCAACGAATATTTGTATGACCGGGGTGCTAGGACATCATCTGCGGAGCTGGGAATTTTTTTGACACGTTACTGGAGGCTCATGCGCAATGCCTGTAGGCTCATGCGTCCTTTTGAGGAGGTGACAAACCTGGTCAGTCGCACCGAAGGCACCATCAGCGACATCATACCGTTTGTTTTCTTCCTGGAGCATGCCCTGCGAAGAGTGCAGGATCAGGCAGTAGAGGAGCGTGAAGAGGAAGAGTTGTAGACACCATCACCACCAGAAATAGCCTTATCAGCATCGCTTGCTGGACCTGCGGCAACGCTGGAAGAGGATTGTGAGGAAGAAGAGTCAGAGGAGGAATGTGGCTTTGAAGAGGAGGAGGAAGACCAGCCACAGCAGGCATCCCAGGGTGCTCCTTGTTACCTATCTGGCTCCCGTGGTGTTGTACGTGGCTGGGGGGGAAGAAGATTATACCTTCCCTGACATCACTGAGGAAGAGGAACGGGACATGAGTAGCTCGGCATCCGTCCTTGTGCAAATGGGGTCTTTCATGCTGTCGTGCCTGTTGAAGGACCCTCGTATAAAAAGGATGAAGGAGAACAACCTGTACTGGATGTCCACGCTACTAGACCCCCGGTATAAACATAAAGTGCCTGACATGTTACCGCATTACAGCAAGGCGGAAAGGATTCAGCAGGTCCAAAATAAATTAAGAAGTATGCTGTACACAGCGTATAAGGGTCATGTCACAGCACAACAGGGATCTAACAGGGGAAGATGTGAAAGTAATCCTCCTCCTCCTTCCACGAACACGCCGGCAAGGACAGGAAGCTGTACAGACATGCTGTTGATGGAGGACATGTGGAGCTTTTTAAGTCCTACGCATCGCCACAGCCCTTCGGGGTCAACCATCAGAGAACAACTTGACCGACAGGTAGCAGACTACCTGGCCTTAACCGCAGATATCGACACTCTGAGGAGCAATGAACCCCTTGACTACTGGGTGTGCCGGCTTGACCTGTGGCCTGAGCTATTCCAATTTGCGCTCGAACTTCTGGCCTGTCCCGCTTCAAGTGTCCTGTCAGAAAGGACCTTCAGTGCAGCAGGAGGTATTGTCACTGAGAAGAGGAGTCGCCTTGGTCAAAAAAGTCTGGATTACCTCACCTTTTTTAAGATGAATGAGGGATGGATCCCGAAGGGACTGACACTGGGCGATACATTTGACTGAACAAGGCCTGATCAGATGAGCTGCCTTGGGCTAAAAATGGTCCACACGCTGCTGTATTTGAACTCTGAATTCCGGATGACTTGCGTGACTTATCCGCCACCAACTAGGGTTCAAGCTGCAATGTTTTAGGGCACTTTCTGCCTGGCAAAACAAACAGAAATTTTTCAGGCCGCTGCTACAGCTGCGACAATACCAAATTTTCCAGCCAGGTGTACATGCCTAATTTTTCTGGCCTCTGCTACTGCACTTTTTCTGGTGCTGCAATTTTTATGGCCGCTGCTACAGCTGCGACAATATCCAATTTTTCATCCATGTGTACATGCCTAATTTTTCTGGCCTCTGCTGCTGCAATTGTTATGGTGCTGCAATTTTTATGGCCGCTGCTACAGAAGCGGCTGCAACAATACCAAATTTTTCAGGCATGTGTACATGCCTAATTTTTCACGTACTCTCTGCTGACATCTCTGTCCATTTTTGCAACCGTGGATATTAGATGTATGCTAATAGTAGCATGGTGGCTCAGAGGTTAGCACTGCTGCTTTGCAGCGCTGGGGCCTTGTGTTCAAATCCCACTATGTGCTGCCTCAAGGAGGCCTCTAACTATGTGCTGCCTAAAGGGAGGCTCTAACTATGTGCTGCCTAATATGGGGGAATCTATGTGCTGTCTAAAGGGGAGAATCTAACTATGTGATGTCTAATGGGGGCTCTATGTGCTGCCTAAAGGGGGCAAAAGCACATTATTTGAAACCATTTAGGAATAATAGGTGATTTATGCCCTTTATGGATTAAAACCAGACTCTGCATCAACTATGTAATTTTCCATGGGAGTTTTGCCATGGATCCCATGCCACAGTCCATGTGTTAGTCCCCTTGAAAAAACTTTTAAATCACTATTGTGGCCAGAAAGAGTCCCTGTGGGTTTTAAAATTCGCCTGCCCATTGAAGTCAATGGCGGTTCGCAAACTTTTGCGGACGTTCGCGGTTTGCGAACCGAAAATTTTATGTTCGCGACATCACTACTGAGCACTAAAAGCCATTGTCACCTGCTATCAGTGCCTAATAATACTGTACTGGGCTCTACTACACAGAGATTCTGTACTGCTGCAGTTGGTTGTACAACAACTATAAAGCTAACAGGGGCCAGTTAGGGTGAGCACAAAAAGCCATAGTCACCTGATTACAGTGCCTAACACAGGTTGCGTAGCAGATCTTATTGTCCTCTCATAAGTGTAACCTGTGCGTACATAGGTGGTGTATGTTTTTTTATTCTAAAAACAAATTTTGGCCTGGTTATTGTGAAAGGCCAGCCAAAGCTACACCCTTGTTCCTGTAGTTTTATACAGTTTTAAGCGGAGTGTATTGTCCAGCTCTCATAGTTGTAAACTGTATGTACACCTACGTGGTGTATGTTATTTTTTTTTCCTGAAAAAATTATTTTGGTCTAATTACTGTGAAAGGCCAGCCAAAGCTACCCACTTGTTTCTGTAGTCTTATACAGTTTGTAGTGGAGCGCATAGTCCTCCTCTCATAAGTTAAAACTGTACGTGCACCTATGTGGTGTAGTTTTTTTTTCCCTGAAAAACTAATTTGGTCCTAGGTACTGTGAAAGGCCAGCCAACGCTACACCCTTGTTTCTGTAGCCTTATACAGTTTTAAGCGGAGCTTATTGTCCACCTCTCATCAGTGTAAACTGTAAGTACACCAACATGGTGTAGTTTTTTTTTCTTCCTGAAAAACTAATTTTGGCCTAGTTACTGTGAAAGGCCAGCCAATGCTACCCACTTGTTTCTGTAGCCTTATACAGTTTGTAGTGGAGCGCATAGTCCTGCTCTCAAAAGTTGAAATTGTACGTTGGTTTCTTTTTTTTCCTGAAAAACTAATTTGGGCCTAGTTATTCTGAAAGGCCAGCCGAAGCTACACCTTTGTTTCTGTAGTCTAATACAGTATTAAGTTTATTGGAGCGCATTGTCCTCCTCTCATAAGTGTATCATATATGCAGTCAGCTGGTGTATAATTATGTTAGGCAGAGAAGTGCCAGGATGTGCACAGAGAAGTGGCAGAGGCCTAAATTCATCAGGCGCAGGCAGAGGTCACAGCAGAGTAGGGGCGTGTTGCAGCAGGAGTAACAGCGAGAGGTCTGAGCTCCCTGTGTCAGCTAGCAGTCGTGTCTTGACCAGCAACCCAGCAGCTGTGATTGATTGGTTCACTCGGTCATCCACTTCATCCCAAGTGACTTCCGACAACCCCAGTCAACAATCGGTGGGTTCCTCCGACTCAACCGTCAGTTGGCATGTCAGTTGGCTGCTGCCACCTCCAGGCTCTGTCATTCTGATCTGTGGCAGGATCAGAATAGTACTTGAGGCATTTAGACAGAAGAAAACGGTCTGGGTCATTATGCCCCATTATGGTCTCCTCATGCTGCTGCCACCTCCTGGCTGTGTCATTGTGCCACCATATGGTCTCCTCATGCTGTTGGCACATTAAATGAAACTTTAAAATGTTAAATCTGTATAAAATCTTCAATTAAAATTTTACAAATATCTTTAATCTTTTCAATTGTGAGGACATATGGTCTTGTCGGGCTGCTGACACATCTAGGCTCTGTCATTGCGCTGCCATGCGACTCATTGTTATATTGGGTTTTGTGCTCATACAGTATTAGTTGAAAGTAAACACTTCGGGCACCTGGGACATTAAACTTGTGAATCTAATCAAAATCTTCAATTTAAATAAAAAAAAAATCTCTTCAATCTTTTAACCTCTTAAGGACTCAGGGCGTACCTGTACGCCCTGAGCCCAGTCCCGGTGTTTCAAACGGGGTCACACCGTGACCCCGCATCACACCGGGTCGGTCCCAGCTGCTGTTCATAGCTGGGACCCTGGGCTAACAGCTCGCGGCACCGATCGTTCTACCGCGCGCTTCTAATCCTTCAGACGCGCCGATCAAAGTTGACCGCCGTGTCTGAAAGTGAAAGTAAACACTTCCCAGCAGCTCAGTCGGGCTGATCGGGACATCGCGATACAATCGCGATGTTCCGCCCAACCCAATACTCCTATCCATACTCCCTAGACACATACCCTGACCTGCGGCGCGTTTAATACACTTTTTCCTCTTGGCAGCTAGAACTGTGATACCAAGGCTGTGGAAGTCACCTACACCCCCCACTGTGTCGCCCTGGCTTAGAGAGGTCTCACATCTATGTAGAATGGAGGAACTGCTCGCAGACTCCTGAAATCACGTTGTCAGATTCTACGCCCTATGGCACTCTTGGATGAACTTTGTATCCTCCAGCGATTTCACGACCCTGCACCTTGGTGAGTTACCCGCCCACTCTCCTGCTACTTGCCTCTCCTAAACACCAGAATGGATTGACGTACTGTACCCTGGGGTCGCCAGCAAAAGCCCATGGCGTGAGGTAATCATACTACTTGTACTTGACCTTTGTTCTTCCCCTTCTCTTCTCTATCCCAGTTTTTCTACCTAACCCTGCCCCGGTTCCCTTTTCCTCCTGCTCCTTGTCCCTTTCCCCCTTCCCCTGTCTTACACTAGGCAAACTAAGGGGTTGCTCTCTTTCCTTTGCTCTACAAATTTAACCGAGTGGCTGTCACTGGTCCCATACCCTTCACCTGAGCAGGGACCCCAATAGCGTATCACCTGTAACTGCCTGATGGGCTCCCAAACCCGCAAGACCTGAGTTCCTCTTTACAGTTAGTGTGCCGATCTTGTTGTTTGTATTGCGCAGGACAGTTATGTATTTTAGTCTTGCCCTCATGATTCTTAGTGCAGTTTTATCCAATTCCCATAGGGCCCTGACTCCTTTACTTGGGTCTTGTGATCAACCCTATGTTTGTGTCTCTTTTGCCATTTTCTTATATTACTGTGTATGTTTCTTTGAATAGCTTTGAATAAACTTTACTTTGAAAAAAAAATTGCGATGTTCCAATCAGCTAGGACGCAAGCAGAGGTCTCCTTACCTGTCTCTGCGGCGTCCGATCGGGGTTTGATTGCTCCAAGCCTGAGCTACAGGCTTGAGCAATCAAGCCCCTATCTTGCTGATCCCTGCAAAGCTATGGCTTTGCAGAGATCAGCATGAGAGATCAGTGTGTGCAGTGCTATAGCCCCCTATGGGAGCTATAACACTGCAAAAAAAAAAAAGTGGAAAACAAAAGTTAACAAAGGTCATTTAACCCCTTCCCTAATAAAAGTTTGAATCACCCCCTTTTCCCATGAAAAAAAACAGTATAAATAAAAATAAACATATGTGGTGTTACGCCGAGCCCTACGGGTCCCTGTTCCTCCCCGGAGCGCTCACGGCGTCTCTCTCCCTGCAGCGCCCCGGTCGGTCCCGCTGACCGGGAGCGCTGCACTGACATGGCCGTCGGGGATGCGATTCGCACAGCGGGATGCGCCCGCTCGCGAATCGCATCCCAAGTCCCTTACCCGTCCCGGTCCCCTGCTGTGATGTGCTGGCGCGCGCGGCTCCGCTCTCTAGGGCGCGCGCGCGCCAGCTCTCTGAGACTTAAAGGGCCAGTGCACCAATGATTGGTGCCTGGCCCAATTAGCTTAATTGGCTTCCACCTGCTCCCTGGCTATATCACATCACTTCCCCTGCACTCCCTTGCCGGATCTTGTTGCCTTGTGCCAGTGAAAGCGTTTAGTGTTGTCCAAAGCCTGTGTTACCTGAACTCCTGCTATCCATCTTGACTACGAACCTTGCCGCCTGCCCCGACCTTCTGCTACGTCTGACCTTGCCTCTGCCTAGTCCTTCTGTCCCACGCCTTCTCAGCAGTCAGCGAGGTTGAGCCGTTGCTAGTGGATACGACCTGGTTGCTACTGCCGCAGCAAGACCATCCCGCTTTGCGGCGGGCTCTGGTGAACACCAGTAGCCTCTTAGAACCGGTCCACCAGCACGGTCCACGCCAATCCCTCGCTGACACAGAGGATCCACTACCTGTAAGCCGAATCGTGACATGTGGTATCGCCGCGCACGGAAATGTCCGAACTACAAAAATGTATCGATAATTAAATCGCACGGTCAATAGCGTACTCGCAAAAAAAATTCTAAAGTCCAAAAAAGCATATTTTTGGTAACTTTTTACATCATGAAAAAATGAATAAAAAATGATCAAAAAGTCAGATCAATATAAAAATAGTACCGATAAAAACTTCAGAACACGGCGCAAAAAATGAGTCCTCATACCGGCCCGTACGCGGAAAAATAAAAAAGTTATAGGGGTTAGAAGATGAGAATTTTTAACATATACATTTTCCTGCATGTACCGTATTTATCGGCGTATAACACGCACTTTTTAGGCTACAATTTTTAGCCTAAAGTCTATGTGCGTGTTATAAGCCGATACACCCCCAGGAAAGGCAGGGGGAGAGAGGCCGTCGCTGCCCGCTTCTCTCCCCCTGCCTTTCCTGGGGTCTAGAGCCCTGCTGCCGGCCCTTCTCACCCCCTGGCTATCGGCGCCGCTGCCCATTCTGTCCCGCTGACTATCAGAAGCGGCGCCGACAGCCAGGGGGAGAGAAGGGGCAGCGGCACCCATTCCCGGCGCCGCTGCCCCGTTGCCTCCCCCCATCCCCGGTGGCATAATTACCTTTTGCCGGGGTCAGGTCCGCGCTGCTGCAGGCCTCCGGCATGCGTCACCGGCGTCGTTGCTATGCGCTGCACGGCGCGGCGCATGACGTCAGTGCGCCGCGCCGTGCATAGCAACGACGCAGGGGACGCACGCCGGAGGCCTGCAGCAGCGCGGACCTGACCCCGGCAAAAGGTAATTATGCCACCGGGGATGGGGGGAGGCAACGGGGCAGCGGCGCCGGCAATGGGTGCCGCTGCCCCTTCTCTCCCCCTGGCTGTCGGCGCCGCTTCTCTCCCCCTGGCTATCGGCGCCGGCAATGGGGCGCCAGCACCGATAGTCAGGGGGACAGAACGGGCAGCGGCGCCGATAGCCAGGGGGTGAGAAGGGCCGGCAGCAGGGCTCTAGACCCCAGGAAAGGCAGGGGGAGAGAAGCGGGCAAGGACGGCCTCTCTCCCCCTGCCTTTCCTGGGGGTGTATCGGCGTATACACGCGCACACACGCGCACACACGCACCCTCATTTTACCGTGGATATTTGGGTAAAAAACTTTTTTTACCCAAATATCCTTGGTAAAATGAGGGTGCGTGTTATAGGCCGGTGCGTGGTATACCCCGATAAATACGGTAGTTATGATTTTTTTTCCGAAGTACGACAATATCCAACCTATATAAGTAGGGTATCATTTTAACCATATGGACTTACAGAATAAAGATACGGTGTTATTGTTACCAAAAAATGCACTGCGTAGAAACAGAAGCCCCCCAAATTTACAAAATTACATTTTTTCTTCAATATTGTCGCACAATTAATTTGTTTTCCGTTTCGCCGTGGATTTTTGGGTAAAATGACTAATGTCATTGCAAAGAAGAATTGGTGATGCAAAAAATAAGCCATCACATTGAATTTTATGTACAAAATTGAAAGCGTTATGATTTTTAGAAGGTGATGTGGAAAAAATGAAAATGCAAAAACGGAAAAACGATGAGTCCTTAAGGGGTTAAATTGTGAGGCCCTATGGTCATCGTCATATATTACCTGTGGAATTACCACAAGAATCCAATTAAACAGATTAGAGCGAAAACAATGAACCATAACTGATTAAATGAAACATTTGCACTTTCACAGTTGGGGGGCGCTGAGAGGCAGGGGCTGGAATAGGTGGTAACTTGACTGGCGGAGGACCGCTAGCTTGATTTTAAGATACAAGTACGAGCTTTTTCACTGCAGCCAATTCTAGCTTTATGCACCCACTTATCAAATGGCATAGAAGGTGAATGTGCTCCTGTTTAAGTTGCTGGTGCTGCAGTCCCTCCCTTTTCAAGTGGACACTCACAGCATGGGGGTGTGCTGAGAGGCAGGGGCTGGGGCAGGTGGTAGCTGGGCTTGTGGTTGATCGCCAGCTCGATTTTAAGATACAACTAGGAGCTGTGCCATAGTTTACCCTGCAGCAATTATACACTATTGGAGCTGGAATTACTGCAGCTGCTGGCACCAGACTTGCCCTCCAATGGGTTCTCAAAAAAGGATTTAAGGTTTTCTCATTCCAATTACCAGGCTCTGTCGTTGTGCCGCCATGTAATCTCCTCATGCTGCTGGCACATTTAACTTGTGAATCTATTCAAAATCTTCTATTTAAATTCAAAAAATCATATAATTACTGAAAGAATCCAATGAAACAGGTTGGAGCGATAACAATGAACCATAACTGATTAAGTAAAACATTTGCAGTTCCACACAGAGTAGGACAGTCTGGGGGGAGGAGCGGGGGAGCTGAGAGGCCGGGGCTGGAACAGGTGGTAGCTCCCCTTGCAGCAGACCGCCAGCTCAATGCTCACCAGAATGGGTCCTCAAAAAAGGATTTTTTAAAAATGTAAGTAAATTCAAATAAAATAAAATAAAAATTGAGTTTAAAAAAATCTCTTTAATCTCTCCAATTATGACGCTATATGGTCTCCCGACCCTGCAGCCACATCCAGACGCTCTGCGGCAGTGATTCTAAAAGCGATGCCTGTAATCTGCATGTCATGCTGAATAACAGTATTATTTCACTAACACAGCACACTCCCTATGTGTGTTACAAGGCAAAGTCTTCTGCACCCCTATTGAAGTTCTCTGTAGCCCAGAAATAGACGTATTTCTTTTTAAATTGCTCATCTCTATTTATCATGTTAATGCACTTTATTATATTTTCTATATGCACTGTATATTATGTTATGTATGTCCTGTGCCTTTAAGAGCAAGAGAAGCAGCGTTAACCAGGTGACTCTGTCTGCCCAATGGGAACCCCTAAATTCTCAGGTATATAGTGTAGGGGGTAGGAGTTGCTTCAGTCTAGCTCCAGAGCTCAAGCTGAGTACAGTGTGGAAAGGAGGAGGAAGACGTGTGTGGAGAAATCCTGAGGGAAGCCTGCATGGGAAATTTACAGTTTCTAATCTCAAATCAGTATTATTCAAGCACCATAAGTCCCAGCAAGGCAACATGGATACCAAGGGTTACATCGCATCCCTTCTACTTTCCTCTATATTGTTTGTCTAATACCAATTGCACCTGCCCAGTAAAAGACAGTTATCTTTAACCAGACGTCAGTGTTTCTCAACTACCCCCCCCCCCCCCCCCCCCGTGTCTGTCCCAGAAGAAACTGTCTCCACCTTGGACCGTGTTTAGGCTAACAGTGCCTTGGCATCACAAAGTGATAAGAATTCCTTGCACCCTCGTGTAACCATACAAGACTTTGCTCGTGCTGCCCCAGTTCTCTGGAATATAATCCCCGAACCATCAGACTTTTACTCAATCTCCACAGTTTTAAATGAGACATAAAGACACATCTCTTCATGCAGGTCAATAACATCCTATACTTGGTATTCCATACTATCAATATGTCCCTCCACTATCCTTCGACTGTCTCTCACTACGCTCTATGCACTCTAGACACCCAGAGATTCCCTAGTAACTGGTTCACTGTCCTTTATATGATCTTTATTATTTATAAAACATAGTTGGACTTTCTAAGGCTAGGTTCACACGGCCGATTGCATCCGACCCGTTAATGGTCAGATTGGCTCTTTTTTTTTTTTTTTTTAAGGGAACCAATCATCCGATTTTACTTGGCAAAGCATTCTATAGGGTAAAATCTTTATCCTCACCATCCCCAGGGGACGCTCCTGCCCCCAGGGATGATGAGGATATGAACTTATAAACCAGATACCACCGCCGCCGTAAGTAGTCCCCTGGGTGGGGAACTCCTCTCACCTAGTCCCGTCCCTTCAGCCAACAGCGACGCCCTCTCGGCTTGATTAACGATCGCTCTGCAGAGCGATGACGCAGCCCATCAAGCAGAGGGGGCGTCACTGCCGGCCGAAGTAATGGGACTAGGTGAGAGGAGCTTTCTGCCCAGGGGACTACTTACGGGTGCGGCGGTAACCAGTTTATAAGTTCATATCCTCATCATCCCTGGGGGCAGGAGCGTCCCCCAGGCATGGTGAGGATAAAGATTTTACCCTATATAACACATTGCAAAGTGTTATATAGTGTAAAATCGGATGATTGGCTCCCTTTAAAAGCTGATTGGACCTAGAAACAGGTCGGATGCAGACGGCTACTACCGGGTCATGATGGACCCGATTCACTTGCATGGGATCCGTTGGTGACCCGGTAATTTTACAGGATTTTAGCCGAGAAAAAAATAGAGCTTGCACTATTTTTTTTATGCTAAACTCCAGTCCTTCTGGCCGGATTGCCAACAGAACTCTGAATAGCGGCAATGTAAACGAGGCCTTATCAATGAAGCACTTTCTGTCTTTTGTTTCCCCCCATTCCTCCTAGTCTGCAAGTTTTCGCGACCCTCATCCCTCCTCTTTGCATTTTTAGGGTGTAATATTGTTATATTGGATTGATTTTAGTTCTACCCCCAACATTGTAAACAGCTGTGGAACTGTTGGCCCTATATGCATTAATATTATTATAGACATAAAATAGAAAAAAATAAAAAATTTTACCTCTAAATCTCTTACCTCTCCAGCACCGTTTTGGTGTCCCCAGCTGGGCCTGCAGTGATGACATCATCTACATCAGTGGTCTCAAACTGTGGCCCTCTAAATGTTGCAAAACTTCAACTCCCAGCATGCCCAGACAGCCAGCAGCTGTCTGGACATGCTGGGAGTTGAAGTTTGCATGACGGGAGTTGAAGTTTTGCAAGATCTTAAAGGGGTTCCAGTTTGAGACCACTGATGTACATTGTTCACATACTGCAGCCAATCACTGGCACCAGAAGTCAAAAGCAAGCAAAATCTGCTGAGGCCAGTGATTGGCTGGAGTCATGTGACCTGTGTACATGATGTCATCAATGCAGGCCGGCCCAATGGGAGGCAACAGAATGATGGCAACCCTGGAACTATGGCTATTTTATCCCTATTACAGTGTATACATCATCTTCTAAAACTCTATAAACTCATATGAGGTGCTAGGCACCTATGTTGCCAAAATAGGGGTCACAGGACCCCCGTTCTCTTACTATTAAACATTTACAACATATCCGGTGGAATATGGTTATATTTCTGCAAACTAGAAACAGCTTGCCACATCTGTATACTGTAGGTTGTTTATTTCCTCTCCGCATCTACATGTAATGTAGTCTACAACATCTAATAGCCACGCTGTCAGATCTATCGTCCGCCTCATCCAATTTACCTAATTACTGCAGCTCCACAAATAGTTTTTAAACGATGAAGACCGGGGGTTGCCAAAGCCTTACTGAAAGCCAAATGTACAAAATAATAAGGAGCGGGAGGAATGGAGGACAATTTGCACAGTATAAGTCAGCTCTATAACTGCCGATGTTGACATTGCTGCTAATTTTCCATAATGAGTTTTGTACTTGGCATTTTCTAGTTGTTTTTAACTTTGAAGGGTCCTATAATTGGACAATGTCCTCCAGCAGTGAACAGGTTAATTAAGAAATGCTGATTATAGTTGTCATCCCTCAGAACGGCTTCCTTCTTTTAAAACTAATGAAAAAGTCTATTAAATAATTAAGAAAGACAATTGTGTCTTGTGAAGAAACAAATCCTCAGCTTTAATTTTGCATTGTAATAGGTGGAACTGTGATGAAAAAAACAAACATAAAAACATGTAAAAGAAAAAACTAACATAAAACGTAAAAAAAAAAAAAAAAAAGTTAAAGTGTAAAAATAAGAAAAACACACTCATATACATAAATGTGTCCACGCTTACCTTTTAGTAACCTTATATTAGTTAATTAAATTTGTCGAATTTGTCGAATTAAATGATTTTTAAAAACCTGCCTGCCCTTCATAGGGTGACCAGGTGATGTTAGGGCTGCCACTGCTGTTATTTAGCTTTTTGGGGTCCCCTCTATGGTGCTATTTCTCATTCTCTCCATTTGAGTAAGCGGGACCAGAGGTGAACAGTTTGTCAGTAGTACTCGTACAGTTTCTTTCTCCCTTAGTTGCCTGGACAATCATAACTCAACACTGCACAAACTCCACTCTGCCATGCCATGATATAGGTCTGTTGATAGTCTATTGAACAGGCTTGAACTTTGCTGGTGATTGACACAGTACACTACTATACATGGTATGTATGGAGAGATTGAGTTACTGATGCAAGGTGCTGTGTGAGCAGAAATGACGAAACAGCAGCGCAGCAAGGAAGGGGTAACACTAAGAATGGAGCTGCTGCTGAAGAAAAGCCTGTAGACTAAACAGAGGGCAAGAGGGAGAATAGATACAGGAAGCAGCGCTATGTTCATATAGCAGCAGTGCAGCAAGGAAGGGATTATACTAAGCATGAAGCTGCTGCTGCTGCTGAAGACAAGACTGTAGACTAAACAGGACAAGAGGGAGATTAGATTCAGGAAGCGCACTTTGTTAATACAGCAGAAGAGCAACAAGGAAGGGGTTACACTAAAACTGATGAGATGAGAGGGAAGCCATGTTTACCTTTTTAGGGACAGTGAGGATCCTCTTGAGAACAGACAGGTACACAGTCTTTGTCTCTCTTTCCCTGTCCAGCATATAGCACATGCTAAGCTCTGACCCCAATTCCTGTGTTTTGCCTTGCTCTGTCTGTTACTAGAGAAGATTTTTTATTAGAATTAATTTACAAATATGTTTAACTTTCTTGCACCAGTTGATTTACAAAAAAATGTCTTTCAGTGGAGTACCCCTTAAAAAAAAAAAAGGGCACATATTTAAAAGAATTTTGCTTTGTTTGCACCATGTTAGACAATTTATTTAAAGGAGTGTGACCTCAGGAAAGGGCTTAAAATTATCTTTACATACTTACTGTTGATGCGTTCTTATTAACCAACAAAATAAATGTAACAATATCTTTAACGGTATCTTTTTATCAAAGGAGATTGATACAGATTGATAAAACAAAATATAATAAATAAGCTACATATACCTCAAGATGGCGCTGTTTAAAAATGCAACTCGTATGTAAAAAAAAATACAACACTCACACACTGATGACAAAACAAAAAAGTTAAATTTCTTGGAGTGCGACAATAAGGAAATGAAGAAAAAGAAAATTGCTGCTCGAGGCCAATGAATAGGCAGACTTTAAAGCTTCAAACGCTGAACATACTGGCTGCATGAAACATTCTTTAAAGGGGTACTCCGCTGCAGGACATCCTTTGTATAGGGGATAAGATGTCTGATCTTCCACAACATCCAGTGTTATAAACATAGGCTAGATTCCTGCGGCAGTGGTCATGACATCACGACCACGCCTTCACATGCCGTCACGCCACGCCCCCTCCATTCATGTCTATGGGAGGGGGCGTGTCGGCATGAATGAAGGAGGGCAGGGCGTGGCGTGACGATAGATGGGGCGTGGCCATGACAGCACGATTATGGCCACCGGCTCCGAGTGTTCAGAACAAAATGTTTTGCGTCGTATCTGTGATTAGTTTATTTGCTATGAAATAAAAAAGATGAGTGGGGATTACATAACTTTTGGGAGTTGCTTGTTAACCAAAACGGCTGCCTGGCATAAATGGTAGCCAAAATTGATACCAGTAAATGTATTAAGAGGCCACTATCTAGGTGTGAAGGAGGCCTTAAAAAAAAATTTTTAAGAATAATTTATAGTAATAATAACAACAACAACAACAATATTCATAATAGTAATTAAACAATCATCTTAATTGTAATAATACAAATAATGACAATAGTCATAAAACTAATACAATTTATTATAATTAATAAAAATAATAACAATAATAATAACAAGCATAATAATAGCATTCATAATAGTAGTAATAGCAATTATAATAATAATAACAATTAATAATTAAATTAATTGTAAAAATAATAGTGCTAATCATAAAAATAACAAAAAATTATAATAATAATCTTAATGTCTTAAATGTAATAACTGCAGCACTAATAATAGCAGTTGTACTAATCAGTATTCGAATATTATTATTGTTATTAATATTATTAATATTATTTTATATTATTATTATTATTAGCATCATTCTACCATATTTATTATTATTATTAATTTAATATATTTCAAGATAAAACTGATATACAGTATTACAAAACAAATGTCAACCAGACTTGGAATAAATAAACATTTTGAAACGCAAAAGGCCAAGCGTATTATAGGGGAGTAAATTTCCTTATCTACCTTTGGCGGAGATACTGCTCGGAGAAGATAGTGAGAATATATAAGTGATTCTTAGAACATCATACAAAAACGTTATTGATTTTTTTTTTCCTCACTTGCTGTTCAACCGCAGATAAAAATCACTTGAAATTTCTGAGGATTTCAGTTATCTAATTTCGAGCCTTTGCCACTCTGCGGAATATGAGCGTTGACAAGGCGACATTTTAGAATGGAGCTATCTGCTGGAAAATCTGAATATGCCGCTACATGGGGAGGAGAAGGGGGATATTTTGATAGCTTGTTTTTGAGACTCATTTATTTTTACGGTCCCTGGTAACAAGACGGTGCTCTCTGAACAATTTATTTGGAGAAAATGCCCATAAAATATCTTTTGCTGCTATTTCCTTGCAGAACACTGATTTGATTTGCTAGGCTGTGGACTTAAGGTCTTAGAATATGGAGATAAGGCTCTTACGGTGGTAAATGTCTTGTCATATCGTTGTGGGTATCCACCTGTTGCAAAACTCTGGGATAGGCCAATATCTGCTCAGTGGGGGCTGACATCCAACACCCCACTGATCAGCTGATGGCCAGAACCATGGTTCCAACAATACAGATTGAACAGAAATTAAAGCAGGAGCCTCCATACTTAGAGCTGAGCGAGCTTTCCGAAAATGTTCGGCTCACTGCGAACCAGCATTGAAAGGGTTAAGTTGTGCTGCTGCTTTTTGTCCCAGTAAACCAGCAAATCCGCTGGTTTCCTGTAACATCTTGCTGGACTGAGCGTAATGCGCTGGCCCAGCAAGAAATGAGTTAATTAGTGCTGCTGAACAGCGCTAGATAACGCCTTGGGGATGTATATACATTATTCAGCCATCTATATGAGAGAGTAATACTTATCATCACATTTTGATCAAAAAGTGCGCTAAGAGCCTCCATTTTTTGACCTAGAGTGCTGTTGCAACTTTCTTTTTTGTACATTTAGTGTTTGCCACAGCAGCGGGCACCTGTGTATTGGGTTGTTGTGCTCTCTATCTTTCCTTTTGTTTATCCTTTTCATCTCGTTGCTGGTCCGGACTACTTCTTGTGTAGCCCTGTCTCTAGTGATTATGTCACAAGGGGCGGAGCTAAACAAGAATGGCCCCCGACCAGCGACTAGATGGTAAGTATCCCGCTTCACTGTATACATTATGCAACCATATAGATGTAGCTGTATAATGTATACAAACCCCTCCCTCCAAGGAGTTAAAGGGGTAGTCCGTCCCTAGACATCTTATTATTATCCAAAGGATAGGGGATAAGATGTCTGACTGCGGGGGTCCCACTGCTGGGGACCCCCGCAATCTCAACTGCGGCACACCAGACATCCGGTGCATGGACCAAACTTCGCTCCGTGCCGGATGAATGCAAATGCGGGACGGAGACTTGTGACGTCACTGCCACGCCCCGCCTGTTACCCTCACGGCCATGCCCCCTCGATGCAAGCCTATGGGAGGGGGTGTGACGGCCATCACGCCCCCTCCCATAGACTTGCATTGAGGGGGCGTAGCCATGACATCACAAGCAGGACACGGCCGTGACATCACGAGCCTCCAGCGATGCACCCAACACTCTAAACAAATGCCTGGTGCAGCAGGGAAATCGCAGGGGTCCCCAGCGGCAGGACCCCCATGATCAGACATCTTATCCCCTATTCTTTGGGTAGGGGATAAGATGTCTAGTAGGGGAGTACCCCTTTAAAGGGGTACTCCAGTGGGAAACCATTTTTTTCAAATGAACTGGTTCTAGAAAGTTAAACAGATTTGTAAATTATTTCTATTAAAAAAATCTTAATACTTCCAGTACGTATCAGCTGCTGTATACTCCAGAGGAAGTTGAGTTGTTCTTTTCAGTCTGACCACAGTGCTCTCTGCTGACACCTCTGTTCATGTCAGGAACAAATCCCCATAGCAAATCTCTCCTGCTCCGGATAGTTCCTGACACGGACAGAGGTATCAGCAGAGAGCATTGTGGTCAGACTGAAAAGAACAGCTCACCTTCCTCTGTAGTATACAGCAGCTGATAAGTACTGGAAGAATTAAGATTATTTGTAATAGAAGTAATTTACAAATCTGTTTAACTTTCTGGCATCAGTTGATTGGAAAAAAAATGTTTTTTCACTGGAGTACCCCTTTAATTGTAGCAGGAGCCCTCCCCCACTTCTATGTCTGCAAAGAGATTTCTGCAAAACTGGTCAGATGCTTTCATGTTTTAAATTTTTTTTAATTTCACTTTATTTTGCCAGCAGGGAATAAATAGGATTCCAAAAATGTGCCATTTTCCACAAAGAAACTTAAATGAGTAATTTCTTGTTATTTTCTCATTTTAACCTTTTATCCATCATTCAATGATTGACTATTTAGAAGCTGTGAGTATTCTGAATTTAAAGGGGGTTTCGTGGCCCTCAAGGCATGGTCAGTGGGGGTACCACCTCTGGGACTTCCATTAGTTGGCAGAAAAAAGTGGATATGGTGCTTCTGGTCCTTAAAGGGGTTCTCCGCTGCCCCAGCGTTCGGAGCATTTAGTTCCGAATGCTGGGTGCGGGCCGCGTGGGTCGTGATGTCACGCCACGCCCCCTCAATGCAAGTCTATGGGACGGGGCATTGTGGCCGCCACGCCCCCTCCCATAGACGTGCATTGAGGGGGCATGGTGTGACATCACGAAAGGCATGGCCATGATGTCACGACCCCCACAGCCCACAACCAGCGTTCTGAACTAAATGTTCTGAACTAAATGTTCTGAACGTTGGGGCTGTAGGGTACCACTTTATAGAGGTATTCCAGCCCAGGCTGCCTGCAGCAATGCATCAATGTGACATATTGAGCGCCGGCCCTGGTCGTCTTCCTGGTGCCATGGCTCCATACAACAAATTTCCACTAATCATTGGCTGTGGAATGACACCTCCACCAGAGTATCCCTTTAAACCAGGAGTTCCCACCATGCTGGGCCTCAAGCTAGGCCTCTCAGCCTGCTCTGCTACACACTACTTATAGGAATGCAGCAAGCAGCTTGAGCAGAACTGCACTTTACCTCTATAGGTCTATTGAAGACTGCAGTGTCTGCGCGAACCTACCGCCGCACTCGGAATCTCTGGGCGGAAGCTTTCTGCCCGGAGATTCCGCAGTGTGAACCCAGCCTAACAGTCCCGGTGTGAGGTGCACAACTGCGCCCCATGCATTTTTACATCGGACCCTCCCCTCAGCTGTTCGGAGATTTCCGAACATACAACGAGGGGAGGGGGAAGGCGGAGATGGGCATGACGCAGTTCTGCACCTCCCCCATCCCGTACACAGCTCTTTCCTCGCCCCCCTCCCCCCCCCCCCTCAGGAGGAGGACATGAGTGTCACGATGCCGGCTGGCAGGTAGTGGACCCTCTGTGCCAGAGAGGGATTGGCGTGGACCGTGCTAGTGGACCGGTTCTAAGCCACTACTGGTTTTCACCAGAGCCCGCCGCAAAGCGGGATGGTCTTGCTGCGGCGGTAGTGACCAGGTCGTATCCACTAGCAACGGCTCACCTCTCTGGCTGCTGAAGATAGGCGCGGTACAAGGGAGTAGGCAGAAGCAAGGTCGGACGTAGCAGAAGGTCGGGGCAGGCAGCAAGGATCGTAGTCAGGGGCAACGGCAGAAGGTCTGGAAACACAGGCAAGGAACACACAAGGAACGCTTTCACTGGCACTAAGGCAACAAGATCCGGCAAGGGAGTGCAAGGGAAGTGAGGTAATATAGGGAAGTGCACAGGTGAAAACCCTAATTGGAACCACTGCGCCAATCAGCGGCGCAGTGGCCCTTTAAATCGCAGAGACCCGGCGCGCGCGCGCCCTAGGGAGCGGGGCCGCGCGCGCCGGGACAGAACAGACGGGGAGCGAGTCAGGTAGGGGAGCCGGGGTGCGCATCGCGAGCGGGCGCTACCCGCATCGCGAATCGCATCCCGGCTGGCAGCAGGATCGCAGCGCCCCGGGTCAGAGGACGTGACCGGAGCGCTGCAGCGGAGGGAGTGAAGCGAGCGCTCCGGGGAGGAGCGGGGACCCGGAGCGCTCGGCGTAACAGTACCCCCCCCCTTGGGTCTCCCCCTCTTCTTGGAGCCTGAGAACCTGAGGAGCAGACTTTTGTCAAGGATGTTGTCCTCAGGTTCCCAGGATCTCTCTTCAGGACCACAACCCTCCCAGTCTACCAAAAAAAAATTTTTCCCTCTGACCTTTTTGGCAGCCAAAATTTCCTTGACCGAGAAGACGTCCGAGGAGCCGGAAACAGGAGTGGGAGGAACAGATTTGGGAGAAAAACGGTTGAGGATGAGTGGTTTGAGAAGAGAGACGTGAAAGGCATTAGGGATACGAAGAGAAGGAGGAAGAAGAAGTTTATAAGAGACAGGATTAATTTGACACAAAATTTTGAAAGGACCAAGATAGCGTGGTCCCAACTTGTAGCTAGGGACACGGAAGCGGACATATTTAGCGGAGAGCCATACCTTGTCTCCAGGGGAAAAAACGGGGGGAGCTCTTCTTTTCTTATCCGCGAACCTCTTCATGCGTGAAGAAGCCTGTAAGAGAGAATTTTGGGTCTCTCTCCATATAATGGAAAGGTCACGAGAAATTTCATCCACAGCGGGCAGACCAGAGGGCAAGGGGGTAGGGAGGGGGGGAAGAGGGTGACGGCCGTACACCACGAAAAATGGGGATTTGGAGGAAGATTCAGAGACCCTGAAGTTATACGAAAATTCGGCCCATGGAAGGAGATCTGCCCAGTCATCCTGGCGGGAGGAAACAAAATGTCGCAAATAATCACCCAGGATCTGGTTAATTCTTTCTACTTGTCCATTGGACTGGGGATGATATGCAGAGGAAAAATTTAATTTAATCTTGAGTTGTTTACAGAGAGCCCTCCAGAATTTAGACACGAATTGGACCCCTCTATCCGAGACAATCTGCGTAGGCAACCCGTGAAGACGAAAAATGTGTACAAAAAATTGTTTAGCCAACTGAGGCGCAGAAGGAAGACCAGGAAGAGGGATGAAATGTGCCATTTTGGAGAATCGATCAACGACCACCCAAATAACGGTGTTGCCACGGGAAGGGGGTAAATCAGTAATAAAATCCATACCAATCAGAGACCAAGGCTGTTCGGGGACAGGCAGAGGATGAAGAAAACCAGCGGGCTTCTGGCGAGGAGTCTTATCCCGGGCACAGATAGTGCAGGCTCGCACAAAGTCCCCAACATCCGTCTCCAGAGTCGGCCACCAATAGAAGCGGGAGATGAGTTGCACAGATTTCTTGATGCCCGCATGACCTGCGAGATGGGAGGAGTGACCCCATTTGAGGATTCCGAGGCGTTGGCGTGGAGAAACAAAGGTCTTTCCTGGAGGAGTCTGCCTGATGGAGGCAGGAGAAGTGGAGATCAGGCAGTCAGGTGGAATGATGTGTTGCGGAGGGAGATCAACTTCTGAGGCATCCGAGGAACGAGAGAGAGCATCGGCCCTAATGTTCTTATCGGCAGGACGAAAGTGAATCTCAAAATTAAATCGGGCAAAGAACAGAGACCACCGGGCCTGGCGAGGATTTAGCCGTTGGGCCGACTGGAGGTAGGAGAGGTTCTTGTGGTCGGTGTAGATAATAACAGGAAATCTTGATCCCTCCAGCAGATGCCTCCATTCCTCAAGTGCTAATTTAATGGCTAGAAGCTCTCGATCCCCGATGGAGTAGTTCCTCTCCGCTGGAGAGAAGGTCCTAGAGAAAAAACCACAAGTGACAGCATGCCCGGAAGGATTTTTTTGTAGAAGAACAGCTCCAGCTCCTACTGAGGAGGCATCAACCTCCAATAGGAAGGGTTTGGAAGGGTCAGGTCTGGAGAGCACGGGAGCCGAAGAAAAGGCAGACTTGAGTCGTTTAAAGGAGTCTTCTGCTTGAGGAGGCCAGGACTTGGGATCAGCATTTTTCTTGGTTAAAGCCACGATAGGAGCCACAATGGTAGAAAAATGTGGAATAAATTGCCTGTAATAATTGGCGAACCCCAAAAAGCGTTGGATAGCACGGAGTCCGGAGGGGCGTGGCCAATTTAAGACGGCAGAGAGTTTGTCTGGATCCATCTGTAGTCCCTGGCCGGAGACCAAATATCCTAGAAAAGGAAGAGATTGGCATTCAAACAGACATTTCTCAATTTTGGCATAGAGTTGGTTGTCACGAAGTCTCTGAAGAACCATACGGACATGCTGGCGGTGTTCTTCTAGATTGGCAGAAAAAATTAGGATATCGTCCAGATATACCACAACACAGGAGTATAACAGATCACGAAAAATTTCATTGACAAAGTCTTGGAAGACGGCAGGGGCATTGCACAGTCCAAAGGGCATGACCAGATACTCAAAGTGTCCATCTCTGGTGTTAAATGCCGTTTTCCACTCGTCCCCCTCTCTGATGCGGATGAGGTTATAGGCGCCTCTTAAGTCCAATTTAGTGAAGATGTGGGCACCTTGGAGGCGATCAAAGAGTTCAGAGATGAGGGGTAAGGGGTAGCGGTTCTTAACCGTGATTTTATTAAGACCGCGGTAGTCAATGCAAGGACGTAGGGAGCCATCTTTTTTGGACACAAAGAAAAATCCGGCTCCGGCAGGAGAGGAGGATTTACGGATAAAGCCCTTTTTTAGATTCTCCTGGACGTATTCGGACATGGCAAGAGTCTCTGGGGCAGAGAGAGGATAAATTCTGCCCCGGGGTGGAGTAGTACCCGGGAGGAGGTCGATAGGGCAATCATAAGGCCTGTGAGGAGGTAGAGTCTCAGCTTGTTTTTTGCAGAAAACATCCGCGAAGTCCATATAGGCCTTAGGGAGACCGGTTACTGGAGGAACCACAGAGTTACGGCAAGGGTTACTGGGAACCGGTTTTAGACAGTTCTTGGAACAAGAGGACCCCCAACTCTTGATCTCCCCAGTGGACCAATCCAGGGTTGGGGAATGAAGTTGAAGCCAGGGAAGTCCAAGGAGAATCTCCGAGGTGCAATTGGGGAGGACCAAAAGTTCAATCCTCTCATGATGAGATCCGATGCTCATAAGAAGGGGCTCCGTGCGGAAACGTATGGTACAGTCCAATCTTTCATTATTTACACAATTGATGTAGAGGGGTCTGGCGAGACTGGTCACTGGGATGTTGAACCTGTTGACGAGAGAGGCCAAAATAAAATTTCCTGCAGATCCAGAGTCCAAGAAGGCCACTGTAGAGAAGGAGAAGGCAGAGGCAGACATCCGCACAGGCACAGTAAGACGTGGAGAAGCAGAGTAGACATCAAGGACTGTCTCACCTTTGTGCGGAGTCAGCGTACGTCTTTCCAGGCGGGGAGGACGGATAGGACAATCCCTCAGGAAGTGTTCGGTACTAGCACAGTACAGGCAGAGGTTCTCCATACGGCGTCGTGTCCTCTCTTGAGGTGTCAGGCGAGACCGGTCGACCTGCATAGCCTCCACGGCGGGAGGCACAGGAACAGATTGCAGGGGACCAGAGGAGAAAGGAGCCGAGGAGACGAAACGCCTCGTGCGAACAGAGTCCATATCTTGGCGGAGTTCCTGACGCCTTTCAGAAAAACGCATGTCAATGCGAGTGGCTAGGTGAATAAGTTCATGTAGATTAGCAGGAATTTCTCGTGCGGCCAGAACATCTTTAATGTTGCTGGATAGGCCTTTTTTGAAGGTCGCGCAGAGGGCCTCATTATTCCAGGACAATTCTGAAGCAAGTGTACGGAATTGTACGGCATACTCGCCAACGGAAGAATTACCCTGGACCAGGTTCAACAGGGCAGTCTCAGCAGAAGAGGCTCGGGCAGGTTCCTCAAAGACACTTCGGATTTCCGAGAAGAAGGAGTGTACAGAGGCAGTGACGGGGTCATTGCGGTCCCAGAGCGGTGTGGCCCATGACAGGGCTTTTCCGGACAGGAGACTGACTACGAAAGCCACCTTAGACCTTTCAGTGGGAAACAGGTCCGACATCATCTCCAGATGCAGGGAACATTGGGAAAGAAAGCCACGGCAAAACTTAGAGTCCCCATCAAATTTATCCGGCAAGGATAAGCGTATCCCAGGAGCGGCCACTCGCTGCGGAGGAGGTGCAGGAGCTGGCGGAGGAGATGACTGCTGAAGCTGTGGTAGCAACTGTTGTAGCATAACGGTCAGTTGAGACAGCTGTTGGCCTTGTTGCGCTATCTGTTGTGACTGCTGGGCGACCACCGTGGTGAGGTCAGCGACAACTGGCAGAGGAACTTCAGCGGGATCCATGGCCGGATCTACTGTCACGATGCCGGCTGGCAGGTAGTGGACCCTCTGTGCCAGAGAGGGATTGGCGTGGACCGTGCTAGTGGACCGGTTCTAAGCCACTACTGGTTTTCACCAGAGCCCGCCGCAAAGCGGGATGGTCTTGCTGCGGCGGTAGTGACCAGGTCGTATCCACTAGCAACGGCTCACCTCTCTGGCTGCTGAAGATAGGCGCGGTACAAGGGAGTAGGCAGAAGCAAGGTCGGACGTAGCAGAAGGTCGGGGCAGGCAGCAAGGATCGTAGTCAGGGGCAACGGCAGAAGGTCTGGAAACACAGGCAAGGAACACACAAGGAACGCTTTCACTGGCACTAAGGCAACAAGATCCGGCAAGGGAGTGCAAGGGAAGTGAGGTAATATAGGGAAGTGCACAGGTGAAAACCCTAATTGGAACCACTGCGCCAATCAGCGGCGCAGTGGCCCTTTAAATCGCAGAGACCCGGCGCGCGCGCGCCCTAGGGAGCGGGGCCGCGCGCGCCGGGACAGAACAGACGGGGAGCGAGTCAGGTAGGGGAGCCGGGGTGCGCATCGCGAGCGGGCGCTACCCGCATCGCGAATCGCATCCCGGCTGGCAGCAGGATCGCAGCGCCCCGGGTCAGAGGACGTGACCGGAGCGCTGCAGCGGAGGGAGTGAAGCGAGCGCTCCGGGGAGGAGCGGGGACCCGGAGCGCTCGGCGTAACAATGAGAATCCCTCTCCTCCTGAGGAAGGTGCATGAAACGTAGCCCCCTGGACTTATATTTACACAATGGCTCAGTCACACAACCACAAGTAGAGATTTTTACAGCCCTGCTCCTAGACGTAGATCAAAATGTTCATCCAGGAGTGGGGCTGTGAAAATCTACATCCTCCTCCCGAGGGGCAGAGGAGGGAGCTGTGTACGGGGCGAGGGAGGTACAGAACTTCATCCTGCCCACCTCTACCTTTCCTCTCCTCTTGCTTTATGTTGTGAAATAACCGTACAGCTAAGGCGAGGGGCCGATGTAAAAATGCACGGGGCGCAGTTTAGCACCTCACTCCGGCACAAGTCCTAACAGAAGAGTATACTGTCACTTTATGGGGTGCACAGAAATTTTTCTCATAAAGTTCAACCATTGCAGAAAACTTCCCAGGTCCTAAATAATAATAATGGCTCTTTCACACAACTTGGTTCCTAATTCTCAGGCAAAAAAATGTCTTGAATATTTGTTCCCGTGCCCCGCCATGCCATGTACACTGGAGGTGAAGGAAATTACCTACAGTAATTTTCCAAGACCAATGTTTTCTCATTGCTCACAGTCCATAAGACTCTCTTTTCCTCCATTCCGACTTATGGGGGCTGAATTAGATCTGCTATTGGGATGGCAGTAGATCCCTTGGTCAGTAGATCCCTTGGTCTGCATACGCGGTGGTCAAAGCTTCGCCCTATGTACTTCATGATACCTCCTCCGCTATTTTATCACTTTCCCTATGCTCCTCGATTGAGAGTGAAATGGTGGAGCGCTCAATGACGCAACAGTTGTGTGTCAGCCCTCGGCTTTTCCTGGACCAGCAGCCATGATAGGTAAGAGAAACATTACACTAGGAAAATTGTCATGGGGAACCTACTAGAGGAGATTGACTCAATCATGTGTAAGATTTACGAACTTCACTGTGATGTTGCCCTTGGTTGGAATGAAGCCCATGACCATAACACTAACCACTGATCCATTATGGTGCCCATTTATACAGAGCAGTTGGCATTTTAGATGCATTGTTTGCCATCATGGTATTATATAGTGCAGTCTGAGTGTTATTCGATGTCTAAGCAGAGGGCAGGCAATGTTTTGATAGCAATACAAGTGATACTGACACCTACAAAACAGCGAAGCGTAGAATCTTCTGCCGATTCATAACCAGAAATCCTATTTGGTTTGATGTCATATCTAATCATACATTGTGTGATGATAGGAATAAATGGCTCATTCCTCTCCTCCAGTTTCTCGATACTTGTCCTTACCCCCTTCATCTGCGGTGACTTATCATGAAGTGCTGCAGATTATTGAGTCTCAAGAACATCTTTACCATCAACAGCAATTTAGAAGCTTTCAGTTTCTGACAGTGAAGGAACAATGAGTTAAGAACCTGTAATTCCAGGCGTAAACATGCTGCACACTTAAGACAAATTGCTTTTCACGTAAAAAAAAAAAAAGGGTATTGTTTTCTTTTAAGATGCAAAAATTCAATTGGTATACGACTAAGTAATGTGCGGAAAATTAATAGTCGGAAACAGAAGTGGTCTGAGGGGTGAATTATTGGCTATGGATTATCACTGGCACCTAAAGGGATCTTACGTTTGAGCTGTACAGTGCCAGGAAAAAGTATTTGCCCCTCTTACTGATTTCTTTAACAGAATAAAAATAACAGTAGTGTCATTTTCTAGAAGAAGGTTGAGATCTAGGTCAAGAAATATATAAGAATATACAGATCTTGCAGAAGCGAATTTACTGAGTAAATATGTGAAGATAGTGTCTGTTACCCTTGTGAGAAATGTCACGGACTCAACTACTTCTCTTTTATTATATTCCTCATAGTGAAGCTCATACGTTTGGTGGCCAAATAAAAGACAAACTAGAGGTTAGATGTATCACTTTGTGATGCCAGGGCACAGTCAACTTACGTGGTCCGAGGATACAACAGCTTCTCCTGGGCCAGACACAGTATAATAAATACACTGATGCCAGGTTATGGATAACTGTGTTTTTACTGATGATCAAGGTAGTAGGTCTTTTACAACACGGAAGTTTGTGCAGTGAGATGGGCAAAGTGGAAGCCGAGAAGAATATCGCCTTTCTGGGAGTTATAGTGGCCGTTGAATGCAGCCTGAAGATTAGTGGCAGAACACGCTGAATGAAAGCTTTAACTTGACTAACTGACTAAAGTAGAGATTTTCTCCACTGAGCTTTTGCTTACCGCCAGGCTTTGACAATTCATCTGCACACCGGGTACTTTTCCTGAGATTTAGGATGGCTGTGGAATTTAGCAGACTTCTTCTCCCTTAGGTTTCTCCTCACCTTGGTAGCTAAAACACACTCTCCTTCTCCTCACTGCAGCTCACACTAGACTGACTAGACTGAGAACCGACTCTCCTTCCCCCCTACAGTACATTAGGGGGTAAGGTTGGGGATCTCCCATTGGAGAGTCAAAGTCACCTAGTCACTCTGTCTCCACCTCTTAAGGGTACAGTCCGTAATGAAATACATAACATAACAATATCACAGAATATAGCAAAGTTAAATAATGAAACAGTGGGCCCAGTAAACAGTAAGAAAGGGTGTCCGAGGCAATCTCTACCCACAGGACAGCCATTGGTGCCGAGACACCATATACTTGGTTGTTCTCCAACTCTATGAGGTTTGCTTTCCACTTCAGACCCCCTATAGGTATCCTCTGCATTCATCTTGTACAGCCTATTTCCCTATAGTATTGATCCAGAAGAAGGCAAAAAAAAGACTCTAGTGCAGTGGTTCCCAAATGGTGTGCAGCCAGGTGTGCCACGGCAGGCCGATGGGGAAGAAGGTGATGGGACAAAGTAGGACCCCTGTGGTGTGTTACTGTCATAGGCGTCCTAGCTCTGAGGTCTCCTGGCGCTTCTGAATTCTAGTGATCCTGCCTGCGGGCACTAGAGGCTGAAAAAGTATTTGAAGGATAGGGGATAAGTCATAGATTGTGGGGGGTCTAACTGTTAGGGGCCCCTGCAATCTCCTGTACAGGGCCATGGCAGTCCGCAGAAAGGGGGCGTTCTGTCCATGTATCCCATAGAGATACATTGAGGGGGCTTGTCAGCTTCCTGCTGGGGACGGCACAGCACTTTCTGCAGACTGCAGCAGCCCTGTACAGGAGATCGCGTGGGGCCCCAGAGGTCGGACCCCCCTCGATCTATAACTTCAGATTGGGGATAAGTTATATTCCACTACAGTACTCCTTTAACAAGTTTGATGACACCTATGACTCTAATGGCAGGACACACCTTACTATTAAAAGTCCCTATTGTCAAGGTATTTCCTATTCTAGGGGTATCATCATTTTTGTCTAGGACAGTTTAATGATTTTTTTTTAATTTGTATTAATTTTCAGTGAATTCTTATTCATTATTATTTTGGTCAGTTTTGTGTTATTTTAGGAGCATTGTGGGTTTTCCGTAAGGGGACCAACAATTCCCCTTTGCATTAGTTGGATTCGCAATGTATATATACACACGATTTATATATGTTTTATTATGTTTTTTGGAACATTTATTTGTGATTTATTGATATTTTATAACAGGAATAAAAACACACAAAATTTTAATCTTTATGCTTTCAATATTTTTGACCGAATGAAGTGAGATTTACTATATTTTGGGAGGAGATTTATCAAAACCTGTCCAGAGAAAAAGTTGCTGAGTTGCCCATAGCAACCAATCGCTTCTTTCATTTTTCAGAGGCCTTTTCAAAAATGAAGCGATCTGATTGGTTACTAAGGGCAACTCAGCAACTTCTCCTCTGGACAGGTTTTGATAAATCTCCCCCTTTGTCTTTTTGTATGTTCTGTGATAACTTGTTGACTTTGCCTACCCCCTTTTATACATTCTAGATATAGGGTGTATTCACACAGGAGCTCATCCGCAGCATATTTGACGCCACGGTACACACAGAGTTACGGCAGAGCGAGCTCCCTGCTGCTGCTGTAGCTCTGTGTGTCCGCTTGTGACTGCCAGTGTCAAATACGCTGCGCATGTGCTCCCATGTGAATACACCCATAAGGTTATGTGCTGCTTTGTAAGATCAGTCCATTATTGTGGGTAGTGACTTTGCATTGGTTCAGTCCACAATCAGCAATACTTCAGGGCTCAACAAATTCCAAGTGCCAGGTCGGCATGGCGACTGAGAATTTCATCCAGGTGCATAGGTGTTTGTCAGCCTGAGCAGCTGTATAGCGATAAGATGCACCCGCCAGCCGATGAATCTAGCGTTGAGCCACCTGTGCTGAGAGCCATGCTGCTCTGTGCTGCCCCTGGTGGTGGCTGGTGCTAGCGCTTTTTGCATTTTCTCTTATTCAGAGGTTCCCGAGGACTTTACAGAGGTCCCTCAAGTTACAATGGCCTCAGATTATATTATTTTTAACACACAATGATCATTGTGACTTGAAACCAGACTCACCATACCATAATTTGGACAGTCCAGATCTGCAAAATGTGTCAACGGCTGGAAGAACTGACCAATCAGAATGGGCATTCACTGGTAAAACACCTGTATTACTGAAGCGTATGCACTGACTGGCTGTCTGGTAGCGCCTACCTACGGTATAGTGCGGTACTGTACTGCTCTTTGATTGGACTTTGAAATCAATTATCAGGATTTCATAGAGTTATGGTCTTAACTTACAACTGTCAACCTGGAACCAATTAATATTGTATCTTAAGGGACCACTGCACATTTGGCTGAGCATCATGCTCCTGCACAGGCGGCACATGTAAGAACTCTGTTGCCACCTCTAGTACTGCCAGCTAGCACCAAGCCCCTTGTTGTACCTCCTGTCACCCTCTCTCCTGCTGAATTTCCTGTTATCCTGGTTCCTTCTGAATTTCCTGTCATGAGGGGCAGGGCAATGACATCACGAGCTCCCGGCATCGGCTCTAAGCATTCGGAACATTTTGTTCCAAATGCTGAACAGCGGAGTACCCCTTTAAAGGATTATCAGGAGAACAATTGAGAAGACAAGACCCCTCGGATCCGCTCCTTCTCACTCGGATGACCGCACTGTCAGCCGGTGTTGGCCCTGATATTAATACGGTGTCACCGCTTCCTGCATATTTATGTTGAAATCTCTTTTGTTCTTCATTTGTTTTCTCGGTTGGTCGTAATCGATAGTCAGAGGCTTCCAGTCTGGAAACCAGTCAGTCCTCTCCTTGTATTACATCGCTGTGATGCCGATCAATACAGCGAGATAAACTGTACATACAGACTCCCACACATACTGATGTATTCACAACACCCTTCAGATCTGTCACTGACGGCTACACAGCCACTTCTTCCTCACTCTAAATATACATCACTGTCTTACCAGGTTTCCATTTCTTTACATTATTTCAACTAAAGTCATATACCAAGTGTTATCAACGCCGTCAACCCAGTTAGTTTATACGAAACTTAACACAACACACAACAACATATCAGCTTTTCCATAATGTGGTTGATCAGATTCATAATAATTTGTAAAAAAAAAAAAAAAAATTATAATAATGATACAGTGATTCCCTCAAGTTACAATATTAATTGGTTCCAGGACGACCATTGTATGTTGAAACCATTGTATGTTGAGGCCATAACTCTATGGAAACCTGGTAATTGGTTCCGAAGCCCCAAAATGTCATCCAAAAATAGGAAAAAGTGAGAATTAAGGTAAAACAATAAATAAACAGTTAAAAAAAAATAATAAGTAGATAACTAATACAGATTAAAAGGGGTACTCCAGTGAAAAACTATTTTTTATTTTTTTTTAAATCAACTGGTGCCAGAAAGTTAAACAGATTTGTAAATTACTTCTATTAAAAAATCTTAATCCTTCCTGTACTTATTAGCTGCTGAATACTACAGCGGGAATTCTTTTCTTTTTGAAACACAGAGCTCTCTGCTGACATCATGACCACAGTGCTCTCTGCTGACATCATGACCACAGTGCTCTCTGCTGACATCTCTGTCCATTTTAGGAACGGTCCAGAACAGCATATGTTTCCTTTTATGCTGGCAGTTCCTAAAATGGACAGAGATTTCAGCAGAGAGCACTGTGCTCATGGTGTCAGCAGACAGCTCTGTGCTTCAAACGGAAAATAATTTCCTCTGTAGTATTCAGCAGCTAATAAGTACAGGAAGGATTAAGATTTTTTAATAGAAGTAATTTACAAATCTGTTTAACTTTCTGGCACCAGTTGATTTAAAAAAATAAAATGAACAAGTTTTTTACCGGAGCACCCCTTTAAGCAAGTCCTTACATATAAAAGTACGAAAGAGCTGCTGGGAGCTGTAAATCACTATCTATGTCAGTGTTTCCCAACCAGGGTTCCTCCAGCTGTTGCAAAACTACAACTCCCAGCATGCCCGGACAGCCAACAGCTGTCCGGGCATGCTAGGAGTTGTAGTTTTGCAACAGCTGGAGGCACACTGGTTGGGAAACAATCGTTTATGTAGGACAGGAGCTTCTTCAGGGTCCTATACAGTACACACAGTGTCCCAAATGGAGCCGCCCTTACTTGGTGTCCAAAAGGTGCAGCTAACCCTGGCACAGGTAAGGAGTAGTACAGAACTTGTAGTTCCTCCCTGTACTGTAGGGGGCGCTACCAGACAGCCAGTCAGTGTATGCACTTCAGTAATACAGGTGATTTACCAGTAAAATGCCCATTCTGATTGGTCAGTTCCTCCAGTTGTGACATGTTTCGCAGATCTGGACTGTCCGTACATTGTATGTTGAGTCTGGCTTCAAGTTACAATGGTCCAGAAAAGACCATCGTATGTTAAACCTATTGTATGTTGAGGCCATTGTAAGTCGAGGGATCGCTGTCATAATAAACGCAATGAAGGAGATTTATCAAAACCTGTCCAGAGGAAAAGTTGCCCAGTTGCCCATAGCAACCAATCAGCTCAACAAAATGAAAGAAGCGATCTGATTGGTTGCTATGGGCAACTGGGCAACTTTTTCTCTGGACAGGTTTTGATAAATCTCCCCCCAATATGTTGTAAATTTTGCAAGTCACAATCTTACACGAAGATTAAAGTTTTAACACTATAGTCACTTCCCCTGGTTGGCCCCCATGGTGCGTTATCTCTGGTCCCACCACAGCCAATCATATATTGCAGCACTAACAATTTGTTGAAACATTATTGCTGGAGTTCATGAAGTTCCCGAAGCGCAGAGTAGTTTGTAGTGTTGAGCGCGAATATTCGAATAGCAACTTTTTTATCGTGAATATCGGCACTTTTTGTGAATATTTAGAATATAGCTAAATATATTCGTTATGACAAATATTCTTTTTTTTTCTTCTTCACAGATTGGAGGTTAATAGTGACATCATCAAAACATCAACGGACATTAATAATAAAGTGCAGATTCTTACCTACAGCAAAGTGTATACAATATATAGAGAACATGATGATGTCACTATTAAAGGAGTACTCCGGCGCGCACTTTTTTCCTTTTATCCCGTGCGGGCTGCAAAATAAAAGAAAACACACTTTCTCCTACCTGCCAACAAGCCCCCGGAGCTCCGGTACACTCCGGTACAGGTGTTCGGTCCCCGGGCTGTATTCTTCTTACTTCCTGTTAGCCGGCACGTCACACGGAGCTTCAGCCTATCGGCGGCCGCAGCGATGTCCCGCCTCAGCCAGTGATAGGCTGAAGCTCCATGTGACGTGCCGGGCTAACAGGAAGTAAGAAGAATACAGCCGGGGACTGAACACCTGTACCGGAGTGTACCGGAGCGCCGGGGGCTCGTTGGCAGGTAAGAGAGTGTGTTTTAGTTTATTTTGCAGCCCGGACGGGATAAAAGGAAAAAATTGCGCGCCGGAGTACTCCTTTAACCTCCAATCAGAGAAGAAAGGCTCTACGTTTAGTCAAGAAAGATATAATGCACTTTGTACCTTACTATATTTAAGAATGGCATTTTGTAAGTTTTGTATGCTTGACAAAGGCAGTCCTGCCGAAACGTTGCACTTGTACACTTTATGGCGTGAATAAAATTGGAAGCCTTCCTTCTATTACCGGACCTCCGTGATATTTTTTGCTGTGACCATACATTATGTGGAAGTTTATTCCAGCGATTGCATGCTGGTAGGTCACTAGTGATGAGCGGCATAGGCCGTATTCGAAGTCACGATATTTCGCGAATATGAGGACGAATATTCGTCCCATATTCATGAAATTCGAATATTGGTTATATTCGTGACGTTTTTTTGAATGGCGAAATTTCGCTATTGCGAATGCGAAATTAATAGCGAAATTTCGCTCATTTGCGCATGCGCGCTATAACATCATGCGAGGGACATTGCTAGGGACGTTGCTAAGCTCTGACAACTGTGCTTGCAGAACTCTCATTGGCTCACAGGCATAAGAAGGGCGGAATTTCCACGAATATTCGCATTGCATAAACCTTTCGCCTCAGTCTCATCCCTGGGTCTTTAATGAAATGATACAAGCCTTGCATTTATCAGTCGAAGGAGATCCCTACAATGTGCTCAGTTTTTAAAACAGTTTGTAATAGCGAATTTTAATCGTGAAATTTGTAATATTCGCGAATATGCGATATTCGCAAGGAATATTCGAATTGCGAATATTCGTGAGCAACACTATAGGTCACCTGCATGATCTGGAAGTGGTCTTGCCTTGGACGATAGACAAATAGATAGATGAATAAAAATTCCAGGAGAGCAGCGCAACCAAAGTAGTAGAGAAGTATAGGTGCAGGCTGTGGGGGAGCTCTGGTCAATAGCTTCTTTTCAATAATGTCCAAGGAACAGCAGCACACATAGGAGTATTGAAATTTTTTTTTTTTTTTATTCCATCAATCCAGTGCAATACAGAACAATGTTTCTGCGACCTCACGTCGCAAGTGCGGTGAAACGCGTTGCATTGTTTTAAATAAAATCCTTCCTTTCTACTTACCTGACATGCCTATCC
The DNA here is from genome assembly GCF_029499605.1 of Hyla sarda. Classification (NCBI taxonomy): domain Eukaryota; kingdom Metazoa; phylum Chordata; class Amphibia; order Anura; family Hylidae; genus Hyla; species Hyla sarda. Next base: position 28,462,617 of record NC_079189.1, read on the forward strand.
CTGGTCAGCACCGCGGTAACTCACCGTCCTCTGGAAGTCTTCACTCACTACTGCTCGTTTGGTTGGGAGGCTGCAAACTGGGTCTTATCCTCACTCACGCTGACCATTGTTGGGTGCGAACTCACACAACCGCCTGTGGTAAGGGTTTCTTCCAATCAATTGTCACTCTCACCTGGGCAGTTTTACGCTCTGGAGCGCTCTCTTTTATGGAGCGCTCTCACGATGGCCCCGCCTTTATCAGCTGGCTTGACCACCAGATTGTGATCATGGACCAAGTCATTCAGGGCAAGTGTCTGTTTCCTAGACACATTGGGATGTCTAAATTGGTCATGCGTGTTCCGAATAGACTCAATATCTGATTTCACTAGTTGACAATATGTATCAAATGCACTTGAATTAACCACAGGTGAAAAATTAGTAGCAGAGGTAAAATCAAAATCAAAAAACTCTCAGAAGGATGAAATTCACGATCCACCACTCGGTTCAAATGGAACCATATTTTTAGCTTCAGTCGCCTGAAGAATTGGACCAGATCCAAATCAAGTTGTAACCAGTCCGTTCCCTCAGACGGGCAGAAGCTAAGACCTTTAGAAAGTAAATCAAGTTGGTCAGAAGTAAGAGTCACTGAAGGAATATTTACCGCATTCATTTTTGCGGTTTCTTCCTGAATACAAGCTTGGGTTGGATCCCTTTGGAATTCTTTTGTGTCCTTGTCTTTATAGGATCGTCTGTGGCGGTGGCCGCCGCATCTGGTACGTTGGTGGATAGGCCTGGATCTGCATCTAAAAAATCAGCATGGTCAGTAGTAACCTTTTTCAGGGATGAAACAGAAGGTAAGTTAGTCTCAGTATTGGCATTCGTTTGAAAGTCATTTTTTTGATTCCCTAATTTTACGCGATCTTCTGCCTGTACCTGCTGTAGGTCCCCAAATATAAACTGGGTCATTAAGATAGTCCTGGTTGTCGCGGTGCCATTTATGGCGTGTAGTATTTTGTAAATCCGGTTTCATTTTCTGCTAAAAAGTAGATTGTCTCTCCATCAGTTGTGTAAAATCCTCATCGGTACAAACAGCTCTCAGGGACTCCTCCAACGCAGAAACTTTAGTCTAGATAGATAGATATGAGATAGATAGATAGATAGATAGATAGATAGATAGATAGATATGAGATAGATAGATAGATAGATAGATATGAGATAGATAGATAGATATGAGATAGATAGATATGAGATAGATAGATATGAGATAGATAGATATGAGATAGATAGATATGAGATAGATAGATATGAGATAGATAGATATGAGATAGATAGATATGAGATAGATAGATAGATATGGGATAGATAGATAGATAGATAGATAGGAGATAGATATGAGATAGATAGATAGAAATGAGATAGATAGATAGATAGATAGATATGAGATAGATAGATATGAGATAGATAGATAGATATGGGATAGATAGATAGATATGAGATAGATAGATAGATAGATAGATAGATATGAGATATATATGAGATAGATAGATAGAAATGAGATAGATAGGTATAAGATAGATATGAGATAGATAGATAGATAGATGGATACATAGATAGATAGAATTGAGATAGATAGGTATAATATAGATAGATATGAGATAGATATATAGATATATATGAGATAGATAGATATGAGATAGATAGATAGATAGATAGATAGATATGAGATAGATAGATAGATATGAGAGAGATAGATAGATAGATAGATAGATAGATAGGTATAAGATAGATAGATAGATAGATATGAGATAGATAGATAGATAGATAGATACAGGGGTCAAGTCCTGGGAAAAAAAGTGTGGGAACTCACCCAAGATTTCCACTTAAAGGGGTACTGGACATCTTATACTCTATCCAAAGGATAGGGGATAAGATGTCTGATCCCGGGGGTCCTGCCTCTGGGGACCCCCACGTTCTCCCTGCTGCACTTGGCATTTGTTTTGAGTGTTGGGTGCAATGCAAGTCTATGGGAGGGGGCGTGACGGTATTACTGTGACGTCACCAGCCTCTGCCCCGCATCACCAGTCATCCGGCACTGAGCCAAGCTCGCTCCGTGCATCAGATGTCTGGGATGCCGCAGCCGAGATCGCGGGGGTCCCCAGCAGCAGGACCCCCGCGATCAGACATCTTATCCCCTATACTTTGGATAGGGGATAAGATGTCTAGGTGCGGAGTACCCCTTTAAGGGCTGGTTCTGCAGGACTTCTACTAATGGGAACTGCGTTCCTGCTATGGAAAAAGTGCAGGAACTCTGTTCCCATGAGTTCCTGCAGGACTTGAGCCCTAGATAGATACGAGATAGATAGACATATAGAAATTCCAATGGCGCAGCACTGCAAAAAATAAGGTGCATTTATTCAAAACATGTCTCTATACAGCTGTATACAGCTCTTTTGCTGTATAGAGACATGTTTTGAATAAATGCACCTTATTTTTTGGAGTGCTGCGCCATTGGAATTTCTTTGTCTGGATGAACCCTGATCAGGTTTGGGGCGCTGGCACCATAGCTATGTTGGACTGAGCAGTGCTGCAACTCTTTTTCTATTGTTTAGATAGATATATAGATAGATTGATTTGAGATAGATAGATAGATAGATAGATACAAGATAGAAATGAGATAGATTGATTTGAGATAGATAGATAGATATAAGATAGATAGATACAAGATAGAAATGAGATAGATAGATTTGAGATAGATAGATAGATAGGAGATAGATACAAAATTATATAGATATGGTTTGTACTTGTCTGCTCTTTATTATGGCTTCTGTAATCATAAGTATTGTAGGATTATGACGCACTTTCTATTTATTGATTGTTTTATTGCACAATGTACTGTGATGTATTTATGTCAGGAAAAAATATGCCTATGATAATAGTACGGTCTGCATATGACCAATATATTCCCGGATAATTAAAGTAAAAAAAAATCAACAAAAAGTAGTAATATTTCTTGTGCTGATCGGAGGGGAACTCCATAAAATCTAGCTTTTAATGTTTATAGTTAAAAGCCACCAGAGTAATCAGAAAGGAGTGCTCAAAACTATATCCAACACCAAATAATAAATCAAAGGATTACCACATGTCAATGTGGATTTATCAAGAATGATCCCATTCTAATGCTCGTAGTGTACACTCAGAAGAGGCCTCATCAAATATTGAATAGAAGGTCTCCTACCAAGTGCTCTGCTGGTGCACTACAATGCTAAGAAGAGGAGGAGCGCCATTGAGCTTTTGGAGAGAGAATCCGGTTGGAATAGAAGTCGGGGGCCTTGTGCGTTTACAAAGCCCCCATGGTGCCAGAACAGTGGCCCCCCCACATGTGACCCCATTTTGGAAACTACACCCCTCACAGAATGTAATAAGGGGTGCAGTGAGCATTTACACCCCACTGGTGTTTGACAGATCTCTGGTACAGTGGGCTGTGCAATTTTAAAATTTAAATTTTCATTTTCAGGGACCACTGTTCCAAAAATCTGTCAGACACCTGTGAAGGTAAATGCTCACTGTACCCCTTATTACATTATGTGAGGGGTGTAGTTTCCAAAATGGGGTTACCAGGTGGGGGGGAGTGGGTCTATTGTTCAGGCACCATTGGGGCTTTGTATACAACCCAGGCCTTCAATTCCGGACAAATTTTCTCTCCAAAATCCCAATGGCGCTCCTTCTCTTCTGAGCATTGTAGTTCGCCCGCAGAGCACTTTAAATCCACATATGGGGCATGTTCTTACTTAGAAGAAATGGGGTTAGAAATTGAGGGGGGCTTTTTTTTCCTATTTTCCCTTGTGAAAATGAAAAATTTAGGGTAACACCAGCATTTTAGTTAAAAAAAAAAATTCTTTAATTTTCCCATCCAACTTTAATAAAAATTCGTCAAACACCTGTGGGGTGTTAAGGAGCACTATACCCTTTGTTACATTCCATGAGGGGTGTTGTTTCCAAAATGGGGTCACATGTGGGTATTTATTTTTTTGCATTTATGTCAGAACCGCTGTAAAATCAGCCACCCCTGTGCAAATCAACAATTTAGGCCTCAAATGTACATGGTGCGCTCTCACTCCTGAGCCATGTTGTGCACCTGCAGAGCATTTTATGGGATATTACCATACTCAAGAGAAATTGCATTACAAATTTTGGGGGTCTTTTTTTTTTCCTTTTACCTCTTGTGAAAATAAAAAGTATGGGGCAACACCAGTATGTTAGTGTAATTTTTTTATTTTTTTTACACTTACAGGCTGGTGTAGACACCAACTTTTAATTTTCATAAGTTTTAATTTTCATAAGGAGTAAAAGGAGAAAAAGGTAGTGCAATTGCTCCCGAGTACGGAAATGCCCCATATGTGGCCCTAAACTGTTTCCTTGAAATACGACAGGGCACCGAAGTGAGAGAGCGCCATGCACATTTGAGGACTAAATTAGGGATTGCATAGGGGTGGACATAGGGGAATTCTATGCATGTGATTCCCAAACAGGGTGCCATCAGCTAAACTCACAGAATGACTGGACAGTCAGTGGATGTCCAGAAATGGTGGGAGTTGTTGTTTTGTAACAGCTGGAGGCTCCGTTTTGGAAACACTGCTGTACAATACTTTTTCATTTTTATTGGGGGGGGGGGGGAGACAGTGTAAGGGGGTGTATATGTAGTGTTTTACCCTTTATTATGTGATAGTGTAGTGTAGTGTAGTGTTTTTAGGGTACATTCACACAGGCGGGGGTTTATGGTGAGTTTCCCGCTAGGAGTTTGTGCTGCGGCAGAGAATTTGCTGCAGTTCAAACTTGAAGCAGGAAACTCACTGTAAACTTGCCTGTGTGAATGTACCCTGTACATTCACATGGGGGGGGGGGGGGCAAACCTCCAGCTGTTTCAAAACTACAACTCCCAGCATGTAATGACAGACCGTGCATGCTGGGAGTCGTACTTTTGCAGAAATTATGTAGAAGAAATCGGGTATCTACCCAGAATGATAGTGAGGGGAGGGAATTTATACTTTTGCAACAGTTGGAGGCACACTGGTTGGAAAACCTTCAGTTAGGTTCTGGTACCTAACTCAGTATTTTCCAACTAGTGTGCCTCCAGCTGTTGCAAAACTACAACTCCCAGCATGTACTGTTCGCCGAAGGGCATGCTGGGAGATGTAGTTATACAACAGCTGGAGGTACGCAATTACAACTCCCAGCATGCCGAGACAGCTGTTTGCTATTTGTGCATGCTGGGAGTTGTAGTTTTGCAAGATCTAGAGGGCCACAGTTTAGAGACCACTGCACAGTGATCTCCAAACTGAAGCCCTCCAGCTGTTGCAAAACTACAAATCCCAGCATGCCCAAACAGCTGTCTAGGTATTAGGGATCGACCGATTATCGGTGTGGCTGATATTATCGGCCAATATTCATGATTTTGGACGTTATCGGTATCGGTAATTACCTTGCTGATAATCTGATAATGCCCTGCCCTCCGCACTGATAGATATCAGCAGATATCATCCCTGATCCCTGTCCGGCCCCCGCCCGGGATCAGGGCGTACCTGTACGCCCTGGGTCCCTAAGTGGTTAAGAACGATCAAGTGTTTGTAGCATATTTACGTAACACTTGATCTAAAAATATTGAGGCATTGCTAGTAATAGAGTCCCTCCTGGAGACAATTGGTCGACCGGGAGGGTTCTCAAGGCATTTATGAATTTTGGGCAATAAATACAGCATAGGAGTAATGGGGTGTTTTACCCAAATGTAGTCATACAGAAGGAGACTTATCATTCTTTTCAAACGTATGGCTTTTATATGACAATTGTTTTTTTAACTTACTTTTGCTTACGTGCGACCTATTTATCAAATAGTCGCACAACCTTGATAAATAAATCACATGTAAGCAAAACCCGGGAAACCCGCTTACAAAAGCATTTTTCAAAACAGAAAAGTTTCCCCTTATGTTAAAAGCCGAAGTTCTTTATCTACCCTTTATTACCAGTAGCGTTGCTAGAGAGTGACGGGGAGGGGGTGACACCCTGACTGGCCTGCCTGGCACTAATAGCTGCACTCCAACTATCCCGCAACAACCCATCTACCCTCCTCAGAAATAAAAAATATTAAAAACCTACTATGCCGCACCATGAATATCCGTACTCTGGAGGCTTTTTTGTTTAATTTTGAGCCCGCATTTTGTGACGTTGGGGGGCGGAGTCTTACATCGCTGCGCTGAGGCCGGAGTTTAAGTCAGGAAGGAAGACAACGCAGCACCAACAGGCACATAAACAATAGTAAAGCCACAAAAAAAAAACAACTGCTCGATACATTACCCACCCCAAAATGTGCATGAAGCATTATTACTATGGATGTTTGTTTGTTTTTAAGGAAAAATTTTAGTGCCACATATGGGTTATTTATATAGTCTGTAAAAATTCTTACACAATTATTTTGTGCCTTATTCTATTTTACCACAACATTAATTTTAAAATTTAGTGGGTACGCCAGCATGTACATGTCCTAAAATTAACAAGGTGTGCAGTGTGTATTTTCAACCTTAAAATTAAAAGAGTTATTAGTTATATAATGATTTTTTTTCTTTAACCCCTTAAGGACTCAGGGTTTTTCCGTTTTTGCACTTTCGTTTTTTCCTCCTTACCTTTTAAAAATCATAACCCTTTCAATTTTCCACCTAAAAATCCATATTATGGCTTATTTTTTGCGTCGCCAATTCTACTTTGCAGTGACATTAGTCATTTTACCCAAAAATGCACAGCGAAATGGAAAAAAAAAAAAATAAAAAAAAACGCCATTTTGTAACTTTTGGGGGCTTCCGTTTCTACGCAGTGCATATTTCGGTAAAAATTACACCTTATCATTATTCTGTAGGTCCATACGGTTAAAATGATCCCCTACTTATATAGGTTTGATTTTGTCGCAGTTCTGGAAAAAATCATAACTACATGCAGGAAAATTTATACGTTTAAAAATGTCCTCTTCTGACCCCTATAACTTTTTTATTTTTCCACGTACAGGGCGGTATGAGGACTCATTTTAATTTTTTTGTTTTGATTCGACTTTTTGATCACTTTTTATTCATTTTTTTAATGGCATAAAAAGTGACCAAAATACGCTTTTTGGGACTTTGGAATTTTTTTGCGCATACGCCATTGACCGTGCGGTTTAATTAATTATATATTTTTATAGTTCGGACATTTACGCATGCGGCGATACCACATGTTTATTTTTTTTTTTTTTTACACTGTTTTATTTTTTTTATGGGAAAAGGGGGGTGATTCAAACTTTTAATAGGGAAGGGGTTAAATGACCTTTATTAACACTTTTTTTTTTAATTTTTTTTGCAGTGTTATAGGTCCCATAGGGACCTATAACACTGCACACACTGATCTCCTATGCTGATCACTGGCGTGTATTAACACGCTTGTGATCAGCATTATCGGCGCTTGACTGCTCCTGCCTGGATCTCAGGCACGGAGCAGTCATTCGTCGATCGGACACCGAGGAGGCAGGTAAGGGCCCTCCCGGTGTCCGATCAGCTGTTCGGGACGCCGCGATTTCACCGCGGCGGTCCCGAACAGCCCGACTGAGCAGCCGGGTCACTTTCAGTTTCACTTTAGAAGCGGCGGTCAGCTTTCACCACTGCTTCTAAAGGGTTAATACCGCACATCGCCGCGATCGGCAATGTGTGGTATTAGCCGTGGGTCCCGGCCGTTGATGAGCGCCGGGACCGAAGCGATATGATGCAGGATCGCGGCGCGATCCCGCTTCATATCGCGGGAGCCGGCGCAGGACGTAAATATATGTCCTGCGTCGTTAAAGGGTTAATTAACATTAATGTAGTAGCTTTGTTTCATGATGCAGAACAAGAACAGTTGGTAAAGTGGGTGTTAAAGGGGTTATCCAGGAAAAAAATTATTTTTTTATATATCAACTGGCTCCAGAAAGTTAAACAGATTTGTAAATGACTTCTATAAAAAAAAAATCTTAATCCTTTCAGTACTTATGGGATTCTGAAGTTTAGGTTGTTCTTTTCTGTCTAAGTAATCTCTGATGACACGTGTCTCGGGAACCGCCCTGTTTAGAAGAGGTTTGCTATGGGAATTTGCTTCTAAACTGGGCGTTTCCCGAGACACGTGTCATCAGAGATTACTTAGACAGAAAAGAACAACCTTAACTTCAGAAGCTCATAAGTACTGAAATGATTAAGTTTTTTAATAGAAGTAATTTACAAATCTGTTTAACTTTCTGGAACCAGTTGATATATAAAAAAAAGTTTTTTCCTGGATAACCCCTTTAATGTCCTTTTCTGCAGACGTCTGAACTTTCTGTAAGCCAGGTTGGACCTGGAATACATATGCGACTTTTAAATGGAGATGCGACTTTTTTTCTTCATAAATAGTGATTTGATAAATACATGACCACTGCAAAGTAAAAAATTTTCAAAATTTACTACATGAGCAGATTTCAGAAATGTGCTTTGGAATAAGCAAAAATCTAAAAGTTGCAGCATGTATAGAAAAGTCGCACGTGCACAAGTACTTGCAACTTTTTTACGCCAAAAAAATCTACTACGGAGCTTGATAAATCTCCTTTACAGTGTTTGATCACTAATAGATGCTGCCAATGCCTGGTCTAACATAGATCTAGGTTTACCCTCAATTACTCGTCTGGGGACTCTAGGTAGTGGTAAATAGGTGTTTACTTCATGCAGTTGTCTCTCGGCCTCTTTGATGTATTGGGGGACATTTCCTAATGTAGTCTATTCTGGGTATGCTTATAGACCAGCGTATGTGGTAGTCTCCTGTCTATTGTGATCCTAATTTATTAAAGGTCTCACAGCCCTAGATAAATTCTGTGCTCAGTCTTCAGGGTCTACAGCTTAAACTGCATTTAGACCTGCTCCAACATGGTCTGACATTTCAGCGTATTTTGGGCAGATGCGACTTGTCGCACAAAAGTCGCACTTGATAAATTCAGCACCAATGCATTTTCCAATGCATTTCCATCTAAAATAGACTGGCATGCATCATGTTCTAAAAATCCTCTACAGCAAAAGTCGCGACTTTCTGTGCGACAAATTTAGACAGGAAAAACCAGTCTAAATCGTTTGATAAATCTCCCCCATTGTGTCCTATCCATGACTACTAGGCTTTAGAACTAAATTTCAGTCCTGTATTAACCCCTTAAGGACCAGGCCCTTTTATACCTTAAGGACCGGAGCGTTTTTTGCAATTCTGACCACTGTCACTTTAAACATTAATAACTCTGGAATGCTTTTAGTTATCATTCTGATTCCGAGATTGTTTTTTCGTGACATATTCTACTTTAACTTAGTGGTAAAATTTTATGGTAACTTGCATCCTTTCTTGGTGAAAAATCCCAAAATTTGATGAAAAAAATGAAAATTTTGCATTTTTCTAACTTTGAAGCTCTCTGCTTGTAAGGAAAATGGATATTCAAAATATATTTTTTGGGGGTTCACATAGACAATATGTCTACTTTATGTTTGCATCATAAAATTTATGAGTTTTTACTTTTGGAAGACACCATAGGGCTTCAAAGTTCAGTAGCAATTTTGAAATTTTTCACAAAATTTTCAAACTCACTATTTTTCAGGGACCAGTTCAGTTTTGAAGTGGATTTGAAGGGTCTTCATATTAGAAATACCCCATAAAAGACCCCATTATAAAAACTACACCCCCTAAAGTATTCAAAAAAACATTCAGTAAGTGTATTAACCCTTTAGGTGTTTCACAGGAATCTTCAAAATCTTCATTTTTTACACTCGCATGTTCTTGTAGACCCAATTTTTGAATTTTTGTAAGGGGTAAAAAGGAGAAAATTTTTACTTGTATTTGAAACCCAATTTCTCTAGAGTAAGCACATACCTCATATGTCTATGTTAATTGTTCGGCGGGCGCAGTAGAGGGCTCAGAAGGGAAGGAGCGACAAATGGTTTTTGGGGGGCATGCCGCATTTAGGAAGCCCCTATGGTGCCAGGACAGCAAAAAAAAACACATGGCATACCATTTTGGAAACTAGACCCCTCAGGGAACGTAACAAGGGGTAAAGTGAACATTAATACCCTACAGGTGATTCACGACTTTTGCATATGTAAAAAAAAATATATATTTTTTTTACCTAAAGTGCTTGGTTTCCCAAAAATTTTACATTTTTAAAAAGGGTAATAGCAGAAAATACCCCCAAAATTTGAAGCCCAATTTCTTCCGATACAGAAAACACCTTGCATGGGGGTGAAAAGTGCTCTGCTGGTGCACTACAGGTCTCAGAAGAGAAGGAGTCACATTTGGCTTTTTGAAAGCAAATTTTGCTCTGGGGGCATGCCGCATTTAGGAAGCCCCTATGGTGCCAGAACAGCAAAAAAAAACACATGGCATACCATTTTGGAAACTAGACCCCTCGGGGAACGTAACAAGGGGTAACGTGAACCTTAATGCCCTACAGGTGTTTCACGACTTTTGCATATGTAAAAAAAAAAAATATTTTTTACCTAAAATGCTTGTTTTCCCAAATTGTTTACATTTTTAAAAAGGGTAATAGCGGAAAATACCCCCCAAAATTTGAAGCCCAATTTCTCCCGATTCAGAAAACACCCCATATGGGGGTGAAAATTGCTCTGCTGGCGCACTACAGGTCTCAGAAGAGAAGGAGTAACATTTGGCTTTTTGAAAGCAAATTTTGCTCTGGGGGCATGCCGCATTTAGGAAGCCCCAATGGTGCCAGAACAGCAAAAAAAACCACATGGCATACCATTTTGGAAACTAGACCCCTCGGGGAACGTAACAAGGGGTAATGTGAACCTTAATACCCTACAGGTGTTTCACGACTTTTGCATATGTAAAAAAATATATATTTTTTTTACCTAAAATGCTTGGTTTCCCAAAATTTTTACAATTTTAAAAAGGGTTATAGCAGAAAATACCCCCCAAAATTTGAAGACCAATTTCTCCCGATTCAGAAAACACCCCATATGGGGGTGAAAAGTGCTCTGCTGGCGCACTACAGGTCTCAGAAGAGAAGGAGTCACATTTGGCTTTTTGAAAGCGAATTTTGCTCTGGGGGCATGCCGCATTTAGGAAGCCCCTATGGTGCCAGGACAGCAAAAAAAAACACATGGCATACCATTTTGGAAACTAGACCCCTCGGGGAACGTAACAAGGGGTAATTTGAACCTTAATACCCTACAGGTGTTTCACGACTTTTGCATATGTAAAAAAAATATATATTTTTTTTTACCTAAAATGCTTGTTTTCCCAAAAATTTTACATTTTTTAAAAGGGTAATAGCAGAAAATACCCACCAAAATTTGAAGCCCAATTTCTCCCGACTACGGCGATACCCCATATGTGGCCCTAAACTGTTGCCTTGAAATACGACAGCGCTCCAAAGTGAGAGCGCCATGCGCATTTGAGGCCTAAATTAGGGACTTGCATAGGGGTGGACATAGGGGTATTCTACGCCAGTGATTCCCAAACAGGGTGCCTCCAGCTGTTGTAAAACTCCCAGCATGCCTGGACAGTCAATGGCTATCTGGCAATACTGGGAGTAGTTGTTTTGCAACAGCTGGAGGCTCCGTTTTGGAAACAGTGGCGTACCAGACGTTTTTCATTTTTATTGGGGAGGGGGGTTGTATAGGGGTATGTGTATATGTAGTGTTTTTTACTTTTTATTTTATTTTGTGTTAGTGTAGTGTAGTGTTTTTAGGGTACAGTCGCACGGGCGGGGGGTTCACAGTAGTTTCTCGCTGGCAGTTTGAGCTACGGCAGAAAATTTGACGCAGCTCAAACTTGCAGCCGGATACTTACTGTAATCCTCCGCCCATGTGAGTGTACCCTGTACGTTCACATTGGGGGGGAATCCAGCTGTTGCAAAACTACAACTCCCAGCATGTACGGTCTATCAGTGCATGCTGGGAGTTGTAGTTTTGCAACCGCTGGAGGCTCCGTTTTGGAAACAGTGGCGTACCAGACGTTTTTCATTTTTATTGGGGAGGGGGGCTGTGTAGGGGTATGTGTATATGTAGTGTTTTTTACTTTTTATTTTATTGTGTGTTAGTGTAGTGTAGTGTTTTTAGGGTACAGTCGCACAGGCGGGGGTTCACAGTAGTTTCTCGCTGGCAGTTTGAGCTGCGGCAGAAATTTTGCCGCACCTCAAACTTGCAGCCGGATACTTACTGTAATCCTCCGCCCATGTGAGTGTACCCTGTACGTTCACATTGGGGGGGGAACATCCAGCTGTTGCAAAACTACAACTCCCAGCATGTACGGTCTATCAGTGGATGCTGGGAGTTGTAGTTTTGCAACAGCTGGAGGCACACTGTTTGTGAAACACCGAGTTTGGTAACAAACTCAGTGTTTTGCAACCAGTGTGCCTTCAGCTGTTGAAAAAGCTATAACCCCCAGCATGTACGGACAGCGGAAGGGCATGCTGGGTGTTGTAGTTATGCAACAGCTGGAGGCATACTACTTTGGCTGGGGATGCTGGGGATTGTAGTTATGCAACAGCTGGAGACACACTGGTTTGCTACTTAACTCAGTGTGCCTTCAGCTGTTGCAAAACTACAACTCTCAGCAGTCACCGACAGCCAACGGGCATGCTGGGAGTTGTAGTTATGCAACCACCAGATGCACCACTACAACTCCCAGCATGCACTTTAGCTGATTGTGCAAGCTGGGAGTTGTAGTTACACAACAGCTGAAGGTACACTTTTCCATAGAAAGAATGTGCCTCCAGCTGTTGCAAAACTACAAGTCCCAGCATGCCCATAAGGGCATGCTGGGAGTTGTGGTGGTCTGCCTCCTGCTGTTGCATAACTACAGCTCCCAGCATGCCCTTTTTGCATGCTGGGAGCTGTTGCTAAGCAACAGCAGGAGGCTGTCACTCACCTCCAACGATCCTCGCTACACCAGGTCAGTCCCTCGTCGTCTCCGCCGCCGCCGCTGCTCCTGGGGCCCCGATCCCAACAGGGGCGCCGGGGATCGGGGTCCCCAGCACCCGGGGTGCACGTCCCGCACCCGCTCACGTCCTCCGGAAGAGGGGCGGAGCGGGTTGCGGGAGTGACACCCGCAGCAGGCGCCCTGATTGGTCGGCCTGTAATCCGGCCGACGAATCAGGGCGATCGTGAGGTGGCACCAGTGCCACCTCACCCCTGCTGGCTCTGGCTGTTCGGGGCCGTCTCTGACGGCCCCGATCAGCCAATAATTCCGGGTCACCGGGTCACTGGAGACCCGATTGACCCGGAATCCGCCGCAGATCGCTGGACTGAATTGTCCAGCGATCTGCGGCCATCGCCGACATGGGGGGTCATAATGACCCCCCTGGGCGATATGCCCCGATGCCTGCTGAACGATTTCAGCAGGCATCGGGGATCGGCTCCGCTCCAGATGGTTGCGGGGGGCCGGTAAAACACATGACGTTCTCATACGTCATGTGTCCTTAAGGACTCGGAAATGGAGACGTATGAGAACGTCATGTGTCCTTAAGGGGTTAAGGTGTTCAGTGCAGCAATTTGTGAGGATATCCGATTAGGGTGTAGTAGGTGCTGTGCATTAGTGGTCCACAAGTGCAGGTCCTCCACTCCAACGTATGTGCACAACTGCCCTTGGGGTGGAGCACCTTCCATCACTTTCGATCACGTTATTGTAATTGTTAAAAGGTTCTGACAGGTTCTTTGTTGTTTTTTGGTGCTGGGTTACGCCCGGCTCTCTGGACTGGTCAGCTGACCTTGATTGGAGCACCTGTTCTGGCTCCATATAAGCTGGCAGTCTACTCCCAGGCAGTGCTTGCTATAGAGCTCAGTTTGTACTCTAGCTAGCTTTCTTCTATATTTCTTATATCTGGCTTTTGAACCTTTGGCTCCTCTCTGACTATTCTCTCTGGTATTAGCGATTTTGTACTGTGACATCTCCTGGCTCCTGGCTTATTGGGTGAGTGTTTACTCTTTCTTTGTTAGTCTGTCTCTATCCTACTGTCCCCTGACTTGAGTCTTTGTTATTGTAGTTTATTATTTTGACAATTATGCTCCTCACCTATATAGGAAGGGACTGTCTTCGTGGTTACAGACCTGTCGTTTAGGGCAGGTACGTAAGTAGGCAGGGACAGGGGAGTGGGCGAGTGTAGTATGCACCCCTTCCCTGCCCATTCCTGACATTATAGCAAGCACATATACCTGCAATTGCACTGTTCCTGCATTATGGAAGCAATGTCTGCTTTTGTAGAGCAAATGCAGGGCTTGACTCAGGATTTAGCTGAAAAGGTACTGCAGCAAGAGTCTTCTCAATCTCAGTCAGTGTAAGTATTATACAGACCTTGACTGAGAGACTGCAAGATCAGGAGCACTTAGTTCAGAGCTGGCTAGACAGAATTCAGGAGCTGGAGTCTGACCGAACTCAGGTGTCATCTGTTCCTGCTTCCGCTCCTGTGGAGACACAAGTTAGTCTCCCTGACCGATTTTCAGGTATCCGCAAAATGTTCAAAACGTTTTGTGAGATCTGCAAATTGTACTTCCGGTTAAGGCCTTACACATCTGGTACTGAGGCCCAAAGAGTTGGTATTATTATGTCTCTTTTGCAAGGAGGTCCCCAGGAATGGGTATTTTCCCTTGGTCCCTATGCTCCGGAATTGTCCTCAGTGGACGCCTTATTTGCGGTATTGGTTTTTTTGTACGCTGAACCGGACCGCGCTGCATACGCTTAGAGTCAATTCCGTACATTAAAGCAAGGTTGCAGACCAGTTGAGGAGTACTGTGCAGATTTTAGAAAGTGGTGTGTGGCCTCCAACTGGAATGCTCCAACTTTGATTTGTCAGTTCAGACTAGGGTTATCTGACACCTTAAAGGACATGCTTGTTACTTATCCTTCTCCTGACACCCTTGACCAAGCCATGACTCTAGCTGTTCCTTTGGATAGACGCTTGCAAGAACGCAAATGGGAGTGTTCTTCATCATCTGTCTCTCCTGTCCTGCTTGATTCCTCTCCTGTTTCCAAATCTATCCCTGAGCATAAACCTATGCAGATAGGGTCCATTCATACCCCGGAAGAACGTAAGAGGTTTCGTCAACTCTATGGCCTGTGTTTCTACTGTGGAGAGGACACTCATTTCATCGCCTCCTGTGTCAAGCATCAGCGTCCAAGTGACAATCGTGGTGGCCATTTGGGCGCACAGGTATGTCATGCCTCCCAGAGAGCTAGGCCTGGCAGAGTTCTTCTGGGGGGCATTGTTCCTACTAATGTACAATATGATTTTACTTCTAAGAGTATTATGAAGCCTGTTTTGCATCAGCCTCTGGTTAAATTGGCATCTTGTGACATCATTGGCAATAAGAGTCTGAAGAGCACTTCAGTTGATTTGCGGTCAGAGGGTAGTAATGAGGATCTGGGGGATGACTGCGAGGATAGATAGATATGCGATAGATAGACAGATAGAGCAAAGGGGTGGGAGACAGCATCGGGGGTCGACCTCTGTGCCCGTAGATAGATAGATAGATAGATAATATGAGATACAGTAGATAGATAAATATGAGATAGATAGGTAGATACAAAAAAGGATAAGTTGGCCAGCACATATTGATACTGATACACAACTATTGCATGGACCCGGCATACAAGTGCACCCTGCTAGGCTACCATCCAACCAAATGAGGTGACCTCATTGGGACAGACCGTACACTATGAATGTGCCTCTAAGCGGTCTGGGACATCCAGCACCTTATAAAATGGGTGGGGTTCAGGAACCAACATGGAAGTAGCCTCTTCCCCCATATGTGCAACACAAAAAAGGATAACATACTGCTACTGATACACAACTATTGCATGGACCTGGCATACAGGTGCACGCTGCTAGGCTAAATATACACAAGCAGGAGAATACCGCAGCACACTGCATGATAAGGTGACCTCATTGAGTCCATCCCAATGAGGTCACCTTATCGTGGTGGGATGGTACACACAATTTGGCCACATGTTAAGTGGAGCACCTCAATTTTCCATGGTTCATTGAACAACTTATCCTTTTCCGTATTGCACATATTGGGGGGATTGGCTACCTCCATGTTGATTTCTGCACCCCACCAATTTTTAAAGGTGCTGGATGTCCCAGACCTTACAAGCCTGGTAACTTGACTGTTCAGAGGCACATTTATAGTGTAGGGTCCGTCCCAATGAGGTCACCTTATCATGGTGGGATGGTACACACAATTTGGCCAAATGGTAAGTGAAGCACCTCAATTTTTCATTGTTCATTATAGCAATATAGCATTTAATATTTCATCTATATCTTTGTGCTAGTAGTGTGCTGCTGTATTCTCTTGCTTGTAGATAGATAGATAGATAGATAGATAGATAGATAGATAGATATTTAGATAGATAGGTGTGAGATTATAGGTGCATTCTTATTCTCTATAGTTATATAAAGATACTTTGTTATGTTAAACAGAAGAGAAGATCTTCAGCTCCATCCATCCAGAGTTTCCTGATTCCATGAATATTCTGCCAATAATGCTAAAACTATGGTCAGACCTATGAACATACACAGATAAAGCAATGGTAGAGAAATGTTTAGGGGTAATGATTATTACTCTACAGATCATTTCTGAGTTATAAACCATTCAGTGTCTTTAGAAAGTTGGGTGACAATTTCTTTTTATTGCTCTTACCTCTTATTTCCCTTTAGTACTGTCTGGAGGTAAAAGATAATAACAAACAGGAAAATTATGGTTGAATTTCTACAGGTTATATAAATCCCGATCTTTGCGTACAATTCTTTCATGAGGAATTTTAGAAGGACGCACTTTGTCAGGAGTAGTCTTTATTTTTATTTCTTTTTCTGCTTATTTGTCTCTCTTAAAAAATGAACAGCGCGGGTACTAAAAAATTCAGCTATCAAAGGAGAACAAGCCGGGCGAATAGCAAGTGAATGACTACATTGATTTTACAATAAAAAGAAAAATTTGCATTCCTATTTATGTGATGGTTGAAATACGGCTGAACTGTTCTCCTGATAAAAATCCTACAACGGCGGAGATAGAAAATTACTTCTTAAGGAAATGAGTCCCTCCTGTAAATAGGGTGAGCCCAAATTATTGGGGGGTCAAAATCGGATTGGGGTCCTGTGGTTGTCGGTCAAGGAGTTATGAATTAGAGAGAGAGGAAAAGAGGAGAGAGAGAGGAAGAGAGGAGAGAGGGGAGATGAGAGAGAGAGAGAGAGAGAGAGAGAGAGAGGGGGGAAGAGATAGATAGATAGATAGATAGATAGATAGATAGATGAAATGGCTACCTCTCAGTGAAGGCACAGATTCATTGGGTCAAATGAAGGGTGTCAAACCCAGTGAATTTGTTAACAGTGAACCAGGGGTGCATAAAGCATCACTGGCTTACTGTTCAGTGAGTGGAGCAGGGGGTCTCTATAAGATCTTGACAGAAGCCCCTTCTCCAGTTACAAAGTTCGTGTGGCACTCTACTCTTTTTGCGTATGGTGCCACCGTAACTAATGTGTATTCATCATGGGTACTCATCACCGTCAGATAAACAGCTCTATGTAAAGTGCATAGGACAGGGCAAGGCAGCGATAGTATAGGCACTGGCAAGATCTGTACCAATGAACCTTGTTGTATTGTGCTGCTTGTTACCGGTGTTTTAATAAGCTTGCTATGGGGACCCATGCCACTATACAGCTCCAAACTTTTATTTAGAGGATTTTTTGGAAGATGGGAGAAGCCTTATACCCTGGCTCAGCTTCAGTGTGCTTATAGACATAAAGTTCAGTTAATCTACGGAAAGTCTAGGAGGAGAAAGGGAAGCGTTTTTGCAGCCTCTCAATACAAGAGGGGACCAGCGTCATTGTGGACCCTACACTAAGAGGACCAGCTTCATTGTGGCTTCTGTATCAGAGGACCAGCATCTCTGTGGCCTTCACATCAAGGGAGGATTAGCGTGATATTTTGCCAGGGACCATTTTGGGTCAGGCAGCTCCTACAACATAAAAAGTGGTCCAGAGACTCATTTGTCACTTACCTACAGGACCTGCACCCTGCCATGGGCATTACAGCTAGAGATGAGCAAATTTTTGAAAAATTTGATTAGGCAAATTTTCCCCCCAAAATGTGTTTCGTACCGAATTTATTTGCATCGAATCACTATTAAAAACAGCTATTTCTGGCCTACAGAGAGCCTCAATAGAGGTGTAGAACACTTTGCCTTGTCCTAAGAAAATAAATAGATTTTTATGTAATTTTTATTTAATCTAATTTGAATTTATTAACATTTTTTGAGTACCCATTCTGGTGAGCATCGAGCTGGCGGCCTGCCTCTCAGCGCCCCTGCCCCCCCTCACTGTTTTACCCTTTGTGGAACGGCAAGTGTTTCATTTAATCAGTTATGGTTCATTGATATCGCTCCAACCTGTTTCATTGGATTTTTGTGGTAATTCCACAGCTAATATATGATGTCCACGACCATAGGGTGTCAGTCTTGAAAAGATTACATCGATTTTTTTATTTAAGATTTTGAAACTTAAATGTAATATCACACTTCCAAGTTTAATGTCTCGGGCCCGGTGTTTACTTTGAATAAATAGTGTGGTTACAAAAGACAAAATCTAACAAGGAATCACATGTCACATGGCGGCACAATGACAGAGCCTGGAGGTAGCATCAGTATGAGGAGACCATATAATGGCTAAATGACACAGCCTAGAGTTGGAGGCAGCATGAGGAGAACATATGGTGGCTGAATGACACAGCCTGGAGTTTGCGGCAGCATGAGGAGAACATATAGTGGCTGAATGACACAGTGTGGAGGTGGCGGCAGCATGAGGAGAACATATAGTGGCTGAATCATACAGTGCAGAGGTGGCGGCAGCATGAGGAGAACATATAGTGGCTGAATGACACGGCGTAGAGGTGGCGGCAGCATGAGGAGACCACATAGTGGCTGAATGACACAGCCTGGAGTTAGCGGCAGCATGAGGAAACCATATAGTGGCTGAATGACACAGCGTGGAGGTGGCGGCAGTGTGAGGAGAACATATGTTGGCACAATGACAGAGCCAGAAGGTGGCATTAGTATGAGGAGACCATACAGTGGCTGAATGACACTGCCTGGAGTTGGATGCAGCATGAGGAGAACATATAGTGACTGAATGATACAGCGTGGAGTTGGCGGCAGCATTAGGAGAACATATAGTGGCTGAATGACACAGCCTGTAGTTGGCAGAAGCATGAGGAGACCACATAGTGGCTGAATGACACCGCCTGGAGTTTGCAACAGCATGAGGAGAACATATCGTGTCTGAATGACACAGCCTGAAGTTGGCAGCAGCATGAGGACACCATATAGTAGCTGAATGACACAGTGTGGAGGTGGCGGCAGCATGACCAGAAGATATAGTGGCTGAATGACACAGCTTGGAGATAGCAGCAGCATGAGGAGAACATAGTGGCTGAATGTCACAGCGCGGAGGTGGCGGCAGCATGAGGAGACCATATAGTGGCTGAATGACACAGCGTGGAGGTGGCGGCAGCACGAGGAGAACATATAGTGGCAGAATGAGACAGCCTGGAAGTGGCCGCAGCAGCATCAGGAGTCCTGAAAGTGACTCGGTGACAGAGTGGTGCGGTGGGAGGCAATACCAGTACCCGGTGACGAAGGTAGGTTAAAGAAGGAGAACTTGGCATCTGTTGTGTGGCATCAGGCGGGTGGCAGGATCAGAATAGTAGCTAAGGCAGGTAGGAAGAAGAAAACGGTCTCTTTTGTAAAAGTGTTAGTGTGCACAAGTAAGTATTAAGGATAGGTATTACGTAAAACTTAACTTTTAATAATGCGTTTAGTATAAAATATATGGCCCCAAATGTTTTTAAATCAAACCAAAGAAAAGGCATGCAAAAAACACTGTGCCACCTACACCACCAAGTATTGATGTGATGCAAAGACCTCTAAAAGGTGGAAGGGAACAATGTTTGGTCCATTGTAACCGGTAGGGGTAAACACTTCCCCTGAAAGGCTCTACTCTCGCATTATTAATTCCCTTCTTGGCAAGTGATACTCGCCCTTAAAAGGGCGGGCCCACACCGGAACTTCTCCCTATTTCCACCTACAAACACTGCCATTTCCCAGGGTTTTTAGGTTGAACTAAGGATTGGTTCCTGTGTGGGGCCGTCCTTTTTAAGACGAGTAAGGCTGCTTTCACACTATAAAATGTATCTGTTTCAAAGATCCGTTCAATGTTCCGTAAAAATCCCATAGACTATAATGGGGTTTTCTAATGGCCATATGGTATTTTGTAACGGCCATTTAACGTCCGATTTTCTGTTTTTTTATAACAAAACATTGAACGGATCTTTAAAACGGATACATTTTATAGTGTGAAAGCAGCCTTACACTTTCCTCGAAAAGGTGGAAGGGAACAATGTATTGTCCATTGTAACCGCTGGGGGTAAAAACTTGTAAGGCCCTACTCTCACCCTATTAATTCCCTTCTGGGCAAGTGTTACTAACCCTAAAAAGGGCGGCCCCACACAGGAAACTCTACCTATTTCCACCTAAAAACCCTGTGAAATGGCAGTGTTTGTAGGGGGAAATAGGGAGAGGTTCCTGTGTAGGGCCGCCCTTTTTAGGGAGAGTAACACATGCAAAGAAGGGAAATAATAATGCGAGAGTAGGGCCTTACAGGGGAAGTTTTTACCCCCACCAGTTACAATGGACCATAAATTGTTCCCTTCCACCTTTTTAGAGGTCTTTGCATCACATCAATACTTGGTGGTGTAGGTGGCACATGGTGTTTTTTGCACACCTGTCCTTTTGTTTGATTTCAAAAAATGTTTGAGTATGTATATATTTTATCCTAAAAAAAAAGTAGAGTTTTAGCTAATGCATATCCTCAATACTTACTTGTGGTCTGATGCTGAGGAATATCTGTAACTGGGGAGCAGCACCTTAAATCTGTTTGGCACTATCCATATTTGTGAAGTGTTGGTGTGGCCCCATGGTCAATCTACTCTGATGCATCAAGCATTGGTGGGTGGAAATCCTGGCTGATCCATGCCTGATTCATCTTCACAAAGGTCAGTCTCTCCACATATTTCGTGGACAGACGAGTTCTTCTTGGGGTTTAATATGGCCCCGCCACCCTAAAATCCGCTCTGATGGCACACTTCTGGCCAGGCAGGACAGCTTTTCCAGGGAAAACTCTGCTAGTTGCGGCCACAAATCAAGTTTGGCTGCCCAGAAGTCCAGCGGATCTTCATGGTGTGGTGGCATGGGCATGTCAAGGTATGCCATCACCTGCTGGTTTAGGTCCTTATCCAGGTCTACCTGCTGCTGATGAGTTGCTTCTGTACTGCTCCTGCCACCCCACCCCTCCCCAGCAATCATGGCAGTGGAAGGTGAGCGTAGGGGGCCGCCCGAGTCAGACTAGCAAGAGGATTGACAATGGCGCAGATAGGCATCGGCCAACTGACTACGTAGTATGTCTCTGTAGTAGGTCAGTTTGTCCTCCCTCTCAGTGGGTGTAAAGAAGGCCCCCATTTTGTGCCGGTAGCAAGGGTCCAATAAAGTGGAGATCCAGAAGTCATCCCGCTGCCGAATGGTGACAATTTGGCGGTCACTATGCAAGCAAGTGAGCATGCATCGTGCCATTTGTGCAAGTGACTCGGAGGGATTCCCTGCCTCCATTTCCACAGCATGTCACTTGTTAACCAATCAATGATGGCAGATGGGTTGCTGGTCGAGACACGACCGCTAGCTGATACCGGGAGCTCAGGCCTCTTGCTGCGACTCCTGAAGCCACTCGCCCCTAGTCTGCCTGATGAATTTAGGCCTCTGCCACTCCTCTGTGCATGTCCAGGCACTCTTCTGCCTGACATACTTATATGAGGGGAGTACAATATGCTCCACTACACTTAAAAAAGTATTTGTGTACAACACGAGCTGGTGAGTACTTTTGCCTGGCCTTTCACAGTATCTAGGCCCTTGAGACTTTAACAGGAACAAAACAGTACACCACTTAGATGTACGTAAGTGATATGCACTTATGAGGGGAGTACAATGTGCTCCAGTACGCTAAAAAATTTGTGTACAACACCAGCAGTACACACCAGTGCTCTAGCACATAGTCGCTGTGTACTACACTCAATCTCACTCCCTTCCCTATCAGTGCTTCTAGGCAGGATTTGTGCTTGAGCTGAATCACTGCTGTTCTGTGCAACACACTGCTCTCTGCCCCTCTCTGTAATAGAATGCTGTAGACAGTAACTGGGAGGGGAATCTCTGAAGTAAGAATGCTTTTCTGTCGAAAACACACTGCTGTCTGTCCTTCTCTCTGTGCAATAGAACGCTGACTTGACTAGAAGGTGAATCGCTGCTGGAAAAAAGCTTTTTTGTGTAACACAGCGCAGTCTGTCCATCTTTATCTCTCTTCAGTGTAAGGATGAAGTGACTGGCCGCAACATGGCTGCCGATTATATAGGGCTGTGACATCACAGGGGTGGCTGGCTGCTGATAGGCTGCATGTGATTCAGGGTCATCCTTCCTACCCTTGTTCCTGCCTTCCCAGGATTCCTTGCCCCATGTCCTCACATGTGGATCCGCCATTTTAGATGCCCTGGATCCTGGACACCACTAAACAGAGTTTAATGAAGCGACTTGTGCAATAGAATCACGGTGATATTCACATTCCTTACGAATTGAACTTTTCCTGAAATTTGTAACGAATTCGGATTTGTCAGATTCGATTTGCTCATCCCTAATAACAGCTAATCATCTGTGAGTAGAGAGACTAATGAGACCTTTCCTCTAGCCATTTATAGCCAGTTATTGAAACTATGTATTGCCATGATTGTGCCTTACTTTCACCTTCCTGGTGTGAATTCCAAGTTGTGCCCGAGCATTGCCCTGCAAGTTGTCTCTACCACAACCAGAGATCAATCCTGGATTGGTTTCTGGTAACCATTGGGTCACCCCATTAACTTCTATTTGTTGCAGTGCAGCCCAACACAGAGCCCTTTATAGTCCTAGTCTAATCCTGTACACTGTGAACTACCCATAATGGTGGCTGTAGTATACAAGATGACATTTCCTACATTTCTCCACTAAAGAACCCAAGATGTTCATACGATGATAGAAATCTAAAAGGCCTTAAAGGGGTACTCTACCCCTAGACATCTTATCCTCTATCCAAAGGATAGGGGATAAGATATCTAATCGCTATGGTGCTGGCGCTGGAGATCTCCGCAATCTCAGCTGCGGCACCCCAGATGCTCTGTGCCGGATGACTGGCAATGCAGGGCGGAGGCTTGTGACATCACGGTCACGCCCTGCTTGTGACGTCACGGCCATGCGCCCTCAATGCAAGTCTATGGGAGGGGCGTGTCGCCCGTCACGCCCCCTCCCATAGACTTGCATTGAGAGGGCATGGAGGTGACTTCATGAGCGGGGCACAGCCGTGATGTCACAAGCCTCCTGTGCAGCATCTGATGCTCCTAAATGAACGCTGGGTGCAGCAGGGAGATCATGGGGGGTCTCCAGCCTCGTGATCAGACATCTTTTCCCCTATCCATGTTGTGGCATAGGCGTAATAAATTATACAAAACAGTGATTTCACGGAGAGCATCACTAATAACCCGACACTTACTTAACTTCCCTACACATAAAACAACTATTACCTAAACAATTAGATCACAAATGGGAAATAGCAGAGACTGGAGGCCAAGATTATACCCAGTGGCTTAGTAATGTAATTGGTTCATGGATTACTACAGAAGTCATTAAAAATAAAAAATGATCCTGACAAACAATAAAACGTCATGTTCTAGCAACTGGGGGAAGTTAAAAAATAAAATCTAACCTTGTGACTGAGGAGAAGCACAGGATGACGCCTATTGGATCTAATGTTGGTCAACGTAGAATCTCATAATAAAGCGTCTATGTCTTAAAGGGGATTCCCAGCAAAGTGTTACCACTCCATGGTCTGACTCTGACCCCCTGTTCTAGCCACCTCAATGGCTAATTCCTTCGCCTGTGCTCCAAATGCAGTTTCTGCCCACAATTGGTTGCCCCCAGAACTTTGGGCATAGATATCATGTAATGTTTAGGTAAAATATCTGTATCAGAGCTTTTTTTTTTTTCCTGATACAGAGTCCAAATCCCCATTACAAAAGAAGACACACTGACTAATGCTCATTTAGCCGAAAGCTAAATCTCCCGATTCCCCCCATACACATGAATGCTCTACATGGCCAAGTGGTTATGTGTTGTAGAGAAGGGGGTTAAAGCATACCTGTCAGACCCCCCCCCCCCTCAAAAAAAAAAGAAAACTATGATGTTCCTCATGTACATATAATTTTTATGTGTCTATGACCTATACCTTTATTTACTTGCCATCATTGCTCAGTGAGGTTTCTGTCTATACAAAGGCATGGAGTGTGTCCCTCTTCTTTTCACTCTGCTCTGACTTAGGCTGGGTTCACACCACTTGTTTGCAATACAGCTCCCGTATCAGGTTTTTGATAATAAAAAAAAAAAAAACGGATTCCTCAAAACCTGATTAAACTGTATCAAAACGTGTGTACAAATTTTTATCTGTATACGGTTGAAAACCGTATACATTTGAAAAATGATATCCATTTGAAAAGAAAAAAACATACATTTTTAACGTTTCACTCCATTATGAATAAAGTTTCACTTGTTTGATTGAAATTCCAAGAAAAAAACTGTGCAAAGTCAAAAACTGTATGGTGAAAACCGGATAGAACCGTACGTACATACGGTTCTGTACGGTTCCCATTGACTCCCATGTTTAAAAAAATGTATATGGTTTAATACGGTTTTTCACCCGGACCAAAAATCGTGGTAGGCCACGGTTTTCTGTCCGGAAAAAAAGTAAAAAAACGTATGGTTTGAAAAACGGAGACAACCAGATACATTATGGTGCATAAGGTTTTGAACGGGAAGACTATGGGCACGGTTTTCTGTACGGTTGCATACAGTTTTTTTTTTTTTTTTATGAAGCCGTATGCCGAAACTGTATAGCAAAATCGTGGTGTGAACCCACCCTTACACCGTGGACCTGCCTGCAGCTCTATCAATCACTCATGGTGTCCATGGCATGTCGATGACCACTGGACCCTGCAGGACTGGAATGTCTCCCAGGAGGCAGGGTGACCCCTAGTGGCCAGTTTTTTGACTGGCTTTTTCAATCTAAAATACTGAAAATTTTCTGATGAAAGCAATTGCAAAACAAATTGTTTTTGCATGCTTTATAACATATCAAATATTATTGTATCTGCCAGTGCCCATTTAAGTGGCCACCAGACTCCTCTGGTTGTACTTTATCTCCTTTAGATCAAAAAGGATAGGACAGCTGAACTCCAACATGCCCAATACTTCTGTCCCCAACATCATCTTTCAGAGAAGAGTAAGCAGCCGGCAATAAACATTTGTTAGTCAGCTGATCCTGCCGAAAACAGTGGGTTTGGCCAACATGTCTAATGTGTATTGAGATTTTTTAATATGAACAGGGAACATAAAAAGAAGTATACTTACCTTCCCTGCTCCCCCACTGCTGCTGTTGTCCTCTTCTTCACTAGTTCCGCTGATATTTCCTGCAGATAGTGGATATCTACTCAGTGGCTGATATCATCTATGTTGTCTATACTGATGGGGGTGATTTTACTTATTTTTAAATACCACTTAACCAGCTAGAGAAGCCTTAGTCTTCGGGGGAGGTGAACATCCCAACCCTAGGCAAAGTCATTGGAAAAGGGGGCGCCATAGGTGACATGCTACTATCCAGTTGTCACGATGCCGGCTGGCAGGAGGTGGATCCTCTGTGCCAGAGAGGGATTGGCGTGGACCGTGCTAGTGGACCGGTTCTAAGTCACTACTGGTGTTCACCAGAGCCCGCCGCAAAGCGGGATGGTCTTGCTGCGGCGGTAGTAACCAGGTCGTATCCACTAGCAACGGCTCAACCTCTCTGACTGCTGAAGATAGGCGCGGTACAAGGGAGTAGACAAAAGCAAGGTCGGACGTAGCAGAAGGTCGGGGCAGGCAGCAAGGATCGTAGTCAGGGGCAACGGCAGGAGGTCTGGAACACAGGCTAGGAACACACAAGGAAACGCTTTCACTGGCACGATGGCAACAAGATCCGGCGAGGGAGTGCAGGGGAAGTGAGGTATACATAGGGAGTGCACAGGTGAACACACTGATTAGAACCACTGCGCCAATCAGCGGCACAGTGGCCCTTTAAATCGCAGAGACCCGGCGCGCGCGCGCCCTAGGGAGCGGGGCCGCGCGCGCCGGGACAGGACCGACGGAGAGCGAGTCAGGTACGGGAGCCGGGGTGCGCATCGCGAGCGGGCGCCACCCGCATCGCGAATCGCATCCCGGCTGGAGGCGGTATCGCAGCGCACCCGGTCAGTGGATCTGACCGGGGCGCTGCAGTAGCGAGAGTGTAGCGAGCGCTCCGGGGAGGAGCGGGGACCCAGAGTGCTCGGCGTAACACCAGTTGTTCTATCCCAGGAATGAGCCCATTACAGCCATGTTTTCTGTGTGTTCTATGACTATATAAACTAGTATTCTTTGTATATTTTCCTGCTAATTAAATATTCTAAACTTCCATGCGGAATTATTGTCACCTATTTAATGGCTCATTGAGTTTATGGCTTTTCTTTTTTACATTTCCATCAGAACTCTTATAGTGTAATGCCTGGTAATAAAAATTAAAGAACAAGCCGAAATGATAAAGAAGCATCTGTGCTGTGTTCCTGCTCCTCCTGGTCTGTTTTTATTACAGTGTATTACAGATCCGCACTCTGCTGGCTGGTATTTAACATGGCAGGTAAGGAAAGAAATTGATATATATATTTATCTAATGTCTATCTATCGATCTCCTATCTATCTATCTAGAAAAATGTATAGCGGAGAGCAGCATTTGTACTTCTTAATGGATTAAAGCTACCACAATTTTTTTCACCAACTTTGAGTGCTGCAACCGCTTCTTTGTATCTATCTGTCTATCTATCTATACATACAGTGACCCCTCGACCTACGATGGCCCCAACTTACGATCATTTCAACATACGATGGCCTCTCAGAGGCAGCATCAACATACGATGCTTTTGTATGTCGGGGCCATCGCATAAACGGCTATCCGGCAGCGCAGACTGCTTCAGCTGCCACCGGATAGCCGTTTACGGTGCTCCGTGCCCTTTAATGACGATCACTTACCTGTCCTCGGGGCTCCGGCGCGTCCTCTTCGGGATCCCCTGCATCGTCGGCGCCCTCCATCGGCGCCATCACGTCGCCGTCCCGTCATCCAATAGGAGCGGCGTGCGTAGCGACGTGAGAGCGCGGATGCCGGGAAAGAAGAGGCCTTACCGGAGCGTCGGGGACGCTGCGACAGCGATGGACGGCAACATCCCGGGCAGAGGTGACGGTCCGGAGCGGCGGAGACAGGTGAGTACAACTTCCTCTAACAGTGGTCTACAACCTGCGGACCTTCAGATGTCGCAAAACTACAACACCCATCATGCCCGGACAGCCAACGGCTGTCCGGGCATGCTGGGTGTTGTAGTTTTGCGACATCTGGAGGTCCGCAGGTTGTAGACCACTGTCCTATACTTTACATTAGACGGATCCCTCAACACGCGATGGTTTCAACAAACGATGGTCCGTTTGGAACGGATTACCATCGTATGTTGAGGGACCACTGTACATACATACAATAGATAAAGGCAGCACACCAAATGAGTGCAAAAGAAACTTGTGTCTTTTATTCCATGATGCAGCAGACAACGTTTCGGCGATCTATTACCGCCATTTTCATGTGAATACAAGTGATACAAAGGGGGCATAACTAGTGACATCATATGAATATCAAAGTTGCAAAAATTCCTTATACAGTGTTAATAATAATATATACATACATAGAAACATGCACGTGATTAATACACATACTGTGAATATGAGCTGAATATGTGAGCTGATCTTATAAATACAGTCAGCAGATCGGCGATTGCTTGTTACCATTGGTGACAGTTTGCACGTGTAAAGAGTTAAAAACTTTATCTATCTATCTATCTAGTAGACACAAAGTAAAACAGCCTTCCCTCCAATAGATGAATAGGTGCACGCAGAAGCAGACCTTGGTCAAGGATCCATATATAAACGGCACAATAGATAAATCCGCAGCACTCCAATCCGTGAAAAAAAAAGTGGTTATTTATTCCATCAAACAAGTGAATGTCACATCGGCATTTCAACCAGCTCTCCTGGTCGAGTTGGCATATACAGTTCTCTAACCGGACCTAAAACCGTGGCATACCACGTTTTTAGGTCCGGTCAGAAAACCATATATGGGGCAAAAATGAGCCGACCGGAGTCAGTATTTGACTCTGGTCCGCTCATTGAAATGAATGGGGTTCGGGCCGGATCCGTCTGGGATACGGGAGGGGACAGTTTTCGCTCCTCCAAACCGGATCCGGCACACGTAGTGTGAACCGGCCCTAATAAGATATGGCTGGTGAAAAGAATTCCACTTAAAGGAACTTAAACTTACCTCTCATCAAATAAACTTTTGATATATTTTAGATTAATGAATGTTGAATAACTTTCCAATAGCATGTTAATGAAAAATATGCTTCTTTCTATTGTATTTTTCCCAATCAGTCCTGTCAGCAAGCATTTCTGACTCATGCTGGAGTCCTAAACACTCAGAGCTGCCAGCCCGCTTTGTTCACAGCCAA
Organism: Hyla sarda; assembly: GCF_029499605.1. Taxonomy (NCBI): domain Eukaryota; kingdom Metazoa; phylum Chordata; class Amphibia; order Anura; family Hylidae; genus Hyla; species Hyla sarda. Next base: position 28,491,386 of record NC_079189.1, read on the forward strand.
ACAGGCTGTGAACAAAGCAGGCTGGCAGCTCTGAGTGTTCTCCTTTGTGAACAAAGCAGACTGGCAGCTCGTAGTGTTTAGGACTCCAGCATGAGTCTGAAATGCTTGCTGCCAGGACTGGTAGGGAGACCCCTAGTGGTCATTTCTTCAAAGTGGAAAATTAAATAGAAAGAAGCATATTTTTTAATAACATGCAATTGTAAAGTTATTCTGCATACATTAATCTATAATATATCAAAAGTTTTTTTGATGGGAGGTACCCTTTAATACTATTCAATAGGTAAGTTGATACACTCATCTCTAATCATGACTACTGGCACTTATAGTTCCACATACCATCTCCAGAGTTCTATAGCCTTAGGCAGCAGTTGATACATCGTTTATTTTTTTATTTTTTTTACTTTCTGTATATAATATTAGCGGTCATTGCCAGAAGCCATATAATCTCCCAGTAATCCAACATCTTTACAGCAAGAAAAGAAATTGGGATTTGTGCGGTCAGGAGATAGAATCTCTCATAAGACGTTTTCCATCTGCTTATCTGTATAATAGAATATTCTTATGTTTACACCTGGGTATCATTGTCTCTTTTTTTTTTTTTTTCATTTTTTTTTTATTGTTACTTAAGGTAAAAAAAAAAAAATATATATATATATATATATATATATATATATATTCAGATTGTAAAATTTCTGTATAACTCTGTTTCTAATTACTGCAAAAAAAAAAAAGATAATAGTTACTTAAAGGGGTATTCCAGCAATAAAATCCTGTTTGACCTCTTGAACAGCTCCCCACATGCACAAACAGGGACCTGACTCACCCAACTGAATGAAACAGCGGGTCAGCACACACACCCAGCCGCTCTAGCAATCCAGCAATTCTCTATGGAGCCACTGGAGATCGCCAATTGCTGTAATCAACCATCTCCAGTGGCTCCATGGATAATAAATGGAGCGTGTTTCGACCCACATCTCACCGTCATGGGGGTCTGACCTCTGAATAAGAAACTTATCCACTATCCTGTGCATATGGTATGTTTAATAGCTGGAACATCAGGGGTTTGCTAAAAAACTTGTCTGCAGGATAGGCAATGAGTGTCTGGTTCGTTTGCGCCCACCCACTGATCATGAGAACAGGAGTCCATCCTTTGTCGTCTTTATTGAGTGGACAGACAGGTAAGTTGCCTTACAACCCTATAGAGCTGATGTAGATATACAATCTTTATTGAGCCCATAGAATTGAATAGAACAGCAATGCACACATCCAACCACTTCTCCATTCAACCAAGGGGACACTCAACCACCGCTCTCATGATCAGCAGTCGAAAAGATCAAAAGTTTTGTTGGTAGGGAGGGGGGCTTCCTTATAAGACTGAACTGCTTCATGTTGACATCGAAACTGCTTCTTAAATTTTAACTGAAACCTAACCTATATTTACAAATAGACAGCCCATGCAGGCCTCCCAGAACAGTGGTCTCTTAAACTGTGGACCTCGAGAAGTTGCAAAACTAGAATTCCCCCGTAGATAGCCAGGTGCTGTACTTAACAATTGAATGGAGTGGCAGTGAACATGTCCAACTAATTCTCCATTACAAACAAGAGGAGACCCAACCACCGTTCCCATGATCGGCAGTCATGAGCGATGAGTCATGAGAACGGTGGTTGATTGTCCTCTTGGTTGTAATGGAGAAGTGGTTGGACATGTGTCTTGCCGTTCCATTCAGTTCTAAGGGCTCAATGAAGATTGTCAAGTACAGCACCTGGTATCTATGAAGGAGTTGGAGACAGTTTGGAGACCACTTTATAGGAGGACTTCATGGACTGTCCATTTGTGAATATGTTAGGTTTGAGTTAAAATTTAGGAAGCAGTTTCAATGTAAACATGGTGATGAGTGGGTTAGTCTTATAAGACTGACCTACTCAAAACCATTTTTATATTGAAACTGCTTCCTAAATTTTTACTCAAACCTAACATTCACAAAAGGATAGTCCATTAGGTCGTTGGCTGTCCGGGCATGCGGAGAGTTAAAGTTTTGCAACATCCGAAGGTCCACCATTTGGAGACTACTGTCCTAGAAGATCCTCTGTATTTTTGGTGGTTAGTCCTTTGCTACACGTATATTAGGTCGTTTACGGTAGTCTTCTATCTTACCTCCTTTCTGGTCCTGGGCGGCACCTGGCATTTTGTTGATACGTAGCCATGGCTACTAGCCGAGCCGGATGGGCTATAAAAAGAGGTTGCGCAATGACGTACTTCTGAGACCGGACGAAGCACATTGTTGTGCGAAATACCGGTACAGTCTCTGAGCGCTTCCTGCTACATGCAGCGCCTGTGATCCCGGACTCCCGGACGCCTTGGCCGATACTGAGCGGTGAGTGCAGATGTTCTCTTCTGTTGTTGTTTACTCCTTGATTCTGTCGCGAGTTTTCTGCACCCCGCAGATCGGCTTCATTTTGAACTCCCTGGTGCTCAAGAGTCGCCGTAGAGCTGACAAGTTAGTACCTGCCATACTTTGTCTATCTTCCCCTACCTATTAGTGTGCTCTCCTCATGCTCGTTATACATTATACCTCTCATCACCTCATCCTGTGGGCCAAAGGTAGGTAACCCTTGCCTATCAGAACTTTGTACGCTCTTGTAGATGTAGCCCTGGCGCCAATACATTAAAGTGACACCTGTTACTAATTTACTATTAGAACAATAAATTTCCCATCCTCTCCCCGCCAGGCGCTTCCCATTAGCCCAATTTACATTACCGTACGGCGGCGAGCGTCTAATTAGCATCTGATGAAGTTTTTTTTAAACTTGTCATTCCGAACATGCGTCTATGCGACTTTACACTTTTCATTAGCACAAGGGAGCCTTCCAACAAAGAGGAGTCCCTCGGGTCATCTTAATTTGAGACTTTCTTACGAAATGACATTCTAAAGTGTTGCAAAATGGATTTCTGTGGAGAAATAATTCCACGATCATTCATATTTTACGAAAAAGGTTGAAGAGATTTCAGAGGAACATTAATGATGGATTTCCATGTTGACAAACCTTTCCCTTTCCCTTTCGTCCTGGGTCACATTTGTGGTGGCATTAATTATACTCGGGTTAAGAGGGGGCAATAGATTTTTCCCTTCACACTTTTACTTTAGACATAGGAAATCACCAAACATCAGCCATTGAAGTGCCACAGGCGTCATTAATTATACGGCGCTTTACTCACATTCATACTCTCAGTACACACGGTTATTAACGTCTACATGCGGGCTGCTAAATCAGATAATTGGCAGATAGGAAGCCGAAAATTCTGAGGTGTGTATACAGTATTGGTTACGACTCCCATAAGGATCCACGTTTTATTTGTGCAAACACATTTCAACAATTTTTTTTTTTTTTTTATCATTTTGTGATGTTGCCGCTTAGAGGTCTTGATTTTTGCATTTTTTTCCTGACCATATATATATATATATATATATATATATATATATATATATATATCCCAAGCTCTGATCGACTGTAACTCTGATCGTCCCTAGATCTGATCTACTGTAACTCTGAACGTCCCCCCCCTATTACCCCATAACGTGGCCCAGCATACATAAACTGGCTTTTGGTAGTCAAATTCGCATTTAAAAATGTAAATCTGACTACCAAATGTCAGTTTATGTATTGTAGAAACAAGAGCTATGTTGTCAGAACACTATATCTAATTATTGTACAACACTAAACATGCATAGATTCTCCCACATTTCTTCAACCAATGTTTTTGTTTGGCCCTGACCCCTGCAGTGTATACATCCCCACCCTTTTCAGTGTATACATCCCCAGCCCCTGCAGTGTATACATCCCCGGCCCCTGCAGTGTATACATCCCTGGCCCCTGCAGTGTATACATCCCCAGCCCCTGCAGTGTATACATCCCTGGCCCCCGCAGTGTATACATCCCCAGCCCCTGCAGTGTATACATCCCCGGACCCTGCAGTTTATACATCCCCGACCCCTGCAGTGTATACATCCCCAGCCCGTGCACTTTGTCATCCTTCCCTGCTCTGTCTTCTTTCTCCAGGGCAGACCTGCGTCCTCCGAAGGCAGAGCAGGGGGAGGGGAGATGCGTGCAGTATGTTCCCCTTCACACATATAAATCATCCCCAGCTTGCGTGCTGTGATGTCCCCCCCCTTATCCCCAGCCCATGCAGTATGTCCCCCCCCCCCTTATCCCCAGCCATGCAGTATGTTCCCCCGCACCTCCCCTTATCCCCAGCCTGTGCAGTGCAGTATGTCCTCCCCCTTATCCCCAGCCAGTGCAGTGCAGTCTGTACTCCTTCACACATAGAAGTCATTATGGAGGTGAGGAGCTGTGCACGTATGTCCTCTCTCCCCTCCCCCTGCTCTGTGTTTTCCCCGTGCAAACTTGCAACCTCCCTGTGGTAAGTTAGGTCCTCCGGAGACAGAGCAGGGGGAGGGAGCTGTGTACGTCCTCTCTCTTCCCCTGCTGTGTCTTCTTGTCTAATGCAGAGCTGCGTCCTCCATCCTCCAGGGGGGGGAGATAAGGGGGCGTGGCTTAATTATCTCATGCAGACGTGCGATCTCGGGCTCTGCCCTCGCTCCCCCCCCCCCCCTCTCAAGCTTCAGAAAACTTTGGGGAGTGGAGGGGAGGAGCGGTCCAACTTTTGCATGGGTTTGAAAAATCCACCTCACACCTGTCTGTTACACTGCGAGCTGTGTTGGCCACCAACTGACCCCTGTGATGTCACAGCCCCTATATAATCGGCGGCCATCTTGCCTCTCTTCATTTCATCTATGCACTCAGATGGAGAGGACGGGACTGTGTGTGTGTGAATAGCTCATACCACAGCGTTACACTGCAACTGCTAGTCACATCAGCATTAGGGAAAGGCAGGAGTGCAGAGTGCTGTGCTGTTACACTGAGAAGGATCATTGATTGCTAAACCTCCTATTCACGTTATTGAGCATTGCAGCAGAGAGGGGCAGATAGCTGTCAGCTGCCTCATACAGATCTCCAAGCTGCCTGAACTTTCTGAAGCATCTTATCTCCTCATTGTTCAGCCCAATTGAGTTTATTTTTATTTGCTCCACAAAACTTCTGCTGCTCAGAATTGTGTGACAGAGTGCAATTTAGGGTTTAATCCCTGGATTTTTTTTTGTGGTGCTGCACTGTTGGGTCCTGCTGCTGTTCAGAAATACGTGATCGTTCAGTGGACTGTAGTGCATTTGCACCATTTTATACCTGTTAATCTGTCAGGGGCTACATACTGTGCAAGTCCCAAAAATACTATTCACCAGCAGTTTCTTTTTTTTTTTTTAAACAGTTTTTTCTGCGTATAGTTACGCATATATAACTGACCTCATCAGTGCATACCGCATAGGTACATGCAAGTATTGTACCATTTAGTACCTGTTAAGCTGTCAAGGTGCTCCATACCGTCAAAGTCCAAACAATAGTATCCACCGGCTGGTGTTTTACAAAATACAGAATTTTTTCTGCTAATAGTTAGGCATATTACTGCCCTCATCAGTGCATACCGCATACGTACATCCAAGTACTGTACCATTTAGTACCTGTTAAGCTGTTAAGGTGCTTCATACCGTCAAAGTCCAAACAATAGTATCCACCGGCTGGTGTATTACAAAAATAGAGTTTTTTCTGCTAATAGGCCCTCATCAGTGCATACCGCATAGGTACATCCAAGTATTGTACCATTTAGTACCTGTTAAGGTGTCAAGGTGCTCCATACCGTCAAAGTCCAAACAATAGTATCCACCGGCTGGTGTTTTACAAAAATACCGAGTTTTTTCTGCTAATAGTTAGGCATATTACTGCCCTCATCAGTGCATACCGCATACGTACATCCAAGTATTGTACCATTTAGTACCTGTTAAGCTGTTAAGGTGCTTCATACCGTCAAAGTCCAAACAATAGTATCCACCGGCTGGTGTATTACAAAAATACAGAGTTTTTTCTGCTAATAGGCCCTCATCAGTGCATACCGCATAGGTACATCCAAGTATTGTACCATTTAGTACCTGTTAAGCTGTCAAGGTGCTCCATACCGTCAAAGTCCAAACAATAGTATCCACCGGCTGGTGTTTTACAAAAATACCGAGTTTTTTCTGCTAATAGTTAGGCATATTACTGCCCTCATCAGTGCATACCGCATAGGTACATCCAAGTATTGTACCATTTAGTACCTGTTAAGCTGTCAAGGTGCTCCATACCGTCAAAGTCCAAACAAAAGTTTCCTGCCCGGCCAGTAGTGTGCCATCAGAGCGGGTGTTTAGTGCGGCCGGGGCCATAGTCATCCCAAGGCGAACTCGTCTGTCCACTAAAAATGTGAAGAGACTGACGTTTGTCAAGATGAATCAGGGATGGATCAGCCAGGATTTCCAGCCACCAATGCCAGATGTCTCAGAGTAGATTGACCAAGCTGCTACACCAACATTTCCCAATTATGGTTGGTTATGAAACCCTCTTGGGTTATCAATTAGGGTTATGGAACCCTCTTTGGTACTGCGATTGCCTGCTCCTGGCTCATCCTGTGTCTTTCAGGAACTACTTGCCTCACTGATGCTTCTGGCCTTGGGCCTTTAATTTTTGGATGTTTAGCAGTAGCTAAATATATGCTTAATGCAAATGTCAACATTGATCTTTAAATATAAGGGGTTATGAAACCCTCTTGGGTACTGTGAATGCCTGCTCCAAACTCATTCTATGTCTTTCAGGAACTACTTGCCTCCCTGCCCTCAGGCCTTGGGCCTTCAATTTTTGGATGTTTAGCAGTAGCTAAATACATGCTTAATGCAAATTTCAACATTGACTTTTAAATGTAAGGGGATGGTTATGAAACCCTCTTGGGTACTGTGAATGACTTCTCTTGACTCATTCTGTGTCTTTCGAGAACTACTTGCCTCCCTGATGCCTCAGGCCTTGGGCCTTCAATTTTTGGATGTTTTGCGGTAGGTAAATACATGCTTAATGCAAATTTCAACATTGATCTTTAAATGTAAGGGGTTGGTTATGAAACCCTCTTGAGTACTGCTCCTGACTGCTCCTGACTCATTCTGTGTCTTTCAGGAAATAATTGCCTCCCTGATGCCTCAGGCCTTGGGCCTTAAATTTTTGGAAGCTTAGCAGTAGCTAATACATGCTTAATGCTAATTTCAAAAATGATCTTTAAATTCTCGGTGCTCTGCTAGAGCCTTCTCCTACCCTGCCGGGGCCGATCCGAGGGCCTCACTAAACCATCCAATCGGTAGTAGAGACATGCTGTGTGTACAAAGGGCAGGAACATAATGAACCCGAGCTTATGACCGGCGCTTAGTTGTGATTCTTCTTTCCTAGCAAATAATTGCAATCCCTGATCCCTATCACGAAGGGGGTTCAGCGGGTTATCCGCACCTGTCGGTGAAAGATAGACACACGCTGGTCCGTTCAGTGTAGCGCGCGTGCAGCCCCGGACATCTGAGGGCATAACACACCTGTTATTGCTCAATCTCGTGAGTGATCATGCAATGTAAGGGGTTATTAAAGCCTCTTGGGTACTGATGATGCCTACTCCTGACTGCTCCTGTGTCTTTCAGGAAGTACTTGACTTCCTGATGCTTCTGGGCTTGAGCCTTTAATTTTAGGATTTTTGAAATACATACATACATGCTTAATTAAAATGTCAACATTTATGGTACAATGTATGGGGTTATTAAACACTCTTGGGTAGTAATTTTCTGATAATTATTACAGTAATAAACTTGAATTTTCCACAATAATAACCATTACACCATTGAACGATTGTTGCGTGTGATCTTTTAAGCAAAATGTTCAAAAAATATGCAGAGGGATGAACTCTGCTTCTTTATTTCATAAAAAATTATTTTATAGAAGAATGTCTTTTGGTGGTCCACCATCCTGCATTATAGAGTCTTCTGGACTCTTGGATATGCGCTTGTTCTTAAACAAAGGTACAAAAACCAAAAATGGCCAGTCAGGGCTATGGAGACGTTGCCCCTACATCTTACGGCCAGATGAGCCCTGTGGGTGCTTGTGAGATTAGGTCCTTTGTACTAACACGGCTGGGTCCGGGACACAAATTTTGATCTAAATTTGAAATAAAAAGATCACACATTTCAATGGTCTCCTCATGCTGCAGCCAACTCCAGGCTGCGTCATTCTGGTAATATATAGAGAGCACTCGCTGTCCGGAATTTTAGTTAAAAGTTTTTTTCAAAAATGTTTGTCTTTTTTATTAGGGATTGTGAAGCTTTGGAGCATACTCATGCATCAGCCAACTCCAGCCTGTGTCATTCAGGCAATATATGGTTTACTGATGGCGCTGCTGGGCCTGGGTCTGGGAATTTCAAATTTTCTCATAGGTAGCACCTGCTATCCAAAAGTCTTCTTCATAAATTTCTACAATTGTTGTGTTTTTTTTGAGGGATTGTGAAGCCCTAGTGTGTACTCATGCATCAGCCAACTCCAGGGTGTGTCACTCATGCAACATATAGGTAGCACCCACTGTCCTAAATATTCTTAAAATTATTTTAAAAATGGTTGTTTTTTCTTTGGGATTCTGAAGCTCAGTGTGTACTCAATGCTGCTTCCTGCTACACTCTGTCAGCCCGTTGGTCCTGTGACAGTGTGCTACTCCGCCTCCACATCCTCCACTGTGTCTTAAGCCTCCACTGCCCGGACAAGTCTCAGTGGCCCTTCCATGTGTGCAGGTCAAGGCGGTGTCACGCTGTTCTTCACATGGTTTGCCTTGGCGAGAAATCTTGGAAACAATGGCTGGCCAGGGCAATGGAGACGTTTCGCCTAAATCTCACGGCCACATGAGCCCTGTGGGGGCTTGTTGGATTTGGTCCTTCGCACCCACACGCTGGGGTCCGGGACACGCAAAGGTTGTTTTAAATTTCAATTGAAAAAATGATGGCGCTGCTGGACCTGGGTCTGTTAATTTCAAATTTTCTTATGGGTAGCACCCGCTATCAAAAATCTTTTTCAAAAATTTCAAAAATGTTGGTGTTTTTTTGGAGGGATTGTGAAGCCCTGGTGTGTACTCGTGCATCAGCCAACTCTAGGCTGTGTCATTCAGGCAATATATGGGTTGCTGATGCCGCTGGGGGGGCCTGGGTCTGGTAATTTCAAATTTTCTCATAGGTAGCAACCGCTATCCAAAATCTTTTTCAAAAATTTCTAAAGTTGTGGTGTTTTTTGGGAGGGATTGTGAAGCCCTGGTGTGTACTCGTGCATCAGCCAACTCCAGACTGTGTCATTCAGGCAATATATGAGTTACTGATGCCGCTGTGGGGCCTGGGTCTGTTAATTTCAAATTTTCTCATAGGTAGCACCCGCTATCCAAAATCTTTTTTAAAAATTTCTAAAATTGTGTTTTTTTTTGGAGGGATTGTGAAACCCTGGTGTGTACTCGCGCATCAGCCAACTCCAGGCTGTGTCATTCAGGCAATATATGGGTTGCTGATGCCGCTGTGGGGCCTGGGTCTGGTAATTTCAAATTTTCTCATAGGTAGCACCCGCTATCCAAAATCTTTTTCAAAAATTTATAAAATTGCGGTGTTTTTTTGGAGGGATTGGGAAGCCCTGGTGTGTACTCGTGCATCAGCCAACTCCAGGCTGTGTCATTCAGCCACTATATGGTCTCCTCATGCTGCCAACACCTCCATTCTGTGTCAATCAGCCACTATATGGTGTCCTCATGCTGTGTCCTCATGCTTCAGCCTCATCCAAGCTGTGTCATTCAGCCACTCTATGGTGTCCTCATGCTGCCAACATGTGTCATTAAGCCACTATATGGTCTCCTCATGCTGACAACACCTCCATGCTGTGTCATGCATCTCGCAGCACATAGCAATGACGCAGGGGACGCCACACCGGAGGCCAGAAGCAAAAATCAAAAACGAAAGCACCAAAAACGAAAGCCCCAAAAGTTACAAAATTATTTTTTTTATTTTGTCCCACAAAAAATTTTTTGGGGTTTCATCATAGATTTTTTTTGTAAAATGAATGATGTCATTACAAAGTAAAATTGGTGGCGCATAAACAAGTGCTCAAATGGGTCTGTAGGTGGAAAAGAATGAAAGTACAAAAACGGAAAAACCCTGAGTCCTTAAGGGGTTAATGGTCTACCTATAGGATACAGCTGATCGATGGGGATCTCAACACCATTCCACCCTATGATCATATCATCATTAATGCATCCATCTAGCAAAAAGAGATTTCCAAAGTGGAGATCCCCTTTAATCTATCCCAATGTTGTAGAACTAATGGAATGTAGAATTATCAAAATCTTCATACCTGAATGATGGCGTCTCCACCACCACAAATCATATAAAATGCCATAGACCTATCATATGTATTTTATCTCTCTCCTGTCACTGTGTTACACATAGGAAGCTGTGGTTATATGTGAAGGCAAGGATCTCAAGGATTTTAGTCAATGAAGTAAAAGACAAGCGTGAAATTGGTGCCCTTGTCAAAATCAAATAAATCGTCTGGAATAAGTATTTTTATATGAGTCAATACAGCAATTCTCTAGAGCCGCGCTGCTCTGATACTTATGTATAGAAAAAAGCAGCTGAAATACTCTCGATAGGGAGGCAATTAAAGTGAATCTATCATCTCATACTTATGGTACGAGCTGTCGACACAGTCAGATTGGTGACAGGACGACAATATCAGACCTACCTTTCTTAGTGTTGATGAATTTGCCAGAGTTTATAAAATTATGATTTTTTTCCCCCAGGTGTCAAGGAGGTGGGGCTGAGCTGCTACAGTGCCACTTGCCTCCTGTGACCCCCTTCCTTTCCTGGTTGATTGATGTACAGGGCGCTGAGCTCTGTCTCAAAATCCTGCAAGAGAAAATTATAATTTTATAGGTTGTAGGAAACCCACAAACATTAACAAAGGTATATGTGATGTCATATTCATGTCATCTATCTGATGATGTCTGAGGCTTCTATCATAAATATGAGCTCATAAGCTGTAACACTATTTGCACATTGCTCATACAAGTTCTTACACCTTGAGCAAGCAGTGTATAGGCTCTCTTGATGTTTTTTTTTTACTTTACACCGGTCTCTCCACTCTTTGAGCTGAGCCAAACAGACGAAGGGATCGGTGTAAGTGGATAGGCTGCACAAACTGACCAATCATAGCACTAGAAAGTATAAACACCCTATAGTGAGCAGAGTGGTGACAAGAAGCCCATGTAAAAGAAAATAATTCCCCATCACCATGATCACGTGGCTTATCTACGCAATTATGACCTCGATCATCACCTCGATCATCACCTTGATTTCCACCTCAATCATCATTGCAATTATCCCCCCAATAATTCCCCGATCATCACCTCGATCGTCGCCCATATTATCACCCTAATCTACACCGGGATCACCTCGATCATCAACCTGATCATCAAACCAATCATCGTCCTGATCACCACGATCATCACCCCGATCATCATCCAATCATCAACCAAATCATCACCTCAATGATCCCCCCAAGCATCATCTCAATCATCACCCTGATCATCCCCTCAATCATCACCCCGATCATCACTCCAATCATCACTTTGATCATCACCCCAATCATCATCCAGATCACCACCTCAATGATCATCCTGATCATCACCCCAAGCATCATCTCAATCATCACCCTGATCATCATCTTGATCATCACTCCAATCATCACCTCGATCATCATCCTATCACCTCAATCTTCACCTCGATCATCAACCTGATCATCACCTCAATCATCACTCTGATCATTACCCCAAGCAACATTTCGATCATCACCCAGATCACCACCTCAATGATCACCCCGATCATCACCCCAAGCATCATCTTGATTATCACCCTGATCATCCCCTCGATCATCACCCCGATCATCACTCGCTTTTGTATATTTATATAGGTAGCACAATCAGCTAGCGGAACTGAAGTCAAGTTGCTATAGCGTTTGGCTTATTGATTATGGGTTCTTTGGCACAGAAGGTTGTTTTTTTACAAAACTATAAAAGCCTAAAAACATTTTTTTTAAGTATATACAAAATAAAAGTTGCTAGTAATTACACGTGTAGCATGTTCAGTTTGGCTTGTTTTGCTGTGTGCATCTGAGCTTTCTATTGGGAAAATTTCCTGAGGGAAACAGGACAGGATTGGGGAACAGACACCTTCTAAGTGGCAGTGGTAGAAGATTGAGGCAGATGAGTTTGGGTATTTTATATACCCTGGAGTATATCTAAAAAAAAACTAGAATTGTCCCCAGACAACCCTTAATAACCTAACAATGTATGTGTTAAAAAACTAATTCATGTAATATGATGACTAAATGATTCACAGGCAAAAATAAATAAAAAATGTTGATAAATTTTGCCACTTTTCACAAGTAAACACAGAGTTTATAACTAAGGCTGGGTTCACATCACCTTTTTGCCATACTGTATGGCATACTGTATGGCAAAAAAACCCCGAATGGAACAGTATGGGAAAAAGTTAACCGTATGCGTTTTTAAACTGTATACTATTTTTAAAAGTGCATACAGTTCCGTCCGTTTTAATAAAAAATAAAAAAAACATAAATTTTTGAAAATTTTGGGTGGGGACTTTAGGATGCAAATGCGCATGTGAAAAAGTAAAAACTGTATACGGTTTCCCGTATGGAACCATATACATTGACGTCCGTGTTTAAAAAAAACTTATGCGGTTGCAGTACGGTTTTTAAACAGGAGACAAAACCGTGGTTGACGTACGGGAGAAAACCGTATTGCAAGCAAACCGTACGCAACTGGATGCATCCGGGTGCATATGGTTTTCAATTATTTGTCAATGTATACGGCTTTCAATATGGTTCCATAAGTTTTCAATAATGAAAACGTATACGGGAAACGTACTTGAAAAACGTGGTGTGAACCCACCCTAACATAAAGCAACAAAGGTGAATTCTGACTTTACCCAAGATAGTCTCCAGTCCACATCAAGAGGGCATTCCATTTATCTCAAGCCAGAAAAGGAAATGACTGAACAAGTACTCTTCTGCAAACACCTAGCTCTCTGTAGAGAGATAGTGATGCTTCTTGAAAAAGGAACAGTCCCAATTTTCAAGCAGCCATCCTGAAAGACTGTAATTTTGCTACCTTGTGCTGTGAGGAGTATGTTATCTGGTTGTGGATGGCCTCTGTAAAGTCACCCCCGCACCCTTTTTTTTTCTTTTCAAGTTTCCTGCATGTCTGGACTGATTCTATTGCAAAAACCATCACAGGTATACCCCTCAGACACATTACTTGTGTTTTGCTCCAGGCTCAATGGCTACCTATAGTTGTGCAGACCCCAAATTACAAAAGTTGTATGGGTCCACAGGGGGTCACACCGCATTAGCCAGCCACAAAGTTACTGTCCCAGAGACTTTGCCCGAGAGGCTATTACCCATGGCCACTGGACATTGTGGGTGACAAAGAATCATATAGGCTGTGTACATGCATATAGAGAGAAATTAGAAGCAAAAATAAGCAAAACGTTTAATAAAGACGTATGGAGAAAATGTTTTTTTTTTTTTTTTTGCACTATAATACAAAATACAAAGGAAGAATTAAAAAAATGCCTTTTTAAATGCGTGCATAGCCTTTAATTCTCTTTTAGACCCTGCCTTTAAATAAATCATTTTACATATCCCAACCTAATAAACTTATAACATCTCGCATTTTTACTTTGACATAATGTAATTGGATTTGTACCCTCACTTTCCCGTAATTAATCACTATTGTTATTAAAATCTACACGACTTGAAATCCCGGCCATCGTTCTCCTCATTTCCTGCCGATTGTTCTTTGTAGTGTGATCAGCCTCATCTAATTAACCCCCGAATCACTCCGACGCCGTATGAATTACACATAGGGTACTTACACTGGAGTGCCGGGACTTTGTTCTATATTTACTCCGTGGAGCAGGTGATGCACATTTGTATGTTCAATCGCAACCTATAATTTCATTTCATTGGATCCACTTATGCAAAGGAGGCAACCTGGACTCCAAATGTACAAGATGAGGCTCACAGAGTGCAAATGAGTCTTACAGATAAGAGAAAGTTGCTTTCAATCACAGCCAGACATGGCATAGCCAGTCTCTGTTGTTGTTAAGCTTTTCCAAGCAAAATACAGACATAGGAATCCAATATAAGTGCTGTTCTTAAAATAAATACGGACTTGAGAATAGAAAATAAATATAGACACTAGACCAGACCCCAAAATAAATGCAGTACTTGAAGTGTATTCTGGCGCAAAAAAAAATTAGAACCCCAGAAAAAAATATAGACTCACCACTGGTTCGTGACCTGTTCTCCTCTGACTGCCACCATGCTGCTGCAGATACCGCATTGACCCGTAGGGGGCACAAGCACACTTTTTTTTTAGCATTTAGTCTTAGTGCATGCTCCTAAAATGTGTTTCCCTCCTATCCTGGCTCTGCACCACCGATTTAAGGCAGCTCCACCTGCTCCTTGGTGCGTGAGCACAATTATGGTACACTTTATAACAAGAGTTCCTGCATAACACCATGTTTATGTATTTGACCTGTACCTGTCTTCTGCATTCCTCTTTGCCTGACCCCTTCTTTACTGTATTGGCTCTCCTGTTCTTGAACCAGACTGTGGATCCTAAACCTGTGCCACCTGCCATAACCCTTCTGATATTCCTGACTACGCTGTCTTGCTGCCTGCCCAAGACCTACACCTGACCCCCAATTTGCTTTGCTTGACAATTTGGTGCCTCACACTGGTTTGTTCTAGTCCAATGGGCCAGCCACCCACTACCCAAACCACTCTCAAAAGGCAGCCTTGTACTATTCAGCAGCTAAGTCCAGCATCCATATCCTGGAGTTGGATAGAGGGTACAAACCTAGAGGGTGCTTACATTTTGGTAAGTGACCCAAAGCAAAACCCATTGGGTAGCACAGCAGGTCCACCCATTGACTTTAAAAAAAAATTAAATCAATATCTAATAAAAGTTAGGTTTTAGGTGGGGTAAACAAGAGGGAAGAGTGACCCCATTTCACTTGGATCTTGAGTCATTTGAAGTTGTTAACTTGCCTGTGACCCCACCGGGATGCATTTTGTATTCTGAACCCATTGACTTGTTACATAAATACAGACTCTAGAATAAATACAGAACCAACCTTAAAAAAAAAAGTCCCCGGACCAGAGCCCCAAAAAATACAAAGCAGATACTCCAATCTATTATAGACTTCAGAATTAGAAACTACAAATCAGATCCCATTAAAATACAATATGCTTAGAAATTGAGCAAATGCAGGCACTCCATCCAGCATAGAGTACTCGGGCTAACCCAGAATTGACATCTATATGTGACACAGCAATGCCATGTCACGTGCTGCATCACATAATGCCTGGACTGGAAGCTGGCATGGAGGATAGCGCAGCACTGGGTGCCATTGCATAACAAACAGGCGTAATCAGCTGTTCTAGGTAAATCGAAATGTAATCTGTTCTATGTAACTTATAAATAGTGACCCTATAGTTGGGAACGCCACCCCTTTCTTTTGGTTCTCTTGGTGCAGTGGAATATTTTTTGGGTATTGGTTACTGATATGTTACGTTGGCATACTGGTTTTAACAAGATTGCATTATTTTGTATTAAATTTTTGTACTGCCAATATTTTTTCTATAGGTTCATATTAAGGTTTTAGTAAACTATGTTTGATCAATTAAGATTAAAGAAGTAGTCTTGTAGAGAAAAACGTATGCCCTATCCAAAGTAGAGGGGATAAGTTTTAGATTGCAAGGGGTCCAAGCGGTGGGGACTCCCATGATCTCCTGTATGCATCCCCGACTCTCCCACAGAGCGGCGCATCACAACTGAAACGGGGACTGCCACGCCCCCTCCATATAGCTCTATGGGAGAGCTGAAGATAGCCGAACGGCTCTCCATTGAGCTATATGGAGGGGCCGTGGTGGCCTCCGCTTTGGGCGGGGGTCTTGACGCGTCGCTCTGGGGGAGAGCCAGGAGTCCATACAGGAGATTGTGGGGGGCCCTACTGCTCGGAACCCCCTCAATCTAAAACTTATCTCCTATCCTTGGGATAGGCTATAAATTTTTCTCCACGAGACTACTTCTTTAACGTGCCCGACATACTGAAGTTTGCTAATGTATCCCATGAATGTAGGCTGCTTATCTCATGTAAATCAAACGTAAAGTAGGGCTCCCAGGACTAGAAAAGTGCCACACACTGCCCCAACAAGTGCTATAGAGCAGTGGTCCTCAACCCAGTCCCACTAACATTCTGGGGTTTTTCAGTAACTCCAGTTGAATAGAACAGGGAAACATCCAAATCCTGGACTTTTGGTGGCCTTGATGACTAGGATAAGGACTTCTGCTATAGAGTTCCCACTGAAATATTTTCATATTGTGCTCAAAAATAGTGGCATACAGTACTCCACTAAATACTGGCACATATGACCATACAAACCAGAATCATTTAGTATCCGCATATTCAGTGTCATATGGTGCCCAAGTTATTATTCAATCTCCCTTTAATGACTGCCATACTGTACCCCTAAAAATAGTGTCCGTTCCTGATTCATCCTCATTGCCAAGGCAAGTCCATTATTTCAGGACCTGTGTGCCACCCTGTACTGGTGGTTACTGATCGGAAAGATAGAGGGCAGTAATTGGCAAGGCTGGAGCCCTTGCACCCACCAAATTAACCAGGTCAGTTGTTGTGTGATCCTGATCCAGTTATGTTTTAGCACTGTTATTGGGAGTAGTAGGTGAATCTTACATCTCTGCATGATGTACTACTATGGCAGGTACTCCACTGGGGTTATCGGGAAGAAGAAAGGCCCTCTAAAGAGACACCTCGATGTTGATCTGATACTTGTCTGTCAGGTATAACAAGCTGAAGGCCATTCCGATGTCTCCACATTCTAAATTATACAGCAAATTATACTTATTAGATTTATAATGTGGAAATACTTTTCATGCTATGTTTGCTTTTTTTTATAGTCAATAAAAAAAGTTAGTGCCTCGGTGGACGACTTTGTGATAAAAAATGATACTTTATGATGTATTGAACATCAATTCTCCTGGCATGCTCTGTTCTTGCATAACCCCATGGGAGGCTGGCTGTTTGATACAATTGTTTTATTCTGCTCATCTATCAAATGTTGAAGGGAAGACGACAAGGAATTTTTATTAGAACTGCAGAATTAGAAGCAACAATGAGTTTATTCTCCGTCATTCTGACCTTAAAGGAGAATTATAAAGTATACTTTACGTGTCTGAGTACGTGTTCTGCGCAATGGGCAAACTTTTAGGTGATACATACTTGGGAGTCTTATCAAGACCTTTACTATTACTTTTATCTTTACTAGTGTTCCAGTACAACTACTTCTTATTCAAGGTTCTTGTGTGGCTGAGACTAAAAGGTTTTACATGATGCATAAGAGCCAATTCAAATGTATGTATGTGCATTGCACCATGTTTATGGCATACATTCTTGCAAAGTGTCAAGGGTTAATATTCCTGCATTTACTGTACTCTGATGAATGATGCTTTGGTCACATCACATGATCCTTCCAATCAATGGTTGTAGTTTAAACTCCCTTCCAGGATAAATGATGGTCCTATTAGAACCAGGCTAGGCTGGGCCTAGGCCAGAGCAACATCTTCTAGTTTCTGTTCCTGCTAGAGAAACATACACCTAGGCCATATGTGCTCTACCTTGGTAAAATCCGGTCTACAATAAAGTCACTGTCCCTGTTTCTGTTCCTGTCCACGCTCTAAGGATAAAATTCTCTTTATCTCCAAAGGGGAATTTATTGTCTATACCAGAGAGAAGAAGGTTAAACAAGGACCTTTCTGCAATACACTAATCTTTTTGTTTGTCTAGTGTCGGAATTAGTGCAGTTTGACTATCACGTCATGAAGATTTTCACTTCACGTCCGTTTCGGGTTCCATGTTGCAGGACCAGAGTCGTGTGAGTTAACAAAAGTCTACATATTGCATCCGACATAAGTCAACCTTAGTTTTAGTAATTTTGACTGAGAACATATTCAACTGTGAACACTCACATCTGCCTAAGTCATTAGTGCTAAAAAAAAATACCTCACAGATTGCTAAATTCCGTAAATTGTTAAAAGCAACATTTAAAGAGACACTGACCAACTATCTTTTCTTATGGCTAAAAACCTGTAACATTCCAAGCTGTATGATAGCAACTATCTCTTGTTGGAATTACACAAGACGTTTAAAGAGTACCTGTCCCCAAACTAAATTATATTATTAAAATATATTGTTCCTTATTTAATTATAAGACATTTTGCTATTTACTTGCTATTGAAATTCTCAGCCTTTATATGTTTTAAATGTGATTCAAAAAACTGCCACTAGGTGGCTCTGTTCTGTTCCCTGCACAAGTCACACAGTTAGTTTGGTCTCCTCCCAGCCTGGCAGGAGACCAAACTCAGGAAGTGTGTGCAGGGCATGGTGAGGCACAGCACTCGCAGGCTTTAGTGATGTTGTGCCTGCTGGAGAACGCCCACTTTCTTTTAAATCAACTGGTGCAAGAAAGATAAACAGATTTGTAAATTACTTCTATCAAAAAATCTTAATCCTTCCAGTACTTATTAGCTGCTGAATACTACAGAGGACATTCTTTTCTTTTTGGAACACAGTGCTCTTTGCTGACATCACGAGAACAGTGCTCTCTGCTGACATCTCTGTCCATTTTAACAACTGTCCAGAGTAGGAGAAAATCCCCATAGCAAACATATGCTGCTCTGGACAGTTCCTAAAATGGACAGATATGTCAGCAGAGAGCACTGTGCTCATGATGTCAGCAGAGAGCACTGTGTTCCAAAAAGAAAAATTATTTCCTCTGTAGTATTCAGAGCTAAGTACTGGAAGGATTAAGATTATTTACTAGAAGTAATTTACAAATCTATTTAACTTTCTGGTACCAGTTGATTTAACCCCTTAAGGACTCATGACGTACCGGAACGTCATGAGTCCGCTCCCGATCTATAACACGGGGCCACGGCGTCTAACAACGGCCGGGACCCGTGGCTAATAGCGCGCAGCTATTGACCCTTTAGACGCGGCGTTCAAAGTTGAACGCCGCGTCTAAAGTGAAAGTGAAAGCATGCCGGTTAGCTCAGGGAGCTGTTCGGGATAGCCGCGGTGAAATCGTGGCATCCCGAACAGCTTACAGGACAGCGGGAGGGCCCCTACCTGCCTCCTCGCTGTCCGATCGCCAAATGACTGATTAGTGCCTGAGATCCAGGCATGAGTAGTCAAGCGGCAGAATCGTCGATCACTGGTTTCCTATGAGAAACCAGTGATCAATGATAAAGATCAGTGTGTGCAGTGTTATAGGTCCCTATGGGATAACAATGATCAGTGTGTGCAGTGTTATAGGTCCCTATGGGAGCGATAACACTGCAAAAAAAAAGTTAAAAAAAAGTGAATAAAGATCATTTAATTAAAAGTAAGAATCACCCCCCTTTTCCCATAAAAAAAAAACTGTGTAAATAAAAATAAACATATATGGTATCACCGCGTGCGAAAATGTCCGAATTATAAAAAATATATCGTTAATTAAACCGCACGGTCAATGGCGTACGCGCAAAAAAATTCCAAAGTCCAAAATAGTGCATTTTCGGTCACTTTTTATATCAAGAAAAAATGAATAAGTCCTATCAATGCAAAAATGGTACCACTAAAAACTTCAGATCACGGCGCAAAAAATGAGCCCTCATACCGGCCCATACACAGAAAAATAAAAAAGTTATAGGGGTCAGAAGATGACAATTTTAAACGTATTCATTTTCCTGCATGTAGTTACCACAAAATCAAACCTATATAAGTAGGGTATCATTTTAATCGTATGGACTTACAGAATAAAGAGAAGGTGTCATTTTTACCGAAAAATATACTGTGCAGAAACGGAAGCCCCCAAAAGTTATAAAATGGCTTTTTTTTTTTTTTCAATTTTGTCTCACAATGGTTTTTTTTTCCGTTTTGCCTTAGATTTTTGGGTAAAATAACTGATGTAATTACAAAGTAGAATTGGTGGTGAAAAAAAAAAAAGCAGCATATGGATTTTTAGGTGCAAAATTGAAAGAGTTATGATTTTATAAAGATAAGGAGGAAAAAACGAAAATGCAAAAACGGAAAAACGCTGAGTCCTTAAGGGGTTAAAAAAAAAGTTTTCAGTTTTCCACCGTTCTTGCATGTTGTACACTTCAGACAGAATCACCTACTAGAGATACTGTAACTGATAACTCTTCGAACCATATAAAACAAGAGGTAACTTAGTGACAGTTCTGTGCAGGTCCATGATGCCTCGGTAGAAAAGAGAAGGCAGACAACCTGGCCCAGAGCCTCTATCTCCAGGAAACCCATAATAATTGTATGGGCTGCCTGATAGTCTATACAGGGTTAGATACAGGAAGACAAGCCAGCTGAGCCAACCACAGAATGAGAAAAGCAGCTAAAATAATGAAGGCAGTAATACAGCCGTCCATGAGTCGTTCGAGTATAATAACACTGTATATCCCAGGGCAGATTTACTTACATTTAGCAAATGCGCCAAGCAGCCTGAGCCGACTAATCTGGCACATTTTTAGACTAGTCTTGAAAAATTTAGTGCTTGGTAAACTATCCACTGTGACCTTTATTACATCATAGTAAAAATAGACAGCAGAATAGCAGAACACTCTTTTCCAAATTGACCGACGCATTTCGAGTGTGCTATGCATTCCTAGCCTTTGGCCATGATGAAGTGTGAACACCTGTCAAACCGTAATGCAGGTGTCCTAAGGCGAGCTCAGGGAGGACAGAAACCTCCCGCGGAGCAGAAGGGTAAACGCGTTGGTCATTTTGGAGGAGGCTGATGTGTTATTGTACCGTCCATTTTAACTATCATGTAATACAGGTCTGAATGGATAGTTCACCAAGCCAGGCATATTAAAGGGGTGCTCCGCTGCTCAGCGTTTGGAACAAATTGCCCCAACGTCATAGCCCTGCCCCCTTGTGACGTCACACCCTGCTCCCTCAATGCAAGTCTATGGGAGGGGGCGTGACAGCCGTCACGCCCCCTCCCATAGACTTGCATTGAGGGGCGGGATGTGACCTCATGAGTGGGTGGGGCTATGAGGTCACAAGCTCCCGGTGCCGACTCCAGCTTTCGGAAGAGTTTGTTCCCAACGCTGAACAGCTGAGTATCCCTTTAAAGGGTACCTTTCATCAAAAAAAACTTTTGATATATTAGAGATTAATGTATGCAGAATAACTTTACAATTGCATGTTATTAAAAATATGCTTCTTTCTATTTAATTTAACACTTTGAAAAATATGACCACTAGAGGTCTCCCTACCAGTCCTTCTTTATAGATTTCAGACTCATGCTGGAGTCCTAAATCTCAGACTGCAGCCAGAACACAAACTCAGCACTGCTCACTGCCAAAGAGCAGTGTTGAGCTTGTCTGTGTCCTGGCTGCAGTCTGAGGTTTAGGACTCCAGCATGAGTCTGAAACCTTTCAAAGTGGAAAGATGAAAGGTACCCTTTAAGGTTTGAGTGTCGGTGCAAGGCAGGGCTGGAGTTAAGATGGGTTATCTGGCTGGTTAAGTATCTGTTATTTGGACATTTCTAGTCTAAAATTGTCTAGTCTAATTTTGTACCAGGCAGTGGCCCAAATTTACTAGACAGTTCAACCTTAGATAAAACAGTCTAAAAATGCGCAGCAACATGGTAAAAATTTTGATCAGTCATGGCCTCAGTCAGACCCCTCAGATCGGGAGAATAATCGGGGAGAAGTGCATGATAGTGTGCTTTACTCCCCTGTTCACAGCAATCTTTGTCCTCCAGGCCTATTATAAGACTATTGGGCCATCCTGAGAAGATGGTTGGAGATTGCTGCGAGCTGGGGAATGAAGCTTTCTGCCATGCGCTTCTGCTCACCCACATTCCTAATCGGTGGGGAGAACCATGACAGGGACACTTTTTTAAATGACATGGTTAATTATCTTGGGAATATTCTGAGCTAAGAGGAAAGGTAACAAAGGTCACATATATATACTGTATATTTATATGCAAAAATATGTTAAAAATGTACAATACATCAAGTTCTACATTCGAGCATTAACAGGCACCCTTCAGTTTATTTTTATTTCAGTAATTTATGTTGCATTGTTTTTCACGGCTGTGACACGGCATTTAGATAAATCCTACCTATTTCCCACCTATATCTCCAGCAGACGTGCCACTAAGCTAACAATCAAATTATCCATCTCGGTAACAGCCAGGGAACGTGACAGGTTAATTAATCTCTCTCTTGGGATTAAGCTCCTCCGTCGTCGGTGTCAGCCCAGATTTCTTCTGTATTGCGGATTATATTACATTTTCATTTCCATGAAGAATGCCTACGTTAATGCAGGACTTGTATTACACAGGGTATTTAGGCTTCTAGAAATTGAAATTGTCGAAAAATTGTCTTGAAAACGTGAAGGCACTCGGCCCGCGAGAACTTGTTAAATTAATCACCATCTCTGTTCCTGGATTGTGCTGACAGTGCTTTGTAAAGACCGGGAACTTCTGTGAAACTGATTTCATAGTTGGAAAAAGACTGAGAATAAATTTAATGATAGGAAAATTGCGCGGCTAGACCACGGCTCTGATAGTACGGGGAGAAGGCTTCTGAATTGTGATTGTATCAGCAGAGGGAAATCGTTGTCACACAACCCCCCTATGTGATCCAGCAATGTGTCATCTCAGGGATTTTTTTTATATCACATTGTGTAAATGTAGCACAACAAACAGAAAAGGTAAGGAACACGAGCTGACAAAAATAGACATTTTAAAGGGTTATTGACCTAAGTAAATGTATCTATATATATATATATATATATATATATATATATATATATATATGTATATACTCACCCTTTTCCAAATTATTATGCAAATTCTATTTAAGTGTCACAAAGATTAAATATTTTGTTTTTCAGTTTCACCCATGGATACATTGTGTCTCAGGGCTCTTTTGATCACTGAAAACAATCTCTGATACGTGTGATAATTAGATTGCCAGGTGAGACCAATTTAGGGAAAAACTACTAAGGGTGGGTGTTCCACATTATTAAGCAGAGCACCGCTTTCAAGCAATATGGGCAAGAAAAAGGACCTCTCTGCTGCCGAAAAGAGTGAGATAGTTCAATGCCTTGGACGAGGTATGAAAACATTAGATATTTAACGATATTTTAAGCGTGATCATCGCACTATCCAGATCCATATATTGGATAAAGAGAGCAGCTGCTAAAATACCATTACATAGCAGCAAACAGATATGTGAAGCTGCTGGTGCCTCTGGAGTCCCACGGACATCAAGGTGTAGAGTCCTCCAGAGTCTTGCGACTGTACATAAACTTTCTATTCTTTCTATCCACTATCCAATGCTCACAAGCAGAAATGGCTGCATTTGGCAGAAAAATACATGATGACTAATTTTCAAACATTCCTGTTTACTGATGAGTGTCGTGCAACCCTGGATGGTCCAGATGCATGGTGTAGTGGATGGTTGGTGGACGGCCATCCTGTTGCAACAAGGCTGCGACATCAGCAAGGCAGAGGTGGAGTCATGTTTTGGGCCAGAATCATGGGAAAAGAGCTGGTCAGGCCCTTTAGGGTCCCTGAAGGTGAAAAGGGGACCTCTGCAAAGTATGTGGCGTTTCTGACTGACTGCTTTCTTCCCTGGTACAGTAGGAAGAACTATCTTGCAAACAAATTCAAGCAGAAACTGTCCAAAAACTCAACAGTTCAATCATTCAATGGATAGAGAAAATAAATTACAAAAAAAAGACAGTGCTTATCCAATTTCAAAAAAAGTATAGCAAGGGCTGGACAATTAAATGGCACCCCACGACACCCCAAGCCAGACAAGTGATGATTGGGTAAGCGGGAGGATGATATAACCCTTTATTACATTCTCAAAGATCCACTAGAAATAGTAGAGTGTGCAGTGTGGAACCCAAAATTTGATATAGACTCAATATGGGCAGATAATGCAGGAAGAAAGACATAAAAAGCAAAACAATTGCGCTCAGGATGGGGACTGGATAGCATAAAAACCAGAGGGTAAATACAATTATAAACTCACTCCACGGTGGGGGGCTAGAGCATAATATACTGAAACCCCCCATCAAGTCCACCTTTCACAGAGAGCTCAGATCCATGGTCTTGAAAGATCATCCTAAAGCAATCACACAGCTCCTGGACACGTCCGTGGTCGGGAGTGACTGATTTATTTCATAAAAACATGTGTAGAAACAAACACGTTTCGGGGAGATGTACACATGTACCCCACCCTTCCTCAGGCTAGTACATACAGTAACAGAGAGAACTATTTATACTCACATGCCTTTGCTTCACTTCCAGGAGTCACACCTCCGAGCCCCTCCACTACCAATGCCGGCGTCTGTGGGAACTTCCATATGCGCTCCCCTCGACGTCACTTCCGTCTCTTGTACGTGTGAATCACATGTTACGTTCTACCTGCGTTTACGTTCCTCAAATCTTCTACGTGAAGAGCAACAATGCGCTCCACTATATAGTGAGATTGCGCTACAGGGCACATTAAATTCCAAGGAATAAATCAACATAGAACTGATGCTGGAGGACTCAGGGTGCGTCACCAGTTCCTGAACAAAAGGCATAGAACAAACATCATACATATCTTATATACAACATCCATATATGTAACTAACATATAGTATGTATCAATGGAAATTGGAAATGAAAAAATTGTAAAAATGAAAAATAATAGTGAAAACATAATAATAATGAGAAAAAAGAAAATTAAAAAAAAGGAAACAAAATTATATCTAAATTAAAATATAGAGGGATATGTAAACACAATAGCATATTAATAGAAAGGAAATGTATAAACACAATTGCACATAAGTAAAAAAAAAAAAAGGAAGAAGGGATCCAAAAGAAACCACCAACAACATATTAAAAATCACAGACAATGCCTCAGGGAGATCTAGAGCCACCTAATAAACTGGTTCCAATGACTCATTTAGACCATAGGGGCTTAGAGTACCAAAACAAACAATCCAATACATCCCCCTATGGCATAACCATCTATAGCCCCCCCCCACCTTGATCTTATCAATGGGGGTCACTATCAAACCAGAAAAGTTTCTTCCAGCTCCATCAGTTCACAAAAACTGGTATTCTTGGATTTGGAAATATGGATAACAGGGGACAGGAGTATACAGACCACTGTACACCGAAAAGAAACAGCGACAAATTCCCTTCTTCAGGGGGAGAGCTGTCATCCGCGCCAACAGGTCAATATCTACGAATACGTAGAAACTGTTCAACGATAGAGAAATTTCAAGTAAAAGAGGGTGAATTACATTCCAGACTTAGAAAGTATCCAAATAAGATACTAAAAAGGGCCTACCATAGAGCCTTAGGGTCACATAGATCACAACTGCTGGTTCCCAATAACAAAGAACGCATAGAAGACGTGTCAAGGAGAATAGGCACATTTGATGAAAAATCAGCAAAGGCAAAACAAATCTTCCATAAGTACTGTGATATATTAAGAACAGACACTGCCCTAACAAAAATAATACCGGAGAAACCTCGACTCGCATGCAGGCGAGGAAAAAACCTATGTGACAAATTAAAGGGGTACTCCCGTGGAAAACTGTTTTTTTTTTTTTTTTTTTTTTTTAATCAACTGGTGCCAGAAAGTGAAACAGATTTGTAAATTACTTCTATTAAAAAAATCTTAATCCTTCCTGTACTTATTAGCTGCTGAATACTACAGAGGAAATTATTTTCTGTTTGAAACACAGAGCTCTCTGCTGACATCACGAGCACAGTGCTCTCTGCTGACATCTCCGTCCATTTTAGGAACTGTCCAGGGTAAAAGGAAATCCCCATAGCAAACATATGCTGCTCTGGACAGTTCCTAAAATGGACAGAGATGTCAGCAGAGAGCACTGTGGTCATGATGTCAGCAGAGAGCTCTGTGTTTCAAAAAGAAAAGAATTCCTGCTGTAGTATTCAGCAGCTAATAAGTACAGGAAGGATTAAGATTTTTTAATAGAAGTAATTTACAAATCGGTTTAACTTTCTGGCACCAGTTGATTTAAAAAAAAAAAAAAAGTTTTATTAGTATTAAAAAATCTTAATCCTTTCAATAATTATCAGCTGCTGAAGTTGAGTTGTTCTTTTCTGTCTGGCAACAGTGCTCTCTACTGACATCTCTGCTTATAGAAGAGGTTTGCTATAGGGATTTGCTTCTAAACTGGGCGGTTACCGAGACAGGTGTCAGAGGTGTCAAAGAACAAGTCAACTTCAGCAGCTCATAAGTACTGAAAGGATTAAGATTTTTTAATAGAAGTAATTTAAAAATCTGTTTTACCTTCTGCAGCCAGTTGATATATATAAAAAAAAAGTTTTTTCCTGGAATACCCCTTTAAACCTACGTGGCAGAAACCGATTGGACCTACCAGGCATGAGGTTTCAGGAGGGTGGGACTACTGACATAAAAACAGAACCAAGATGTCAGAATAGCACAACCACCATCAGTGCCGCACACACCGTACAGAGGAGAACGCACAGATGAAAATGAGATCCCTGAGGATTCCTAATGGAGGAAACATGTTGGATCTACTATCTGGATGTGAACAAGCTCCGATTTTAGATGAGACGAATCACGCCACACACACACAAGAGAAAGCTAAGTGGACTAAATGCAATACTGATATCGTTAACATCTACCTCCATGAGAGCAATACAAGAGACTGTGTGATGCTACTTTAACTTCATAAGTGCAATATAAGAGACCGAGTGTGTGAACAGTGGAAATATACAGTGGTCCCTCAAGTTAAAATATGAATTGGTTCTGGGACGACCATTGTATGTTGAAACTAGAGATGAGCGAACTTACAGTAAATTCGATTCGTCACGAACTTCTCGGCTCGGCAGTTGATGACTTATCCTTCATAAATTAGTTCAGCTTTCAGGTGCTCCGGTGGGCTGGAAAAGGTGGATACAGTCATCACGCCCCCTCCCGTAGGCTTGCATTGAGGGGCGGAGCGTGACGTCACATGGGGGCGGAGGCGTGAGGTCACACGCCGCCGGCCCGGTGGTCGCCTGTAATCAGACCTGGAGAAAATATGCTCCGGGGACTGATTACAAATGGGGTGCCGCGTGCATGATCACGGGCGTCCCCAGCGGCGGGACTCCCGCGATCAGGCATCTTATCCCCTATCCTTTGGATAGGGGATAAGATGTGTAAGCACCAGAGAACCCCTTTAAAACTTCATTTGCTGTTTTTCATTGCTAATACATGGCCTAAATACTACAGACAGTGTAATCGTACAGACAATGTAGACCTTGCAAGAGCGGTAGCTAGCCTAGCCAAGGCATAGGGGCTTGTTGGCACCTCCCTGGCACTCAATACCTAGGGCACATGTAGTCCTTTCTACCAGTTATGCCCCTGGCCCTAATAATTGGGGATAGGGGATACTAAGCTGAATGTCGCAGGTTCCCCACGATATTACTAGCTTTACAGAAGATTGTGGGTTCAGACAGTGGACTCTTGCACTTCATTTAACCACAGTGTAAGCTATAAACAAATACATCGTAAATCACTTTTTAATAGCAAGACATTTGAAGACAAATATTGTGAAAAAGAGAAAAAGGGCTTTGTGTGCTCTGATCACACACCTTTTACAGTTTCTTGATACACCCTTTCAGTCCTGAGATATAAGGGTTTATAGTGTGCCCAACAATTTTAACCTTTTCAGGACGTAGGGCATATGCATACGCCCTGCATCCCAAGTTCTTAAGGACGTAGGGCGTATGCATACGCCTGTGGGAATTCCGATCCCTGCCGCTAGCCGGTTGGGGACCGGATCGGGATGCCTGCTGAAATCATTCAGCAGGCATCCCGGCACATCGCCGAGGGGGGTCCTGAGACCCCACCATGTCGGCGATCGCAGAAAATCGCCGACATGGTGGGGTCTCAGGACCCCCCTCGGCGATGTGCTGGAATGCCTGCTGAATGATTCAGTGACAGCCCCGATCATCCTGAGGAATAGGAGCGAGGTTGCAGTACTGCAATCTCCTCCTGGATGTCGGGCAGAACAGGGGGAGAAGATGGCGGCGGGTACCTGATCAAAAGATGCTATGGGGACCGCCGATCATCGCTGGAGACTGCGGAGATCAGCGGCACAGGTAGGGAAGCGACGGTGGGGGGGGGGAGGGGGCAGTAAAGCGATCTTTACTGCTGCTCTTCTAGTGGTTGCCAAACTGCAACTCCCAGCATGCCCAGACAGCCAAAGGGCATGCTGGGAGTTGTAGTTTTGCAACATCTGGAGGGTGACAGTTTGGAGAACACTATTACAGTGGTGCCCAAACAGTGGCCCTCCAGATGTTGCCAAACTACAACTCCTAGCATGCCTAGACTGCCCAGGCATGCTGGGAGTTGTAGTTCTGTAACGTCTGTCCCTTCAGATTTTGCAATTTTCATGAAAATTTTGAAAATTGCTGCTCTACTTTGAAGCCCTCTAATTTTTTCAAAAAGTAAAAATATGTCCATTTTATGATGCCAACATAAAGTAGACATATTGTATTTGTGAATCAATATAACATTTATTTGGAATGTCCATTTTCCTTACAAGCAGAGAGCTTCAAAGTTAGAAAAATGCTAAATTTTACAAATTTTCATGAAATTTTGGGATTTTTCACCAAGAAAGGATGCAAGTAACGACGAAAATTTACCACTAACAGAAAGTAGAATATATCACGAAAAAGCATCTTAGAGTTATTAATGCTTAAAGTGACGGTGGTCAGAATTGCGAAAAAGGGCTGCATCCTTAAGGTGAAAATTTGCTGCATCCTTAAAGGAGTAGTCCAGTGGTGAAAAACTTATCCCCTATCCTAAGGATAGGGGATAAGTTTGAGATTGCGGGGGGTCCGACCGCTGGGGCCCCCTGCGATCTCTCTGTACGGGGCCCCGGCTCTCCAACCAGATAGCGGGTGTCGACCCCCGCACGAAGCGGCGGCCGACACGCCCCCTCAATACATCTCAATGGCAGAGCCGGAGATTGCCGAAGACAGTGCTTCGGCTCTGCCATAGAGTTTTATTGAGGGAGCATGTCGGCCGCCGCTTCGTGCGGAGGTCGACACGCCCCCTTCCCGCGGGCTGTCGGGGCTCCGTACAGGAGATCGCGGGGGCCCCAGCAGTTGGACCCCCCGCTATCTGCAACTTATCCCCTATCCTTAGGGGTCAGAAACTAAGTCAACGATCAGAAATGAGACAAAGGAACTAAACCAAGGGTCCCAGCCAGGAAAATAACAACAGGTACCAGATAAATATTCCAAACGGCGAGGCAAAGACAACATCCTGGAACAAGGCCAAGGTCAGGATCTGGGTCAATCAAGAGTCAACCCAGGAACAATAACACAGAGATCGACGCCAAACGGATACTATACGTGAGAATCTGTGAAGAACACTTTTTCATTTCTCACCGGAGGCACGCTTCAACGAATACCCATCCATTTTTCTGAATTCAGAAGTCTGGAAATAAACCCCGATTGGAGCTGTCATACCTGTCATTTCCTGTTGTCATTTTTTTCGAAAGAAAGAATATAACTAAGAAGTGGCAGAAGTGAATTTTTGCAAATCTTTAAGGGAGAGTAAAACTTAAGGGTTTTCTCTTTACTGAAGAATTTTTATATGTAAATGTGGAAATGTTCTTGTAAAATAAATCTTATAGCATATATTGCAAAGGATCCGATGCTACGTTTCGCGGAGGTCCCCCTTAATCATGCGCACAGGTGAGCACCTGGAGATGACTTAAATACCTACTACAAAGCATACTGGTATACAAATAGTTAATACAAGTTTTCTTCACGCTCCATTTTAAACCTGTTTCATAAATACACAATAGGCTAGGTAAAAGGTATTATTAAACGATAGATACACTCATCGAAAAACTCTAAAATTGCATGATTCATTCAATCCTTTCGGCTCCATTGAATCTAACGTGGGTATCCAGTAAACTTCCCTCTGCAGTAAACACCGTCTATTTTGGTCCTCGTTCACATTTACCGGTATCTCTTCCAGAATTAACCATCTAAGATCAGTCACATTGTGATTAAATTGGGCAAAATGGCCGTGCCATGGAGGTTTTCCCATGCTTCGAGTCTGCATTGTGTTCTTTTTTTTACAGGATTTTCTTATCATACTTTTATGTTCTGTTATTCTGTTTTTGATATCTCTACTGGTTTGTCCGATGTCAACTTTACCACACGGACATTTTAGCAAGTAGATCACGTTGCAGCTCAGACATTTTAGGAAACCATTTTAGTTTTATCTTTCTTCCTTTCATTGGATGGTACACACTATCTCCTCGCAGGATTGCATTACAGTTGACGCCCCCCAAGCATGGAAAGGTTCCCATTTTTTTAGAAGCCAAAAAAGTTTGCCTTGAAGTTCTTTTTAAAACGATATCATTACGAATTAATTCATCCCCTATAGAGGGGATCTACCATCATTATTTTCCAATACTTATTCACTGTTCGTTTTATTAACCTAGAATATTTCTCATAGGTCGATATATAAATGGTGCGGTTTTCAATACTTTTTTTGTTTTCTCCTTTTTAAGTAAAGTTTATCTAGTTTTGCCATCTACTTCTTTCACTGCATTGTCTAATTCCTTTTTAGTATACTCTCTCTCTCTGAGAATTAGTTTTACAATCTGTTATTTACTCTTTTTATAAGCTATCTCTGTATTACATATTCTTTTTGCCCTAATGAGTTGACATTTTGGCAATCCATTAAATGTTGTAGGGACATGAAAGCTGTTTTTATGTAGTATATTATTTCTATCCGTATGTTTTAAATAGAGTTTTTTTTTTAACCTCTACATCTATATATTGTATAGTACCCTGTTTCCCCCAAAATAAACCCTACCCCGAAAGTAAGCCCTAGCAGGATTATCAGGGTGGGCTGCAATATAAGCCCGAAAATAAGACCTAGGCCAGGGGTAATCAACTGGCAGACCGCGGTCCAGATACGGACCGCGGCTGCCAGTAATGCCCGCAGACCACTATCCACCCCCCCACCCCCTCCTTGGCTGGTCCCGCGGCAAGTTACCGTAATTGAGCCGGGGGGGATGAAATGTGTACCCTAGTTTATTATGGCAGAGGGGTGGGGGGCACTGTAGGAGTGTGGAGGACGATGGGGGAAGGGGAGGATGGGGGGCTGCAGGAGTGTGGAGGATGGGGGGCTGTAGGAGGATGGGGGGCTGTAGCAGTGTGGAAGATGGGGGGGTGCAGCATCCTCCACACTGCTACAGCCCCCCATCCTCCACACTGCTACAGCCCCCCATCCTCCACACTGCTACAGCCCCCCCATGTTGTTCAAGGTATATACCATAAATAAATAAGCCCTACCCTGAAAATAAGCCCTAGTGTGTTTTTTGTGACTAAAATTAATATAAGACCCAGTCTTATTTTCGGAGAAACATGGTAGTAGGATAAGTCGATGTGAATTTAATAGTCTCATGTTTTGTGTTTAATATAGATACAAACCCTAATAAGGACTCTTCACTACCTGTCCAGAGCATGAACACATTTTCCACATAGCGAAGCCATGTGAACAACGTGTCTATGCCCATGTCTCCATGTACCACCGATTCTTCCTATTGTGCCATAAAGGCATTAGCTAGACTTGGTGCCACCGATGAGCTCATCGATGTTCCATAGGCTGGGGGGAAAAAATTCCTCCCCGAACCCAAAGCAGTTTTTACACAAAACAAATTCCAACAAATGCATTAAAAAATTTATTTTCTGGTTACTTAACGAGACATTTCTGGATAGCAGGTTTCTCATACAAGACATGCCATCCTGTTATGGGATATTTGTAAACTCTGCACATCTAATGTGCAGAGAAAAGTGACTTTTTCTGTTTTTATTTTTTCTAATCTAGACAAAAAATCCCCTCGTATCTTTAAGGCATCTTGGACATTTTTGAATTTGAGTTTGCAGATAGCTGTCCTCAAGGATCACGAGCGGCTGCAACAGGGACCCCGACCCAGAAATGATCGGGCGCCCTGGTGGTCTGTTGCGATCACTGTGAACCTTTGGTAGAAGGTACAAAGCAGGAACTTGTGGATACTCGGTAATCAAGGATTTTGTACGTTTTTCAGTAATGACACCATCTAAAACATTCTGTTACAAGTAAGTATCAACCTCTTTTTTGAAAGCATTAGTAGAATAATTTTTTTAAAGTATATACAGAAGTGTCCTGTAGCTGGCGATGGGCTTCATTCACATAGTCCGTTTTATTCAAGATGACAATGGCCCCTCCCTTGTCGGCTCTCTTCACCACAAGGGAGGGGTCACTCATCAAGGCATCAAGTGCATGTCTCTCAGCTTTTGTAATATTAAATCCCATCTGTGATGTTTCATTCCATCTTTCCTTGTTCTCTCACAGCACACATTAGGAAAAGACTTTTAAGTTCTCATTTTGTATTTCCGGGTCAAAAGTTGAAGATTTACAGAGTGCCTCTGGTATTTAGTAAAATAGTAACATAGTTCATAAGGTTGAAAAAAGACCAGAGTCCATAAAGTTCAACCTATATCCCTAATAAGTCCCATCTGAGTTGATCCAGATGAAGGAAAAAAAAACCTCATACTAGAGGTAAAAATTCCTTCCCGACTCCAAATATGGCATCAGAATAAATCCCTATGACAAATATTCTATGTTAATAATATGAACAGTGAATAAGTATTGGGAAATAATGATGGCAGATCCCAAGTATGGAGGTTTGTTTAAAGAAAATCCGATGTTTGTGTATAACAAAGGTCCCTCTATAGGGGATAAATACGGTACATTCGTAGTGATATAGTTTAAAAAAAACAAAAACTTAAAGACAAACTTTTTGGGCTTCTATAAAAACGGGAACCTTTCCATGCTTGGGGTGCGTCAATTATAATGCAATCCTGCGACGAGATAGTGTGTACCATCCAATGAAAGGAACAAAGATAAAACTAAAATGGTTTCATACATGTCTGAGCTGCAATGTGATCTACTTAAAATGTCCGTGCGGTAAAGTTTACATCGGACAAACCAGTAGACATATCAAAACTAGAAAAAAAAAACATAGTAACATAGTTCATAAGGTTGAAAAAAGACCAGAGTCCATCAAGTTCAACCTATATCCCTAATGAGTCCCTACTGAGTTGATCGAGAGGAAGGCAAAAAAAACTCATACTAGAGGTAAAAAATTCCTTCCCGACTCCAAATATGGCATCAGAATAAATCCCTGGATCAATCTTCTGTCCCTATAAATCTATTATACATAACCAGCGATATTATTACTCTCCAAAAATGCATCCAGACCCCTTTTAAATTCTTTTACCGGGGTAACCATGACCACCTCCTCAGGCAGAGAATTCCACAGTCTCACTGCTCTTACAGTAAAGAATCCCCATCTTTGCTGGTGTAGAAACCTTCTTTCCCCTAAAAGTTGAGGATGCTCCCTTGTTATAGACACAGTCCTGGGTACAAATAGATCATGGGAGAGATCTCTGTACTGTCCCCTGATATATTTATACATAGTTATTTGGTCTCCCCTAAACCTTCTTTTTCTAAACTAAATAACCCTAATTCTGATAATCTTTCTGGGTACTGTAGTCCTCCCATTCCCCGTATTACTCTGGTTGCCTGTCTTTGAACCCTCTCCAGCTCCACTATATCTTTCTTGTACACTGGTGCCCAGTACTGTACACAGTATTCTATGTATGGTCTGACTAGTGATTTGTACAGCGGTAGAATTATTTCCTTGTCGTGGGCATCTATGCCCCTATTGATGCACCCCATGATTTTATTAGCCTTGGCAGCAGCTGTCTGACACTGGTCACTACAGCTAAATTTACTGTTAACTAAGACTCCCAAGTCCTTTTCCATGTCAGTCGTCCCAAGTGTTCTCCCATTTAATGCATAATTCCAGCCCGGACTAACATATTGGCACCACATTTGCCATGCGCCAGTCCTGGGGAACAGTCCCTGTTACTATAGAGTCCCTGAATATTAAAAATAGGGGTCTGTCTATTACATTACTTCATTCCTTTAGAACACGGGGGTGAATGCCATCTGGACCTGGCAATTTGTCTATTTAGATTTTTTGTAGGCGGCACTGTACTTCTTCCTGGGTTAGACAGGTGACCTGTATTGAGGAGTTTACCTTACCTCTCTGTATTTCTCCTGGCATTTCATTTTCCTCGGTGAATACAGTGGAGAAGAACTTGTTTAATATATTTGCTTTTTCCTGATCCCTGTCTATAATTTCTTCCTCATCATTTTTTAAGGGGCCCACACTTTCATTTTTAACCTTTTTGCTATTTATATAGTTAAAGAACATTTTGTCTCTATTTTTGCTGCTTTTATCTGTTTTTTACATATTTAGCATTTTTCTCACAGTGGATTCCACACACAGTGGATTCAATGGAGCCAAAAGGATTGAATGAATCATGCAATTTTAGAGATTTTCGATGAGTGTATTGATCGTTTAATAATACCTTTTACCTAGCCTATTGTGTATTTATGAAATAAGTTTAAAATGGAGCGTGAAGAAAACTTGTATTAACTATTTGTATACCAATATGTTTTGTAGTAGGTATTTAAGTCATCTCCAGATGCTCACCTGTGCGCATGATTAAGGGGACCTCCCCGAAACCCCGGCTATGGACGTGGGTGCAATGGCTCCGTACTTTGAATGAACTAACATGCTGTAATGCTAATGAAACACATGCAACTTGAAAATAAATAAAGAAGTTAAAGGGGTACTACTGTGCTGACAACTTATCCCCTATCTAAAGGATAAGGGATAAGTTGCCTGATCGCGCAGGGTCCCACCGCTGGGGACCCCCGCGATCTCGCACGCAGCACCCCGCTCTCATCAGGACCCAGGATCGAACATCCACTCCGGGTCTGATGACGGGGCCGATGATCGTGATGTCACAGCGCCGCCCCCGTGTGACGTCACACTCTGCCCCTCATTGCAAGTCTATGGCAGGGGGCGAGACAGCTGTCTCGCCCCCTGCCATAGACTTACATTGAGGGGGCGGAGCGTGACTTCACATGGGCGCGGAGCCTTGACGTCACGATACTCCGGCCCCGTGATCTGCAGTCAGCAGATCTGGGGGCTGATGAGAGCGGGGTGCTGCGTGCGAGATCGCGGGGGTCCTCAGTGGTGGGACCCTGTGTGATCAGGCAACTTATCCCCTATCCTTTAGATAGGGGATAAGTTGTCAGCACGGTAGTACCAACTTTAAAGGGGTATTCCAGGAATTGTTTTATTTGACTATGCTACAGGGGCTGTAAAGTTAGTGTAGTTCATAATATATAGTGTCTGTACCTGTGTGTGACGGTTTTCTCACAATTCTTATGTGATTTTCACCCCATTATTTATTTTTACCAGCATACAAAATTACTGTTGTCTCAGATTTTTCACAGGTTGCAATGCGGCCGAGACCTGACATCACTAGTCAGCTGATGACAGGGAGCCTGTCTGCTTCAATGGGTGGAGGGATCACTTGGTGAGAGAGAGATTAATCGGTAACAAATGTAACAGCTGTAGGCACCCCGATTGAAAACCACAGGTCTTTTGAATGGATGCAGCTCATTTATGTTTCAATGGGTGGGGTGGCTGATGTGTGGGAGGGAGGAAAATGGAATTATGGGATTTGTAGGCAAAAAAGAAAACTCAAACAGGAAATACCAGTTCACAAAAAGCTAGCTACAGTGTTATGGTTATCTCACAACATTTAGCGCCAAGACAAGCGCAGATCCTTCCTAACCATGTCCATTACTGTCTGGAAGGTACGTACTAAAATCACCTTATGGTGGAGAACCCCTTTAAGACTCATAAGGTCTGTGAAATCCTCTTTTCATTTTTATGCACTGTCAGATATATGCTATAAGTACTTATTCCAGAGCAAGGTGGAGCTCTGAAGACAGAGTGACTGTTTGCTATTTAAGCATTTAAGAAAGTATTTGTCATTCACAAAATAAATCACCAGCAAAAAATAAATGAAAAAATGAAAACCTGTCTGTATCTTCCTGAATCATTATGTGCCGGAACCGTGTGCTGTCTTTTAGCGCTAAGCTTATTCTTTTGTGTTTTGCAGTTATCTGTCACTCATTTTAACTTTTGAGCCTACAATTTTGCTTGGCTACAAAATTGTCGCTGACTATTACTCTCCTCCCTCTGGCTTGCAACCAGTCACCTTAAAGGGGCAACCCACAGTGCCAGAGATTAGAGTTGGGTTTAATCCGACCCCCCTTCCCTCTCAACTCTAATCTCTGGCACTGTGGGTTGCGTATATATATATATATATATATATATATATATATATATATATATACTATTTCCACCAAACATCACTATGGACATTACATCACTACCTAACATTTAAACATAACGTAACAAACATATTTAGAAAAAAAAAAAAATTCTGCAACTAAAAACTACAGTGAAGTGGTTCCCAAATTTTACCTCAAACTTGGAAAACCCTTTTAAATGCCCATTTCCTCTGCAGTGAACAGGATTAGATCATGAAGGCATAAAGAATATGTTTACCTTATATCATGTCACACATGGGCTGCAACCGGTGAGCCTCCCGCTAATGTAAAAGGGAAAACCCAGCAGGCTGTAGAAAGCTGAAGACAGGAAAATACTGTATATTCAAAGCGCATAAATGATGCATGTGAATCTTCCTTAACAAAAGTCAATGGAGTGTGAAGCTTAAGTGCAACCTAATGCATTATAATGTGAAAAAGATAAAAAACATGGTTAAAGGGGTACTCCGGGGCTTAGACATCTTATCCCCTATCCAAAGGATAGGGGATAAGATGCCTGACCGCGGGAGTCCCGCCGCTGGGGACCCCCGTGATCTTGCACACGGCACCCCGTTTGTAATCAGTCCCCGGAGAGTGTTCTCTCCGGGTCTGATTACGGGCGATCACAGGGCGGGCGGCGTGTGACGTCATGCCTGCGCCCCCGTGTGATGTCACACTCCGCCCCTCAATGCAAGCCTATGGGAGGGGCGTGATAGCTGTCACGCCCCCTCCCGTAGGCATGCATTTAGGGGCGGAGCATAACATCACACGGGGGCGTAGGCATGACATCACACACCACACGCGATCTCCAGAATGGAGCACAACTCACTGAGCTCTCTGTTCTTCACCTTTTAAGACATACTAGTCCCGGCAGCGAGGGTCTGTTCAGCCAATCACCGGCTGCAGTGATACCCCCCCCCCTCACACCCCCCCCCCCCCCCCAACCAGTGATTGGTAAAGCAGGCCATTACTACCAAGACCAGTTTATTTGGGAAGGAAGAGGCCTAAATGCTCAGACGGGCCCCGTTCTGGTGATCCCACCAGTCGGATCCCCGCGATCCGACAATTCAGTTAATCAAATAACTTTTTGTTAACTAGAGAACCACTTTAACCCACAGAGAACAGATTAAAAGGTTATCCCAAAAATAACAGTTATGCCCTAACAAAAGGATAAGAGGAAAACTATCTGATCGGTCAGGGTCCAACCACTGGGACAACCACTGATCATGAGAACAGAGGTCATTGTCCCCCAAGTAAACGGAAAAACAGTGTACATGCTCGTCCCACCACTGTCATAATTCTTTATGGGACTACAGGACATTGCTGAGCCCTGAACCCTGAAATCCCATAGACAGTGAATGGAGAGGTGGCCAAGCATGCTTGTTGTCGCTCCACTTCCAAGAACGCATATCTCCAAGATTATAATTGGTGGGGGTCCCAGTAATAAGATCCCGCCAATAAGCTAGTTATTTTGGGATAAGACCTTTACGTTTGCTCCCTAGTCTTGAATGTACATACAGGACCCTGACCATTGCAGTGTGGCCCACAAGAATTCCCCCCATCTACTACTGTGTCCCTGATTTAATATTGTCTTTGTTACTGCAAAAATGAAACCTAAAGGTGCGGACTTGTCCCGAATAAATAATAATACTCAATACATGTAGCAGACATATGCCATGTACGTCTCTGTTCTGTTCACATGACATTTGACCCTTACATCAGATATGTAGTATTTCCTGAGGGAAAGCTCTGACATATGCCATATATCTCTCCAGCAAAAAAAAAAAAAAACAACAACAGGTATTTATTTTTTATAAGAGGTCTCGACTGATGTTGTAGACTATGCTATTCCATGCAGTAAAAAAATAAAACCCTATGTCAAAGGGCGCTCTTCTAACATGTGTCTAGTCAATGGAACCCCCCCCCCCCCCCCGGATTCATGTGGCATATGTGCTGTACGGTGTCCATTTTATGACGTACCTCTGTCCTCCGTCAGGTGAAACGGCGTCCCACCTCCTCCCTCACACCAATCGCTGTCATCCTTCAGCCACAAATCCCTCATCCGAAAAAGTCCCTCATCCAAAAGCCGTCATGCCTCAGACGATTCGACATTGAACAGCATGTACAGCAGAACCAGTATAGCAGAGAGTCGACACTGACTCAGCTCTGCTACACGGCAGGAAGGTTTTTCGTCTGAGGGATGACAGAGTTTTGGATGAGAGACTTTAGGATGACAAAGGAGGGAGTTTGGGATTGCTGACGGATAGGGTCAGGACAGGTCATTTTCTTCTGTGTCTGACAGCTTCCAAGCTTATGGTCTATGCCTTTAACTGTTAGACATGATCAATAAGCCCAAGCAGAGAGCCTGATGTGCGTTCAGGAACTCTACAAAGTAAGTGACGTCACCACTGTTTCTAAAGAAGAGCAGTGGTCAAGACAACAAGTTTACTAAATGGAGCCAATTGCAAACTTGTTTATGCTGCCATAGAGACATAGTTAAGGAGATGGGAATACCCCTTTAAGCTACCAAAGAATTTCAACTGTATAGATAGTGATTGTTACGCCGAGCACTCCGGGTCCCTGCTCCTCCCTGGAGCGCTCGCGGCATTCTCTTCTCTGCAGCGCCCCGGTCAGACCCGCTGACCGAGAGCGCTGCACTGACACAGATGTCTGGGATGCGATTCGCATAGCGGGACGCGCCAGCTCGCGAATCGCATCCCAAGCCACTTACCTGTCCAGATCCCCGGCTTTCACGTTCTGGCGCGCGCGGCTCCGCTCTCTAGGGCGTGCACGCGCCAGCTCTCTAAGATTTAAAGGGCCAGTGCACCAATGATTGGTGCCTGGCCCAATCAGTGTAATTTGCTTCCACCTGCTCCCTGCTCATATAACCTCACTTCCCCTTCCCAGCATTGCTGGATCTTGTTGCCTTGTGCCAGAGAAAGCGTTTTGTGTATGTCCCAAGCCTGTGTTCCAGACCTTCTGCTGTTGCCCCTGACTACGACCCTTGCTGCCTGCCCTGACCTTCTGCTATGTCCGACCTTGCTCTTGCCTTGTCCTTCTGTACCGCACCTGTCTCAGCAGTCAGAGAGGTTGAGCCGTTACCGGTGGATACGACCTGGTTGCTTCCGCCGCTGCAAGACCATCCCGCTTTGCGGCGGGCTCTGGTGAATACCAGTAGCAACTTAGAACCGGTCCACCAACACGGTCCACGCCAATCCCTCTCTGACACAGAGGATCCACATCCAGCCTGCCGAATCCTGACAGTGATGCTCACTCCCTAATAGTTAACTATCATGACTGCCCACCACTTTTCCCAGGGGCCCCAGAGGTGCCACACTGGCTATTTTAGAAGACAGAGTCTTACTGTTTTTACCTGTCCTTGGGTCTCTACCTCCTCAAATATAGAATTCTGTAATCCAGATCCGACAAGAAAGTAGCATTTTTCTCTAACATACTATGTATGTCATATGAGCAAAGATTCTTTGTTTCAGTAATGGTTAAATTTACCAATATTTAACCATAGAAGTGAACATATAAGTGTTCAGTGTAGATGTAGGGTGCGCTGACTGTTTAAATGTATAGGTTACTTTAGCTATTTTATATGGTATTTTATATATTTATTGTGTTTTATAATCAGACATTCCTCCCTCAAAGCGGAGTATTTCCCTTTAAGAACAGACGCTTAAATGTAATAGAAAGCTTATACCGGAATAAGTATAGTGGAGATTTTCAAGGATCCTTTGCAGCGGAGCAGTCATTGCAGCAGGGTGTTATATGCTAACATCATAGGGCGAGATGGTATTCTGTACCTTCATGTATGATTCATTCGGCTCCATAAAATTGTATGACAACCTATGTAATAAAATTCTTCTTTATCTATATGGTCAAGCACTGCCATCTACTGTACAGAATACAAATTCTGTAGAACTCTTGGCTTCTTTATGTTATGGCATCTGTGTTATTAACATTCCGTAGAATAATCCTTTTCTGCTGCCCTAATAGACTTATATTATCCCATAAGCGCCAATTACTAATTCTACAGTCTAATAAACGCTGGGGTATTAAGAACATAATATTCCATTCCATTCATATAGTAAACAGGAGATCCACTCTTAAGCTATATCTAATGTTCCCCGTTTTTGTAAGAAACCAACAGAATAAACAATTAAGGGAATTTTCAGTAAACTGTTATATATTTTAGTCAAGAGGGGGTTACGCATTTACCATAAACTGGGGTGGCTCATATTGGTAAGCTAGGGTGGTATGTTTCTTTTTATTAGGCTGGGATTGTATATTTTCTATAAGTTAGGGTGGTTCCTTTTTGGTAGGCTGGGGGGGGTACATTTTCAGTAAACAAGGGTTATGTCAATAAGCTGGGGTGGTTCATATTTTGTAATCTGGGGTGGTTTATTTTCAGTAAGATGGGGTAATAAACTTTCAATAAGCTAGGGTGGTTCTATATCGGTTAACTGGGGTTGCACATTTTTTGGTAAACTGGGTTGGTACATTTTTGGAAAGCTCAGGTTGTACATTTTAAGTTGGTAGATTTTTAGTAAGCTAAGGTGGGACATCTGGAGTGGTACATTTTCTGTGAGCTGGGTTGGTACTGGCAGTCAGATCCCCACAAATAAGAAAGTGTTAACATACCCTAGCACTATGCTATCACTGTTCATGTTAGTAAAATCATTTAAAGAACAACACCAGGTATTTTATTTTTTTTAAGCCCATATCACACCCACCATCATATGTACACCCACCATCACTAGTCCTATAAAACCATCTGTAGGCTGTGTTTAAAAAAAAATGTTGGTAAGATAGAGACATACATTTTCAGTAAGATGTGGTGGTACATTTCTTTAAAGTGTACCTGCCGTTAACAAAACTTTTCATATAATGTGTGTATATATATATTTATATTTGTAACAAACATTGGTTAAAAAATGTGTATATTTTTGGGTGAAAAAAATCTGTCCCTGCTGCTATTGCCTGTGTGTCTCTATGAGGAGTCCAAATACAGGAAGTGATGACAGGATGAGCACGGCTCTGTGCAGGCTCCTGGCTTGTCAATTATCCTGCTGTGTGACCCATGAGCTTGTCACAGAGCTTCACTGCACAGAGCCCTGCTTGTCCTCAGTGTACAGAACCCTGCTTGTCCTCAATGTACAGAGCCCTGCTTGTCCTCAATACACAGAGCCCTGCTTGTCCTCAGTGTACAGAGCCCTGCTTGTCCTCAGAGTACAGAGCCCTGCTTGTCCTCAGAGTACAGAGCCCTGCTTGTCCTCAGAGTACAGAGCCCTGCTTGTCCTCAGAGTACAGAGCCCTGCTTGTCCTCAGTGTACAGAGCCCTGCTTGTCCTCAGTGCACAGAGCCCTGCTTGTCCTCAGTGTACAGAGCCCTGGTTGTCCTCACTGCACAGAGCCCTGCTTGTCCTCACTGCACAGAGCCCTACTTGTCCTCACTGCACAGAGCCCTGCTTGTCCTCAGTGTACAGAGCCCTGATTGTCCTCAGAGTACAGAGCCCTTCTTGTCCTTAGTGCACAAAGCCATGCTTGTCCTCAGTGTACAGAGCCCTGGTTGTCCTCACTGCACAGAGCCCTGCTTGTCCTCACTGCACAGAGCCCTGCTTGTCTCAGGGTTTTTTTAACCAATGTATATTACAAATATACATATAATGGTATTTTTTACATTATATAAAAAGTGTCCCGTCGGGGCAAGGAAAGAGTGCAGCCCTGAACTCACCCACAGCCTCTGTCCCTGCCTACTTACATACCCGCCCTAGGCAGCATGTCCGTAACCACGGTGGTGGTCCCTTCCTATATAAGTGATGGCAGTCACAGTCAATACAATAAACTTAAAAAAAACAGACACAGGTCGGGAACAGTCAGGAGGCACAAAAACAACCTATATATGCACACACACTAATACGTAGTCGACGAACCGAGTCCAGGCAAAGAGGGAGCAAAGAACAATAACGGAGTTACAAAGGGAAGTCAAAAAGCCAAGAGTCACAGAAAACCAGAATAAACAGTAGAGTAAGAGATTGCTAGGTCAGTTCATGTGTCAGTTCACAAGCAGGGAATGACTGCAAAAGGCCTCCTTATTTATGCCTGAGCTGCAAATAGGAGGACTCTAATTGGCTCAGCAAGCTGAACCTACACCCAGGAGCACAGAGTATCATCCCAGCAACCAAAATAAACAAAAGGGCTAGAAAGCATTAACCCTACGGGTTCTAGCAGAACTGGTGATCAAAAAAAGTTTTTGTTCTATTTTAAAGTGTATTGTCGTTAACACTGTTCACCTTTTGCGCTAACCACCTACTTGTAGAAATCCCAGCTGTCTGTTGCTATGACTATAGGAGAGACTTATGCGTCCTTTCTTCTGAGCGCTACAAGAGCTATATAGAATGGCATAGCTTGCCCCTTAGCGCTGCATCTTCATCAACCTTATATTATTTATTGAAAATAATGAATTATTAATAATTAAATTGGATTCTGACCTCGGACAATTATATCCCACCACCCAGTCTTGTATCTATGTGGGAATTGAGAGAACACGCTGAGAGGGAACTTCTCCCGGATCGTTCTCCTGATCGGCGGAGGTCTGAACACTCAGACCCCTGCTGACCAAAACTTTTGACATGTCGTGGTCATTTAACTATAAAATTTATTCTGCAAACCCCTTTAAGATGTATTGTCCTGTGTAAAGAATGATTGCAACAAAGATTATGACTAAATTAAAGGGGTATTCTTTCAGGTTAAAGAAATGCTGCAGAAGCATATAGCATTGCTTAGTGCTTACCTATATGTATATCGCACTGATGAGATTATTGAGATTAAAACTTAACATTTATTTTATAGCCTTCTTAAAAAGAGCTCCAAAAAAATAGAAAAATAAAAAAGAGCTCCAAAAAAATAGAAAAATATTAGTAGTGTAATAGATATATCAGATATAGGCAATCATCTTATGTCAACATAACAGTCTATAATTCCAGACTACAGTATAAATACTTGCATATATTGTTAGGCTATCTTCAGGTATTAGAGTCCTACAATCTTGTATATAGGGCAATCATAGTAATTGCTGAAAGACAGAAAAACCCTCCACACCCAGTTATATTCAATTAAGTGGCAGTCACAGAGGCAAATATTGTCTATAATGAAAAGTCACTTATGCAAGGGTGCACTTATGCCACAAATCCATATAAGTATCATCAAACACATCATCCGGGGCTTACATCATATAAGCAAGTTAGATTAGCACAATCTGTATCTATTTTGCATTGCTCTCCAGATCATGGATGTATGTATATCTTGAGTAGCCAATTTCGCAGGCTTTTTGTATATCTAAGAAGGGAGCCTATCCCTGATCATTATTGGATCTGACGAAGAGGGGGTCTTCGCCCCTCGAAACGCGTTATCCCTTGGAATTACTTGCATGCATAAATATCTCTTTGCTTCACGAGATACTCGACTTTGTGGATGATCATTCTACATTTCTACATTGAAAAGGAGCGCTTCTCAGCACCGCATTTTTTCGGATCATAGATCCCACCTTCCTTCCTCACTAACCAGACGTCCAGGACCAGCTCCAGAGACGACCAGGTGCCAGCAGCCCTTTCACTACTACGTGCTTCCCAGGGATCTGGG
Organism: Hyla sarda; assembly: GCF_029499605.1. Taxonomy (NCBI): domain Eukaryota; kingdom Metazoa; phylum Chordata; class Amphibia; order Anura; family Hylidae; genus Hyla; species Hyla sarda. The sequence goes on from NC_079189.1 coordinate 28,535,498, forward strand.
ACTAAAGCCTACCACGGTGTTGTGTTTGTAACACAACACCCCCAGGTGAGCATACAAAAACCTGTTCACCTATCCATATATATCGCTAATATCACAGAATCATGGCACATTAGTGCGCTTTTTCTTCTCTTTTCTTCTTTTTCATATATCTGAGTCTTGAGTAGCCAAACTACACATACATTTTTTCCATTACAAAGTTCATGTTGTCATTACATAGTGCAGATATCATATGCAAAACAGTCATCAGCAAGGTGCAACGTGCATGAAAATGCTGCCTATGGATGTAGATGTGCAAAAGAACACTATAATCCGGAACTTGCTTCACTGATAATCCAGAATGCTGTATAAGCCTTTAGAGTTTCTTTAATATCTTGTTGCAGACGATTCAACGCGTTTCCCTTTCATCGAATCATCAGGAATCTTTATGCTTTACTTAGAAACGCTTAGCTGTAGAAGAGCATGTTGCTGACTTGACGCTGGTGCCGCCATCAGCGTCATGTCAGCAACATGCTCTTCTACAGCTAAGCGTTTCTAAGTAAAGCATTAAGATTCCTGATGAACCGATGAAAGGGAAACGCGTTGAATCGTGCAACAAGATATTAAAGAAACTCTAAAGGCTTATACAGCATTCTGGATTATCAGTGAAGGAAGTTCCGGACTATAGGTTTTTCGCACATCCACACCCATAGGCAGTAATTCAATGCACATCGCACATTGGTTATAATTGCTTTGCATATGATACCCGCACTTCATCATGACAACAGGAACTGCATTCCGGATTATCAGTGAAGCAAGTTCCGGATTATAGGGTTCTTTTGCACATCTACATCCATAGGCAGCATTTTCATGCACGTTGCACCTTGCTGATTGTTACGCCTAGCGCTCCGGGTCCCCGCTCCTCCCCGGAGCGCTTACGGCGTCTCTCTCTCCGCAGCGCCCCGGTCGGTCCCGCTGACCGGGAGCGCTGCACTGTCATGGCCGTCGGGGACGCGCCCGCTCGCGAATCGCATCCCAGGTCACTTACCCGTCCCGGTCCCCTGCTGTCATGTGCTGGCGCGCGCGGCTCCGCTCTCTAGGGCGCGCGCGCGCCAGCTCCCTGAGACTTAAAGGGCCAGTGCACCAATGATTGGTGCCTGGCCCAATTAGCTTAATTGGCTTCCACCTGCTCCCAGACTATATCTGTTCTCTGTCCCTGCACTCCCCTGCCGGATCTTGTTGCCTTAGAGCCTAGTGAAAGCGTTACTGTGTTTGTCCATACTGTGTACTTGACCTCCTGCTATTGCCTTATTGACTTCGATTCTTGCTGCCTGCCCCGACCTTCTGCTACGTCCGACCTTGCTTTGTCTACTCCCTTGTACCGCGCCTATCTTCAGCAGTCAGAGAGGTTGAGCCGTTGCTAGTGGATACGACCTGGTCACTACCGCCGCAGCAAGACCATCCCGCTTTGCGGCGGGCTCTGGTGAACACCAGTAGTGACTTAGAACCGGTCCACTAGCACGGTCCACGCCAATCCCTCTCTGGCACAGAGGATCCACCTCCTGCCAGCCGGCATCGTGACAGTAGATCCGGCCATGGATCCCGCTGAAGTTCCTCTGCCAGTTGTCGCCGACCTCACTACACTGGTCGCCCAGCAAGCCCGACAGATCGCCCAACAAGATCACCAGCTGTCGTACTTGACCACCATGACACAGCAACTCCAGTCGCAGCTACAGCAGCTTCAGTCACAGCTACAGCAATTTCAGTCTCAGCTACAGCAGCAACAACCATCTCCTCCGCCAGCTCCTGCACCTCTTCCGCAGCGAGTGGCCACTCCTAGCCTCTGCTTGTCCCTGCCGGACAAATTTGATGGGGACTCTAAGTTTTGCCGTGGCTTTCTTTCACAATGTTCCCTGCACTTGGAGATGATGTCGGACCAGTTTCCTACTGAAAGGTCTAAGGTGGCTTTCGTAGTCAGCCTTCTGTCTGGGAAAGCTCTGTCTTGGGCCACACCGCTCTGGGACCGCAATGACCCCGTCACTGCCTCTGTACACTCCTTCTTCTCGGAAATTCGAAGTGTCTTTGAGGAACCTGCCCGAGCCTCTTCTGCTGAGACTGCCTTGCTGAACCTGGTCCAGGGTAATTCTTACGTTGGCGAGTACGCCATACAATTCCGTACTCTTGCTTCTGAACTATCCTGGAATAATGAGGCCCTCTGCGCGACCTTTAAAAAAGGCCTATCCAGCAACATTAAAGATGTTCTGGCCGCACGAGAAATTCCTGCTAACCTGCATGAACTCATTTATCTAGCCACTCGCATTGACATGCGTTTTTCTGAGAGACATCAAGAGCTCCGCCAGGAAAAAGACTTAGATCTCTGGGCACCTCTCCCACAGTCTCCGTTGCAATCTACGCCTAGGCCTCCCGCCGAGGAGGCCATGCAAGTGGATCGGTCTCGCCTGACCCAGGAAGAGAGGAATCGCCGTAGGGAAGAAAATCTTTGTCTGTACTGTGCCAGTACCGAACATTTCTTGGTGGACTGCCCTATCCGTCCTCCACGTCTGGGAAACGCACGCTCGCACCCAGCTCTCGTGGGTGTGGCGTCTCTTGATGCTAAGTCGGCTTCTCCACGTCTCACGGTGCCCGTACGGATTTCTCCTTCAGCCAACTCCTCCCTCTCAGCCGTGGCCTGCTTGGACTCCGGTGCCTCTGGGAATTTTATTCTGGATTCCTTGGTGAATAAATTCCGCATCCCGGTGACCCGTCTCGTCAAGCCACTCTACATTTCCGCGGTCAACGGAGTCAGGTTGGATTGCACCGTGCGTTACCGCAAGGAGCCCCTCCTAATGTGCATCGGACCTCATCACGAAAAAATTGAGTTTTTGGTCATCTCCAATTGCACTTCCGAAATTCTCCTTGGACTACCCTGGCTTCAACACCATTCCCCAACCCTGGATTGGTCCACAGGGGAGATCAAGAGCTGGGGTACCTCTTGTTTCAAGGACTGCCTTAAACCGGTTCCCAGTACTCCCTGCCGTGACCCTGTGGTTCCCCCTGTAACCGGTCTCCCTAAGGTCTTTATGGACTCTGCCTGCCATAAGAAGTGCCTCTCCCCCCCTCCCAGTCCAGTCAGGCAAGCCTCGGTGCCTCCCCATGGCCCCCGTCCTGGTGTCACACTGCCCCGTGCCAGGCCTCGCCCTCTGCCCTCCCTCCCCATTCCCACTCCTGTTGTACTGCCTGCCATTGAGGAAACCCTCCATTCTTTCCCGGTGTCCTCATCCCAGGGGAGGCAGTTACCGGACAAAGAGAAGGGGAGACCTAAGGGGGGGGGTACTGTTACGCCTAGCGCTCCGGGTCCCCGCTCCTCCCCGGAGCGCTTACGGCGTCTCTCTCTCCACAGCGCCCCGGTCGGTCCCGCTGACCGGGAGCGCTGCACTGTCATGGCCGTCGGGGATGCGATTCGCACAGCGGGACGCGCCCGCTCGCGAATCGCATCCCAGGTCACTTACCCGTCCCGGTCCCCTGCTGTCATGTGCTGGCGCGCGCGGCTCCGCTCTCTAGGGCGCGCGCGCGCCAGCTCCCTGAGACTTAAAGGGCCAGTGCACCAATGATTGGTGCCTGGCCCAATTAGCTTAATTGGCTTCCACCTGCTCCCAGACTATATCTGTTCTCTGTCCCTGCACTCCCCTGCCGGATCTTGTTGCCTTAGAGCCTAGTGAAAGCGTTACTGTGTTTGTCCATACTGTGTACTTGACCTCCTGCTATTGCCTTATTGACTTCGATTCTTGCTGCCTGCCCCGACCTTCTGCTACGTCCGACCTTGCTTTGTCTACTCCCTTGTACCGCGCCTATCTTCAGCAGTCAGAGAGGTTGAGCCGTTGCTAGTGGATACGACCTGGTCACTACCGCCGCAGCAAGACCATCCCGCTTTGCGGCGGGCTCTGGTGAACACCAGTAGTGACTTAGAACCGGTCCACTAGCACGGTCCACGCCAATCCCTCTCTGGCACAGAGGATCCACCTCCTGCCAGCCGGCATCGTGACACTGATGACTGTTTTGCATATGATATCTGCACTATATCATGACAACATGAACTTTGTAATGGAAAAAATGTATGTATAGTTTGGCTACTCAAGATATACATACAATACAGACCAAAAGTTTGGACACACCTTCTTGTGGTGTCCCAGCATTGGATTGCCTCCGTTGCCTTGTGGTGAGGTCCCCAAAGTAAGAGTCCCTAGGTGTAGGTGGGGTCCTAATCCTTAGTTAGCCCCTTGTCACCCCTTTTGTAAATAAAATTATTTAAATTTAATGTATATATTTATACAGTAAGTGTACTTACCTATTTAGCATCGCAGGACCTGCGGGTCACGTGATGCGTTCCAAAGACTCAATGGTTTGTAGTTCAAGGACCTTTGGAGGAAGTCAGGTGTTTACCCATCAGGCTATGTAACGGTGAGTGACAGCTGACTTGGACCAATCCAAAATGGCCCTGCCCCTGCCCATATAAGGGAGCGGCGGCCATTGCTCACTCTCTTTCCTCGTGGGCTGTTGACAGGGAAGGATCTGCGCTGCTGTCATCAGTGAGTTTAGGTCCGAGCCTTGCGGCGATGGCTGATAATTACAAAACCGTGAGTGTAATCAATCCCTAAGCACTCTGCAAGATCACCGGACCATATCTAACCCCTAAATCCGGACGGAAATAACCCTAAATTCAGAGACTTATATCAAAAGTCAAGGTTCCGCAACAACTGTCAGTCACTGAAGTGTATAGAGACTGTTTTAATGAGACTGTTACTGTTCATTGGATGTACCGCAAGTCTTTAAGTAAAGTTTATCCAAGTTCAAGTTCAGCTACCTTGTGGACCTTCAGTCATTTTATGCATGCACCTATCGTTACTGGGAAGGGCGGCGATAGGCCGGAGAATTACCTCAGCATACTAGCCCCCAGCCTGGTGTCACGAACAATAGGGTTAACCTTAACCTCTGAGACACTCAAGCAATACCCTGACTACACTACCCCTACCCCAGAGGCATACCACATTCTCATTCAGAGTTTTCTTTATTTTCATGACTATGAAATTGGAGATTCACACTGAAGGCATCAAAACTATGAATTAACACATGTGGAATTATATACATAACAAAAAAGTGTGAAACAACTGAAAATATGTCATATTCTAGGTTCTAGCCACCTTTTGCTTTGATTACTGCTGATTACTGGTGAACCACCCATTGATCTAACTTTTATTGGGTTTCCCATTGATTCACAAAGGACTTTCTCTGTCTTTAAGAATTAGTAATGAGCATAACGTATATAAATAGGAGACCATGGCCTTATATACTTGGGAGGTGAATTGCAAGTACCCGTATTTTTCGCCCTATAGGACGCTCCGGCAAATCTGGAATACAATGTAAAGTATAGGTCACAGTGATCTTCAACCAGCGGACCTCCAGATGTTGCAAAACTACAACTCCCAGCATGCCCGGACAGCCGTTGGCTGTCCGGGCATGCCAGGAGTTGTAGTTTTGCAACATCTGGAGGTCCACAGGTTGAAAACCACTGGATAGGAGGTAATATTCACGTGTCCCCGCCGCTCCGGACCCGTCACCGCTGCCCTGGATGTTGCCCTCCATCGCTGTCGCCGCATCCCTGGGGTGTCCCCGTCGCTCCGGAATGTCTCTGCTACCCGGTATCCTCGCTCTCCGTTGCTGCCATCACGTCGCTACGAATGCCACTACGGACGCCGCTATGGACGCCGCTCCTATTGGATGACGGGGCGGCGTGCGCGACGACGTGAAGACGATGAAGGAGAGCGCCGGCCATGCAGGGGATCCCGGCACGAAGCAGACACCGAGGAGGCAGGTAAGGTCCCTCCCGGTGCAGCCAGGTTAGTGTCACTTTCCCTCCAGACGCGGCGGTCAGCTTTGATCGCCTCATCTGAAGGGTAAATACAGGGCATCACCGCGATCGGTGATGTCCTGTATTAGCCACGGGTCCCGGCCGTTGATGGCCGCCGGGACTGACCCGATAGGTGTGCATTCGCCGTATAAGACGCACCAACTTTTCCCCCCCAGTTTTGGGGAAGAAAAAGTGCGTCTTATACTGTGAAAAATACGATAAATAATAGTCCTGTATACCATGTTGCAGTTAATAACTCTGTCATATGGTGAACCAATTATGGTGAAAAGAACTGTTTCGGTAGAGGAGACTGATATTTGAACATTTTTAGCCATAACTTCAATGTTAAACGAATGAGATTGAGATTCCTCCCTTGTGGATATTACTTAAATTGTTGCAGACTTTGCAGTATTTGCCCCTGCTCTTGTGAGATAGTTACAGGAGTGGATAGCACACAGGCTGCTCTTTATATTGTCTTCTAATACATAAGCCGTGGATTTTATTTATAGCCATGATAAAGTGTATTGATTGTGCCTATATGCTTAGCTTGCATTTCTTCATTGGGTCTTAAGATAGCGTGCATTGAAGCATGATGTCTTCAGAGAGGTAAAGCTGTGGTAAATATTATTCTTACTACATCTAAAGTCATTGTTAATTTTCGGAGCTGGGAGTCCCATTGCAGCCATTTGGCTAATACTTATATATGCCTACACGCGCCACCTCTGCTTGCTGTACTGGGGTGAGGGAACTCCCATTCCCCCAATAGGTGGAGCCAGGTAGTTTCTCTGGAATCTTGCTGCCAAGGTAAGGCTGTATTGATATGTGATGGTCTCCGCATACAATGTGTGCCAAAGAAAATGCTTCTATGTGTGGTCATGGCCCTCGCCATGCATTTCCCAAAATATGTAGGCCACACCATCAATACCAGATAAAAAATACTGCATAAAAATAAAAGTGTAACGCAGAGACATCTTATCACACAGTCCTGACAGGCAACATTAATTGTGTCAATTAAGCACTAATTGTGACAAATACTACAGCTAAAAACCAATGTAAACAATAATACCACCGTATGCACACAGTCAAGGGAAGAGGCTTAGGGACAACTCTGTGAATGCCCTTGAGTGGCCTAGCCAGAACCCTGACATGAACCCAATAGAATGTCTCTGAAGAAATCTGAAAATGGCTTCCACCGATTGTCCTCATCCAACCTAACGGAGCTGGGGGGGGTCCCAAAACACAGGCAAGACTTTCCTGGCCAAAACCATGGGGGTCAGCAACATAGCAGGGGCCATAGTGTGAATGTGGCAAAGCAGGTCGAAACAGTCTGAGCAGGGAAGATGGAGACAATCTTAGAAAGAGAGATGGGGAAAGAACAGGGGACATAGTGTGATGGGGAAAGCACAAAGAACATGGGACAGTGAGAGTAGGATTAAGGGACGTGGGCAGATGGCCACAGAGCTGGCAGATTGGGACAATCAGAGAGGGGGAAATGGGGACAATCAGAGGAAAAAACAGCAAACACAGATGGGAACAGAGCAACGGATATGGGCAGGTAGATGGGGACAAAACTGTGACATGGCCGGATGTGGACAAAGTAGGGGAGATATGCACCTGTCTAAACAAACATCCTTGCATTGGCCCTGGCTGTGGAACCCGGTCTAGCACCTTACCCTCTTTAATCAGGTGTTCATCAGGGGTGCCACTAATCATAAACTCACCAATCTAAAATTGATGGCCTATCTATCTTGATTATAGGCTATTTATTTTTAAAGATATTATGTTATATCATGATATGGAATGGTTGAGTGGTGGAAATGTTTTATGTGTCGCATGTAGCTTCCTTATGAGTAAAGCCAAAGTAAATACTAGAGATCCAGGACTCGCTCAGAACTTTGGGGTGACAGTGGCTCACGGAACTTTCCAAAATTGCCAGGCTTGGTCCACTTTTTGGCGCCTGAATGACAGGAGAAAGTACTAAAAACACTGAGATGACGTCAGGGTAGCCCAGCATGCCTTGCAACTATCAGCGAGATCAAATTACCCCAGATTATATCATTACTTTGCATTATGTGCCATACAGCTTCCTGGCCAATGACGACACAGCATAGGTGTGGGTTTAAAAGGCTGATAAAGCATTATGCACTGGGTCCTCCTTTTGAAGACAGAAAACTGAGAGAGCAATAACTACTGATTCCAGAAGGCCTTGACAAATCCAATAGAGCAAAGCATTGGTCAGTGGGCTGAACTCAGACAGTGACCTCCTGCCACCTGCAGTACTCTGTGCAGCAAAGCAAGGATAGACTTCCTAATCCAGCAGACAGACAATTTTTGGAGCCAGTGTTCACCTGTAGCATGCCTTTCAATAGGGCAACAAGATTTGTCCGCAAGGATGAAAGTAGAACTTGTGATGTTATGTCACTGATATGGAGGAAGGTCACCATCTGACTGACAGAAGTATGAATGTTCTTCTTGAGGAGGTGGATGAGGAGGATTTGTAGATGACATCTGTCAAAGAGATAGGGGACGGAAAATCTATAGAAGATGACAGTGATGATGATGACAACAAGGACCATGAAGACAAACCTTGGTAGTATGGGACGGAGGCGGGACATCCCGGGGCCTCCAAAAAGCTGGGACATCCCGGGGCCTCGAAATGAGTACTGAATAGCCACACTCTTGGACCCTTGATGTAAAGCCAAAATGGGGGAATTTTTTCACTTGCCAAGGGGAGGAAGCTACACAGTTGGCTTGCCATGGCTTTCCAGATTAAAACATCTACCTAACTGGGGACCACTCTCAACTTCCTGCTGAGTCAAGGTTCCACTCTGCCAGCACCACTCCTGCAAAAGACAGGAGTAACAGCAGCAGCATCTTCACGCCGGAGTGCATGATGATAAAGTTTTTATATCCAGTATTCCACCGTGACATGAATCCTCACCAAAAGGATGTACACCACCACCTGAACAACCAGGCTGATGCATACCTTAGCTGTGCCCTCTTTTTGATAGACACCATGAGCCAAGACCCAATTGACTGCTGGGTCACCAGATTAGTCCATTGGCCAGAACTCGCCCAGTTTGCCAAGGATGTTCTGTCTTGTCCTCCCTCAAGTGTAGCATCAGAGTGAGTGTTCAGTGCAGCAGACAGTGTCGTCATCCCTAAGCGAACTAAATTGCCAGAAGCCACTGATGATACAGTACTACCACCACCCCTGCTGTCTTCTGGCTTCTACAACCTTTAATAGTCACCACTACTTGCTGTCCTGTCCTACTACAACTCCCTCAAGTCCACAACTGCCTTATGTCCTGTCCGCTGGCTACAACAGCTCCCACAAGTCCACCACTACCTGCTGTCCACTGGCTACAACTACCACCAGTCAAAACCTATGTTAGTAGAAGTGCACCGGCACCAGTGTCGGGAACGTAGCACCGGCACCAGTGTTGGGAACGTAGTAGCTATATGAGTGGTGTTATGTGCCTGTCCTTCCGCACGGAACTCGGTGGTGCAATGCGTTCTGTACACTAGCAAGATACATCCAATAGACAAGAGAAGCAGAGAATAACGCAGCACTCACCATTTGGTGAGTGCTGCGTTATTCTCTGCTTCTCTTGTCTATTGGATGTAAACTACCACCAGTCCACCACCCTTGTTGCCACTACTACTAGCCAGGCCAACACATCCACAACCCATGATACTAAAAATAGGTATGATTTTTTTCCTTAACTTTTCATACAAAACCTATTTCGTGTTCACTATTTTGGGAAACCTATCCTGTTGCACAAAAAGGAATACTTTTTGAAACGCTTGGAAAAAGCGATACCTCCGTGTGCATTTTATCAACAGCAGACATCTACCGACAACCTGGGATACTTTATGCAGCTTTATTTTGCAGTTAAAAAGTCTAAAAAACCCGCGAGCACAGTGTGTTTTTAAACAAGCTGTTAGTTACCATGGGTTACTGCATGTCGCTGAAACTTTGATTTTAACTTAAAACCACTTCAAACTACTTCCTAGATGACCCCAGCAGTGTTATTCAGGGCTTTAGAGCTCTTAGATAGTGTTATAACATATTTTGAGGCTTATTTCATTGCCATTTTCGCGGCAAACCTGTTTGCTGCGAAGCAAACTTTTTCGGAAAGTCCGGCGAGCCCGGCGAGCGAACTTTTGAAGAGTTCGCTCAACTGAAATTAGCACTATATAGCCAAATTGAAAAGGAAATGTACAGATCCATATATGCTGAATCTGTTTCAATGCCATCCTATCTGTGTACTGACCTTGGGAATCGTACAATAATGGGATAATCAGATCATTTCCACTGCATATTAATTGCACATTTTAAAAATTAATTTCTATTCTCTTTTCTTTCCCCCTTCAGCCGCATGTGGTTGTAATGACAATTAGGCTTCCTATAAAAAGACAGCTTGGTGTATTTAATCATAGCAAGATTAAAAGAATAAAATGAATCTAATAATGAAGTTTATAGAATCGCAACTCCTGACTAATTAAAAGTATTCCAGAGCAGAACTCCGACAACACAGCGGTTAAAGGGAAACTCCTACGGGAAAAAGACATTGATCCATACAAAATCTGACTTCCGTCTCACCCCAGAATCTGTGTTTGTGCAGATATGAAGTTCATTAGGTTATAAGACTTGTGGAGGATCATCTTCAATAACTAATGTAAAGTGCTGCTGTGCACCATTAATGGGCACTATTCATTTCCCTCCCTTTCGCATGAATGTTTCTCCCCTTATATTCTTTTTCCTCCCTCCTCCTCTGGGCTGGCCAATGATACATAATCTGACTTTAGGCTTCATTATCTATGGCTGCTGGGGGCTTCTTCCTCTTCTCCATGGGTATTGACCTGTATGTTTCTTTCCTGACCTGTATTTTGTATATTTTTCGATATTCTGCATGTGACATGTTGTGGGGGTAATATCTGTGGAGGAGAACAGCGCCAGTACCCTATGGGGGGAACCAGTGCCTATGGAGGAAGGGGGGGGGGGATCAGTGCCTATGGATGGGGATCAGTGCCTGTGGAGGGGGATCAGTATCTCTAGAGGGGAATCCGTGACTGTGGAGGGGGAATCAGTTATTGTGGAAGGGGGATCAGTATCTGTGGGGAGGGGGAATAAATGAGTGTGGAGGGGGATCATTATCTGTAGAGGTGAATTAGTGACTGTGGGGGGAGGATTGGTGACTGTGGAGGGGGGATCAGTATCTGCGGAGAGGGAATTAGTACCTGTGGAGAGAAATCAGTATCTGTAGAGGTGCATCAGTGACTGTGGTGGGGGATTAGTGACTGTGGAAGGGGGATCAGTGACTGTGGAAGGGGGATAAGTGACTGTGGAAGGGAGATCAGTATCTGTGGAGGTGGATCAGTGATTATGGAGGGGGTCAGTGTCTCTGAAGGGGGGCAATATTTGTGTAGGGGGATCAGTGTCTGTGCATGAGTTGTGGAGGGGGATAAGTACCTTGCAGGGGGAAATAGTTGTGTAGGGGGGATCAGTGCTTTTGAAAGGGGGCAGTATCTGTGTAGGGGGGATAAATGCCTGTGGAAGGTGATCAGTGCCTATAGAGGGGGATCAGTGCTCGTGGAGGGGGGCAGTATCTGTGGAGGGAATCAATGACTGTGGAGGGGGCAGTTTTGGTGGAGGGAATCAGTGACTGTGTAAGGGGGCAGTATCGGTGGAGGGAATCAGTGCCGGAGGACGGGGGCAGTGTTGGTGGATGGAATCAGTGACTGTGGAGGGGGGCAGTATCTATAGAGGGAATCAGTGACTATGGAGGGGGCAGTATCTATAGAGGGAATCAGTGACTGTGGAGGGGGGCAGTTTCGGTGGAGGGAATCAGTGCCTGTGGAGGGGGGGGGCAGTATCTGTAGAGGGAATCAGTGACTGTGGAGGGGGGCAGTATCTATAGAGGGAATCAGTGACTGTGGAGGGGGGCAGTATCTATAGAGGGAATCAGTGACTGTGGAGGGGGGCAGTATCTATAGAGGGAATCAGTGACTGTGGACGGGGGCAGTATCGGTGGAGGGAATCAGTGCCTGTGGACGGGGGCAGTGTCGGGGGATGGAATCAGTGACTGTGGAGGGGGGCAGTATCTGTAGAAGGAATCAGTGACTGTAGAGGGGGATCTCTGTCTATGGAGGGAGATCAGTAACTTTGGAGGGGGCATCAGTGTCTGCAGGGCTCAAGTCCTGCTGGAACGCATGGGAACTGAGTTCCTGCACTTTTTCCACTACAGGACCAGTCCTTGAGTGGAAATATTGAGTGAGTTCCCATACGTTTTTTTCCCAGGACTTGATCCCTGAGTGTCTGTGAAGAAGAGGAGTAGGCAGTGTGCAGGGGGAGCTGGCTGTGTGCAGGGGGAGCTGGCTGTGTGCAGGGGGAGCTGGCTGTGTGCAGGGGGAGCTGGCTGTGTGCAGGGGGAGCTGGCTGTGTGCAGGGGGAGCTGGCTGTGTGCAGGGGGAGCTGGCTGTGTGCAGGGGGAGCAGGGTGTGTGCAGGGGGAGCAGGCTGTGTGCAGGGGGAGCTGGCTGTGTGCAGGGGGAGCTGGCTGTGTGCAGGGGGAGCTGGCTGTGTGCAGGGGGAGCTGGCTGTGTGCAGGGGGAGCTGGCTGTGTGCAGGGGGAGCTGGCTGTGTGCTGGGGGAGCTGGCTGTGTGCAGGGGGAGCAGGGTGTGTGCAGGGGGAGCAGGCTGTGTGCAGGGGGAGCAGGCTGTGTGCAGGGGGAGCAGGCTGTGTGCAGGGGGAGCAGGCTGTGTGCAGGGGGAGCTGGCTGTGTGCAGGGGGAGCAGGCTGTGTGCTAGGGGAGCTGGCTGTGTGCAGGGGGAGCAGGCTGTGTGCAGGGGGAGCTGGCTGTGTGCAGGGGGAGCTGGCTGTGTGCAGGGGGAGCTGGCTGTGTGCAGGGGGAGCTGGCTGTGTGCAGGGGGAGCTGGCTGTGTGCAGGGGGAGCAGGCTGTGTGCAGGGGGAGCAGGCTGTGTGCAGGGGGAGCTGGCTGTGTGCAGGGGGAGCTGGCTGTGTGCAGGGGGAGCTGGCTGTGTGCAGGGGGAGCTGGCTGTGTGCAGGGGGAGCAGGCTGTGTGCAGGGGGAGCAGGCTGTGTGCAGGGGGAGCAGGGTGTGTGCAGGGGGAGCTGGCTGTGTGCAGGGGGAGCAGGGTGTGTGCAGGGGGAGCTGGCTGTGTGCAGGGGGAGCAGGCTGTGTGCAGGGGGAGCTGGCTGTGTGCAGGGGGAGCTGGCTGTGTGCAGGGGGAGCAGGCTGTGTGCAGGGGGAGCTGGCTGTGTGCAGGGGGAGCAGGCTGTGTGCAGGGGGAGCTGGCTGTGTGCAGGGGGAGCTGGCTGTGTGCAGGGGGAGCAGGCTGTGTGCAGGGGGAGCTGGCTGTGTGCAGGGGGAGCTGGCTGTGTGCTGGGGGAGCAGGCAGTGTGCAGGGGGAGCTGGCTGTGTTGAGGGTGTGCTGTCTTTGTGGATGAGGGAGCTGTATGTGGAGGTCAGTATATGTAACAAAACAGGGCATGTGGAACAATCTGTGTAAAAAAGATGGGGGACTATGGGATCAGTCTATCAGAGAGATGGTGGACCAAGGGAGAAGTCTGAAAGGGAGAAAAAGAGGGCATGGGAGACCTTCTGTAAGAGATGAGAGGGGTGATGAGGAGCAGACTATAAGAAAGAAGGTGGTATGAGGAGCAATGCATGTGTGATGACCTCAGGCCAGGCTTATATGTAGCGGTCACATCACAGACAAGGCTTGGCAGCACTGCCATGTAGGTCAGTGCATTGTTCAGATTACTTGTCAGTGCTGCTGTGGCATTGTCCATGATGCACACATTACATGTGAACCTGGCCTTAGTGTTCGGATCTTTACCTGATGGTGAAGCCAAATGAATGGACCTTAAGTAGTAAATGGAGAAGAGAATTAGTAGAGCGACAGTTGGTTAGATGACTAGTAGACTGAATGTTCCAGAAGGTTCATGATGAAATGGAAATTAGAGACGGAAAGATGTTTTTATTTTTTTTCTTCTCATTAATATGATAAACATAGAGGGAAGTATAACTGGTATCACTGAAGAGAAAGATATTTTATTTTGGGGAGTAAATAAAGCCAAGGAGAAGAAGTGAGAAGAGGAAACGTCTTGTGTTATTTGAGAGTGAATGAGAGGAAATGCAGGAGGGAAGGGAATCAAGGCTACTGGGACTCGGATGTTGGCAATTTTACCATTTTAAAGGGGTACTCCGGTGAAAACCTTTTTTCTTTTAAATCAACTGGTGGCAGAAAGTTAAACATATTTGTAAATTACTTATATTAAAAAATCTTAATCCTTCCAGTACTTATTAGCTGCTGAATGCTAAAGTGGAAATTCCTTTCTTTTTGGAACACTGATGACATCATGAGCACAGTGCTCTCTGCTGACATCTCTGTCCAATTTAGCAACCAAGCATAGCAGATGTATGCTAAGGGCAGCATGGTGGCTCAGTAGTTAGCACTGCTGCCTTGCAGTGCTGGGGACTTGGGTTCAAATCCCACTAATGACAACAATAAATAAAGCATTATTATTATTATAATAACGTCAGCAGAGAGAACTGTGCTCGTGATGTCATCAGAGAGCATTCCAAAAAGAAAAAAAATTGCTCTGTAGTATTCGGCAGCTAATAAGTACAGGAAGGATTAAGATTTTTTAATAGAAGTAATTTACAAATATGTTTAACTTTCTGCCACCAGTTGATTTAAAAGAAAAAAGGTTTTCACTGGAGTACCCCTTTAATTAATGGCCAGGCCTTCAGAAGAAGGTTTCTGATAGGTGCCTGCATATTAGGCCTAAGGAGGTATTGGAAAAAAATGTAATAAATTGGTACAAAACTCAGCATGCAGTTATATCTCAGGCAGATATGTAAAGGATTACAGGTGTGGTCTAAATAGACACTGGTTTTTGCCAATATACGTTGGGGATGTGCCATCAGAAGTCACTGAGTGACTGCAGAGCGAACTCCCAGCTTAGGCCGGGAGCTCACTCTGCATTCCCTCTGTGACTGCCGTCAGCGCATCCGCAGCATGAAGCACACTGTGAATGCGCCCCGTGTCACCCTGCCCTTAGAGTGTAAAGGTGCTTCCCCTGCTGATCTGTAATGTCCCACCACCAGGGAAAGGTTTGGGTTTGGATGCATATGTCAGTTTAGTATGAATTATATATATATATATATATATATATATATATATATATATATGTATATCAGGAACAAAGTGTGAGCCGCTCACCACATACACGCCCTCCTCACCACCTGTGCCATGGACCGGCTGGTGCCACCTCCAGCCTATTATTAGACGAGAAAAACGACGTCCGGCACCAAGATTGGTGCAGATAAAAGCTTGCGTTACTTTATTGAAGATATCGTAGTACAAGGCAGAACGGCCGACGCGTTTCGCACGTGATCGTGCTTAATCGTAGTGTACGATTAAGCACGATCACATGCGAAATGCGTCAGACGTTCTGCCTTGTACTACGATACCATATCTTCAATAAAGTAACGCAAGCTTTTATCTGCAACCATCCTGGTGCCGGACCTCGTTTTTCTCATATTATATATATATATATATATATATATATACTCACATTCCAAGGGGTACAAAAGAAAAGAGCACCACACACGCAGGTTACATAGTGCCATCTAGTTGCCATAGTTTACAGCAGCGCTTTCCATAGAAAGCAATAGGAAAGTCAGACCGTAGTTTTGACGAGTTCCTGGCGCATGTCAGGACGTGAGCTCAAGAGCCCATAAAAGCTATGGGTCACTGCCCCTTAGTTGTTGTTGATTTCAGACAATTCAGGGACAGGGAGAAAGAAGCTGCATGTCACCTAGCCAAGACCACGCTGATAGGATAGATAATTAGCATTGAAGAAGATTATTTGCAGACTTCATTATATCAATCTATTGGATGTCACATGCCTTTACGTTCCAGTCCATTAAGCAGACTGATAGACAATTTGGGGGTTACCCACCTGGATGCACCGATAAGTAGCTTTGCTACTCTCCAAATTATTACCTCAGCTACACCCCTGGGAAGATTATAGAAAGTGAGTACTACTTTGGCCTTGTGCCAGAGAGCCCCGATATCTATAGAGACATTTGCCAGTGTAGAACAAGTCAGGCTAACACCATTGGGACCTATAAGTAGTCCAGGGATAAAACCGACCAGACACTAAGAGAAAACAAGTAATTTATTCCAAGCTAAATTCATCCTTTCCTGACACACTGAAGCAGCAGCCTCGATTCTGCAGCACGTACAAGACTAACCCTTGCAGTGCCAACAGTTTAGAAGCTGTTAAAGGGGTACTCTGGCCGCAGACTTCTAATCCCCTATCCAAAGGCACACATGCAACCCCTGGCATTCTAAACAGTACATTTAGAACCTAGCCTGGCAGTTTACATAGGACTGCATGTCTCATAACCACCCTAACATCTCCACAGTAGTGCCATAAGTCCAACTAACGCATCTTTGGCACTTGACAGACCTACCTTTGAAAAGACTCTCAGAGGCTACTTTTGGATAATGTACCTCTTGTTTAAAAATCACTGAAATCTAGACATGTCTCTATGATGCACTCAAAGACATTTTTCCAAGTTGACAGACTTTCAGAGGTGGCACATCATTGGGCTGAAAAAGTCAGGATGTTCGTTTTAATGACCTGCCCGCCATCTACACTGTTCTGACCAAGTTGTTAGGAGGTGTTTGCTCCAGTGGTTAGGTGGGGGCTTGCATACGGCAAACTGGCTCCAGATGGCTCAGACAGACAACCAAAGGAGGGGAAGAGGAATAAGGGTGCATTCACACTATGGAATCTCTGAGCGGAAAAATTACACCTGGAAATTCTGATGCAGCAGCCTCCCACAATCTTCCAATTCCAGCTGTGAAAATTCAAATTTTGGATTCTACAAGGATATGCATTGCCGTCAATGGTGACAGTGCATGTCCGAGTGGTCCTAGCAACTGAATTGGTGCAAGGAATATCCAGCTGGAATTTTACCAGGCGGACATTTCGTAGTGTAAATGCATCCTCAGGGTACTATAGCAGCTCCTCCACCCTACCCAGAGGGTCTGGGATACAAAATGTAGACAACCATACATTAGAGCAGTAGGGGAGATGGTGCAGTCTATTGAAGACTTGTTTCTGTGAGAGCCAGCAGGTAAGAGAGTTTGAAAGGAATAAGATATGAATAGCGGTGATTTTGTTGCACACAGACCTAGAGTTCCAGAACACATCTTATAGAAGACAGGAAAAGACTTACAATGAATGTTAATTAGATTTTCAGGGTTTCTTTGTATAGTAGGTAAGAAGTTGAAGTTAACAGTAAAAGAAGGTGGACCAGGGTTAGGAGAGAGATCGCCCGCAGCTAATATAAGAATAGAGAGACAGCAGATGGTTTGTGATTTATGAAAGTGACTTCTTTGCTACACATTGGAACAAGATGGTTTAAGGTAATTCAAGAAAATGAATAGTACATGTGAGCTGTACATGGGCGAGGAGAGGGGGACTGATATGGAGAGAATCCACCAAGGATATGGCAGGTCTGAACGCAAACAATGGCTGAAATGTGACAAAAGCTGTAAACATGGTGAATATTCCTGGGTGAAGGCAGATAGAGAAACAATAGGCCATTGTAGTCCGGCTATAGACAAGTTTCTAATAACAGCTTCCATAGCATATCTGTTTCCTTCCCTATCTCCCACTGTTTCTAGGCATGTTTAAAGGGGTTATCCAGGAATCTAAAAACAGAGATCATTTATTTCAAAGACCTCTTCCTGTCTGTCTCCAGATTGGGTGTGGTCCTGCAGCCCAGCTCCATTGAAGTGAATGGAGCCAAGTTGTAATGCCACACCCAAAGTGGAGACAGACAGGGAGCGGTCTTTGAAGGAAAATTGGTCTGTTTTCCAATTCCTAGATTACCCCTTTAACTGTTGGACACTTTGACCTTAGGATACTTAGACAAAATGACTTCCTGTGCCGCACCTATTCCAAGTAGTGCACACAGGGTGTGTGAAAGGGTGATTACACATACTGTGTAACAGTGAATAGGGGTAGAAGAGCACCCAGGCGGTGTGAGAGGGGGTCACAAAGGCTGTGTACTAGTATAAAGAGTAAGGAGGACACACAGGCTGCGTGGAAGGGGGGGGGGCACAAAGGCTAAGTAACAGTATAGAGAGGGAGGAGAGCACTCCGGCTGTGTGATAGAGGATCACAAAGGCTGTGTACCAGTATCAAGAGTAAGGAGGGACAAAAATAATGAGGTTGCAACCTGAAATTTTTTACTTTAAGCTACCAAAATCTTGACGTCTTTATGAAGGTAAGTGGTTGCTATAAATCTATTACAGGAAAACAGCGCTCCAGCCCCAATAAAGATATTTTACACAGTAAATCAGTGATAATTCATTATAACAGCAGCTTATTGTTGGCAATATTGAATTGTGTCTCATTCCGCTCTCATTAGAAATCTCTCCTACCTGTAAGCTCCCAGACCGAGATGAGTGACCCGCTCGAAGCCATTCCTATGAATATTGCTTTTCTACAGGTGTCGAAACAAATGCACAGAATGAGCCAAGGCCAATAAAGATTAGTCTCTATGTGACGGCTAAGAATGCTGTTTAGTCACAAGGCGGCAGACACTACAATCAATAACAATCTAACATGTAAGCTAATTGTCGCTATAATGGAGGACGCCAGCACATGAGCGGCTCGCTTCTTATTATGTTCCCAGCGCTGATTGATTTTATTCATATTATCAAATGACTTGTTGAGTCTCAGAGATGAATGATCCCAATTCAAGGGATGGCAAGGCAAGAAATGAGACCCTACAGGCGGGCTGGAATGTCTAGATTATGTGGCTATAGAGATATAATAGGCATCAGCTTAATAATAGGGATTTGTGGTTTTATATAACTGAGGCCCAATCTTTAAGTTAAGAAAAAATTGTGTCCTTGTCACTTATAGAAACTATTGACATTTCTCAAGTTTTGATCAGTCAGGGGATCAATGAATAGACCCCCAATGTTTATTAGAACAAGCAGGAGGAAGAGCTCAGTTATGCACTTCACTTCCTGCTTTGCAGCAATCTCCATCCAGCTTCACTAGACAGGCTCCATTACAAATCTATGAGGACATCTAGTTAGCTGGAGAGAGATTTTCACTGGATCATCATCCCAAGACATACACCAAATTACACTTCAGTATGCCTTTGAGTGATTCACCCCTAACAGGAAGTTGTGCAGTCCTCTCATTGTCAGTGTGGTGTTGAAGTCAGCTCCCCAGCTCCTCCCGCCCAAGACAACGCATCATCATCTGCTGTCCCAGCAGGCATGACTGGACCTTGTCTCTAAGCTCTAGTCCCGCCTTCTGTCACCCCCTTTGGCCAGCCCCTCCAGCCTGCAGTACCATCTGCCTGTCAAATATACATATACTGTATATATATATAGATCTTTATTGGCAAATTTTGGAAAAGTTAGTTATGTATACAGCATGCTGCCTTGTACTGAACAATGCCACAGCTAGAGGAGCAGATAGCAATTACTACAGCCTCACTTATTGGGTGGTAGTCTGCTTTAAAATGAAATGCTCTGCAGCAGCTCTGGGCAGGAAACTGGTAGGAGTGCCGAGGGAGGAAGAAGGCAGGGTGGGATGACTATGATGAAGAGCAAGCAGGGAGGGGATTTATGAAAATGAAGGAGTGCCCACCCGGCAGAATGGAGGGACGGATCAAGATGCGGTAAGTATCATTTTGATGAGTATCACCCGCACTACAAGCCTGAATGACAGGTTAGTGCAGGTGATACTGATGACAGATGTCAGGATCCGGAGTGGTATGCAGGGTAGACACAGGTAGTGGATCCTCTATGTCAGTGAGGTAATGGCGTGGGCCGTGCCAGGGGAACGGAATCTAAGGGGTTACTGGTTTTCACCAGAGCCCGCCGCAAAGCGGGATGGACTTGCTGCGGCAGGTAACCCCCAGGTCGTTCCACTCAACTTCGACTCAACCTCACTGACTGCTGAGTCAGGCGCGGTACAGAAGGACTAGGCAAAAGGCAAGGTCAGACGTAGCAGAAGGTCAGGGCAGGGCAGTCAACAACGGTTCGTAGTCAAGGGCAACAGCATGGGTCTGGATACACAGGAACGCTTTCACTGGCACAAGGCAACAAGATCCGGCAGGGACAGGAAGGGGAAGTGGGTTAATATAGTGTAGGGAGGTGATTGTACTGATTGGGCCAGGCACCAATTAGTGGTGCACTGGCCCTTTAACCCCTTAAGGACCGGAGGTTTTTCCGTTTTTGCATTTTCGTTTTTTGCTCCTTGCCTTTAAAAAATCATAACTCTTTCAAATTTACACCTAAAAATCCATATGATGGCTTATTTTTTGCGCCACCAATTCTACTTTGTAATGACGTTAGTCATTTTGCCCAAAAATCTATGGTGAAGCGGGAAAAAAAATCATTGTGCGACAAAATTGAAAAAAAAACGCTGTTTTGTAACTTTTGGGGGCTTCCGTTTCTACGTAGTACATTTTTCGGTAAAAATGACACCTGATATGTATTCTGTAGGTCCATACGATTAAAATGATACCCTACTTATATAGGTTTGATTTTGTCGGACTTCTGGAAAAAATCATAACTACATGCAGGAAAATTAATACGTTTAAAATTGTCATCTTCTGACCCCTATAACTTTTTTATTTTTCCGTGTATGGGGCGGTATGAGCGCTCATTTTTTGCGCCGTGATCTGAAGTTTTTAACGGTACCATTTTTGCATTGATAGGACTTATTGATCTTATTGATTTTTAAATGATATAAAAAGTGACCAAAAATGCACTATTTTGGACTTTGGAATTTTTTTGCGCGCACGCCATTGACCGAGCGGTTTAATTAATGATATATTTTTATAATTCGGACATTTCCGCACGCGGTGATACCACATATGTTTATTTTTATTTTTATTTACACTGTGTTTTTTTTTTTATTGGAAAAGGGGGGTGATTCAAACTTTTAATAGGGGAGGAGTTAAATGATGTTTATTCACTTTTTTTTTTCACTTTTTTTTTGCAGTGTTATAGGTCCCATAGGGACCTATAACACTGCACACACTGATCTTCTATGTTGATCACTGGTTTCTCATAAGAAACCAGTGATCAACGATTCTGCCGGATGACTGCTCATGCCTGGATCTCAGGCACTGAGCAGTCATTCGGCGATCGGACAGCGAGGAGGCAGGTAGGGGCCCTCCCGCTGTCCTGTCAGCTGTTCGGGATGCCGCGATTAGCCGCGGCTATCCCGAACAGCCCGACTGAGCTAGCCGGGAACTTTCACTTTCACTTTTAGCCGCGCGGCTCAGCTTTGAGCGCGCGGCTAAAGGGTTAATAGCGCGCGGCGCCGCGATCGGCGCTGCGCGCTATTAGAGGCGGGTCCCGGCTTCACTATGACGCCGGGCCCGCCATGATATGACGCGGGGTTACTGTGTAACCCCGCGTTATATCAGAAGAGCAGGACCAAGGACGTACCGGTACGTCCTTGGTCCTTAAGGGGTTAAATTTCATAGAGCCGGCGCGTGTGCGCCCTAGAGAACAGGGGCGCGCACGCCGGGACGGGACAGAATGAGGACGGGGCAGGTGAGTGACATGGGGCGCGATTCAAGAGCGGGACGTGCCTCGGATCGCATCCCCTCCGGCGACACGGGAGCAGCGCTCGCGGTCAGCGGTGCCGACCGGAGCGCTGCATGCAGAGGCACGCTGCGAGTGCTCGGGGGAGGCAGCGGGACCCGGAGCGGTTGGCGTGACAGTACCCCCCCCCCCTTGGGTCTCCCCCTCTTTTTTATAACCGAGGAATCTGTGGATGAGATCTTTGTCTAAAATATTGGCCTTGGGTTTCCATGATCTCTCCTCAGGGCCACAATTCTCCCAATCTACCAAAAAAAATGTTTTACCTCGGACGATCTTGGAGGCGAGGATTTCTTAAATGGAGAAGACATCAGAGGAGCCAGAAATAGGAGCAGAAACAGTGACCTTGGGAGAAAAGCGGTTAAGTACAAGAGGTTTGAGAAGAGACACATGGAAAGAGTTAGGAATGCGAAGAGAAGAGGGAAGATGAAGCTTGTAATAGACAGAATTGATTTGATTCTTGATTTTAAAAGGCCCGAGGTAACAAGGACCCAACTTGTAGCTAGGGACACGAAACCGTATGTATTTGGCAGAGAGCCACACTTTGTCACCCAGGACAAAGACAGGAGGAGTTCTTCTCTTTTATCTGAATGTCTCTTCATCCGAGCAGAGGCCAGTAAGAGCGACTTTTGAGTCTCCTTCCAGATAGCGGAGAAGTCCCGGGTTACGTCATCCACGGCAGGAACTCAAGAAGAAGTGGGAATGGGGAGGGGGCAGCGGGTGACGGCCGTACACCACAAAAAATGGAGATTTGGTGGAAGACTCAGAATTTTTGAAATTGTACGAGAATTCAGCCCAGGGCAGAAGGTCGACCCAATCATCTTGGCGGGAGGAAACAAAATGTCGCAAGTAGTCACCAAGAATCTGGTTCACTCTTTCCACTTGTCCATTGGATTGGGGGTGATAGAAGGATGAAAATTTTTATTTGATCTTTAATTGATTACAGAGAGCTCTCCAAAATTTTGACACAAATTGAACGCCTCTATCCGAGACGATATGCGTGGGAAGCCCGTGAAGACGAAAAATCTGCAGAAAAAATTGCTTCGCCAACTGAGGCGCAGAAGGAAGGCCAAGAAGCGGAATAAAGTGAGACATTTTGTAAAAACGATCAACGACCACCCAGATGACAGTGTTGCCATGGGATAAAGGAAGATCAGTGATGAAGTCCATGGCTATGTGGGACCAAGGCTGTTCAGGCACCGGCAGCGGAAGGAGAAGACCTGAAGGCTTCTGGCGAGGGGTCTTGTCACGTGAACACACTGTACAGGCTCGTATGAAATCGGTCACATTCTTTTCCAGGGAAGACCACCAACAGTGTCTGGCAATCAACTGTAAAGTCTTTTTGATTCCAGCGTGATCAGCCAGAAGGGAGGAATGGCCTCATTTGAGGATCCGGAGGCGAAGACGGGGAGGAACATAAGTCTTTCCTAGAGGGATAGGCACCAGAGAAGCAGGAGCAGAAGAGATCAGACACTCAGGGGGGATGATGTGCTGAGGAAGGGTCTATGCTTCAGAGGCATCAGTGGTACGAGATAGAGCATCAGCCCTGACATTTTTGTCTGCGGGACGAAAATGGATTTGAAAGTTGAAACGGGCAAAAAACAACGACCATCTAGCCTGGCGAGGATTTAGCCGCTGGGCGGATTGAAGATAAGACAGATTTTTGTGATCTGTATAGATGGTGATGGGATGAAGGGACCCTTCCAGAAGATGTCTCCACTCCTCGAGGGCCAACTTAATCGCCAACAGTTCACGGTCTCCAATGGAATAGTTTTTTTCTGGCGGAGAAAAGGTTTTGGAGAAAAATCCACAACTGAGGAGCCGTCAACCTCGAAGAAGAAAGGCTTCAGAGGATCTGGTCTGGACAAGACTGGAGCCAAGGAGAAGGTGGCTTTGAGGTGGTTAAGGCTTCCTCCGCCTGTGGTGGCCAGGATTTCGGATTAGCATTTTTCTTAGTGAGTGCTACAATAGGAGCAACGATGGTGGAGAAGTGGGGAATAAATTGACGATAATAATTTGCAAATCCAAGAAATCTTTGGATGGCTCGTAGGCCAGTGGGACGAGGCCAATCCATTACCGCAGATAGTTTATCAGGATCCATTTGAAGAACTTGACCGGACACAATGTATCCCAGGAAGGGAAGATTGCTGCGTTCGAATAGACACTTCTCAATTTTGGCGTAAAGTTGATTTTGGCGTAGTCGCTGCAGCACTTGACGGACATGAAGGCGATGTTCCTCTAGGTTGGAGGAAAAAATGATGATGTCGTCAAGATAGACTACCACACAGGAGTACAACATGTCCCGAAAAATCTCATTAACAAAGTCCTGAAAGACTGCTGGGGCGTTGCATAGACCAAAGGGCATGACTAGGTATTCAAAGTGACCATCTCTGGTATTGAAGGCGGTTTTCCATTCATAACCTGCTCGAATACGGATGAGGTTATATGCGCCCCTTAGATCAAGTTTGGTGAAAATATTAGCTCCACACAGTCGGTCGAAGAGTTTGGAGATGTGAGGCAGAGGATAGCGATTTTTTACAGAAATTTTATTTAGACCGCGGTAGTCAATACAGGGGCGTAGAGATCCATCTTTTTTAGCAACAAAGAAAAATCCAGCTCCAGCTGGAGAAGATTTCCGGATAAAACCTCTTTTGAGGTTTTCCTGTATGTACTCAGACATAGCTTGTGTTTCCAGGGCAGAAAGTGGGTAAATCCTACCACGGGGCGGTGTGGTACCAGGGAGCAGGTTGATAGGGCATTCATAGGGTCTATGTGGAGGTAAGACCTCTGCTTGCTTTTTACAAAAGACGTCCGAAAAGTCCTGATAGGCCTTAGGAAGACCTG
Source organism: Hyla sarda (assembly GCF_029499605.1). Taxonomy (NCBI): domain Eukaryota; kingdom Metazoa; phylum Chordata; class Amphibia; order Anura; family Hylidae; genus Hyla; species Hyla sarda. Next base: position 28,559,919 of record NC_079189.1, read on the forward strand.
GCAATGGAGTAGCAATGGAGACCTGGCAGGAAGAAACTGGGTGGAGACATCGCTTGTGGCAAGAAGTTCCCCAACTCTTAATGTCCCCGGTGACCCAGTCGAGGCTAGGCGAATGACGTTGGAGCCAGGGCAAGCCCAGAAGAATTTCAGAAGTGCAGTTGGGTAGCACAAAAAATTCAATATGTTCATGATGGTGAACTCCAACACTCATGAGTAGCGGTTGAGTGCGGTAACGCACGGTGCAGACCAGTCTCTCTCCATTGACGGATGAAATGAAGAGAGGTTTGACAAGACGGGTAACTGGAATATTGAATCTGTTGATTAGGGAGGCTTCAATGAAACTTCCTGCTGAACCCGAGTCCAAGAAGGCCACAGCGGGGAAGGAAGTATTAGTATTAGCGGTTATGGCAATCCGCACGGGTATAGTCAGTCGTGGAGAGGTAGAATTCACACCTAGCAACGCCTCTCCTACGTTAACTAGGTGCGAGCGTTTCCCTGACGCGGAGGATGAATGGGACAGTCCTTTAGGAAATGTTCAGTACTAGCACAGTACAGGCACAGGTTTTCGTTCCTACGGTGAGTGCTCTCTTGTTGGGTCAGGCGAGACCGATCCACTTGCATAGCCTCCTCGGCGGAAGGCACTGGAACAGATTCCAAAGGACGCTGGAAGAGAGGTGCCAGGGGAGGAAACTGCCTGGTGCGAACAAGATCCTTTTCCTGACAAAGCTCCTGGCGTCTTTCAGTGAAATGCATGTCGATGCGGGTGGCCAAATGGATGAGTTCAGACAGGGTAGCAGGAATTTCTCGTGCGGCCAGAACATCTTTGATGTGGCTGGATAAGCCTTTTTTGAGGGCCTCATTATTCCAGGATAGCTCAGAGGCAAGGGTGCGGAACTGAATGGCGTATTCGTCCACTGAAGAACTCCCTTGGACTAGATTCAATAAGGCTGTCTTGGTTGAGGAAGCCCGGGCTGGCTCCTCCAAGACTCTGCGTACTTCTGAGAAGAAGGACTGGATGGTAGCAGTGGCAGGATCGTTGCGGTCCCAAAGCGGTGTGGCCCAGGACAAGACCTTTCCAGACAGCAGGCTGACCACAAACGCCACCTTAGTCCGTTCTGTAGGAAATTGGTCTGACATCATCTCCAGGTGTAGGGAACACTGGGAC